>NC_051334.1:33197494-33797494 GCF_015220235.1 Choloepus didactylus | reverse complement strand
GTGAGTCTATGGACCCCTGAAAATCATACATCTTCATGTTTCCTTGCTTTGGGAATTTTTTTCTTTTTTATTTTCTTTTTTAATTTTTATTTTTTTGGTGAGAATTGACTAGAATTTCAAAGTGCAAAATCTCCTTTCTTCACCTGGTCACTTTGTTCATCCTTTACTCAGATAACACTTCCTCTAGGAATCCATCCTTGACTTCCCCTTGCCTTTGCAGAATGGAATAGGTTGTCCTGCTCTTTACAATTAAAGTTTCCTGGGCAACCCTTTCTCAATTGTGGATTTAATTACCTGAGTCCTCCTTTAGCCTTTGAGAAAAATAAGTTTAGGGACTGAATATTCTAACACTGTACTTTCCAGTGCCAAGCACAAAAAAAACCCACAACTAGGGCATAGTTTAAGAAAAAGTACTGATTTATATTGTAGGAGTTCGACACATTTGTACATACAATCAATTACATGAAACAACTGACATAACATATCTACGAAAGAATTAATGTTAAGGAGCAATTACAGGTGAGCAGAAAAGAGGATTTTCAGGAAGAGAACATGAGTTAAGATTACTACAATTTTTTACCTAGTATACTTTGAGGATTTCTGTAGAAGAAAAGGCTGTTAAAATACTTTGAAAATTTGCAATGTCTATTTTCATTAGCTCATCAGCTAAAATGTGGTGGTGATCCCCATAGCTGCTTATCTTTCAGAATTTCCCTTAATGTCACCTTCTTGTTGAAAATGTTTCTGAAAATTTTTCCTCTATATTTTAAATTTTATTGAAATTAAATTTGCTGATATACCACTGAGCTTTCAAGAGGAGTTAGTTTATTTAGGAAACTGTAAAAATTTGGGGGGTGGGGGGTGGCTTAGTCTTTGCATGGAGGTGCATTTTAAAAAGCCCAGTTAACCAGCCAAATGTAATTTTAAAAGGAGCCCAAATTTTAACCATTTCTTATAAACAAGCATTAAAGAGAATGAAATTCATAAAAATATTAACATTTTTCAAAGCTCTTTCCTTCTACCTAATGTGCTTGTACTCCACAGCCCTGCAGAGTTTCTCACACAGAAATCCCCAATTATTTCCAACACTATTAATCATCTGGCTTTTCCTTTCTTCTTTCCTACTAGATCCTCCATTATTTTATTATGAAAATAGTCTTCACAACTCCCTTACCAATCATTTCATTTCTGTTTCAGAAAAGGAAGAGAGACGGGAAACTGGATGAAAAATCAAATACGATTTTCTTGGGAAAGCTGGAAAAGTGGGAACACTTTCAATTTAATTCTTTATCCTGTCCTATAATTATTTTATGCTTTGTATTGGCCTTATCTACTACATTATAACTTCCTTGAGGACAGGGACTATGCCTTTTGCTCCTTTTATAGCTCCCACCTCACCTATCTCATAGAGGAAATTGCTAATTCATGAGACAAAGACTTAAAATCCTTCAAAACCTTCCCATCCCTAAGAGCAAGGTCCTTGGCAAATTCTGACCAATAGACCAGCCACTTATTTCGGTAAATAAATTGTTATTGGAACATAGACACACCTACTCATTTAGTATCGTGTGCAGCTGCGTTCAGTGGCAGAGTTGAGTAGTTGCAGCAGAGACTATGTTTTAGGCTGGCAAGCCTACAATATTTACTATCTGGCCCTTTAAGGCAATGTTTGCCAACCCCTGCCTTAGAAAATAAAATCCCAACTCCCCGGCTTGTTTTAAAAGATACTTGTCATGTTTGAATCTCCAGTATCTAATTCCTCTATATTTTGAGGATATTCTCTAATCCTATATGGTTCAGGGAGCAGAGCCCAGCTCAAGTTTGGCCAGACTCCTCACTTAGAAGATTTAATATGGAGCAAAATGACATAACAATGAGAGATGATTAAAATTATTTCATGATAGGGATGTTGGTAGTATCCTTCACCTCGGTCAGTGGTGTTCTGGTCAAAATTCTCCTGCTAAAAGATGACTGCTCTAAGTACCTGTTTTATGCTCTAACAAAATGCCCTGCTTCTCCTCCAGCCCCTTATCAGTTCTATGAACCCCTGATGTCTTTCCCATAAGTACCCTTGAAGCAGAGGGCAGACAGATTTGGTTCCTGTTATTTTGTTACCAGAAACATCCTAATGTATACACTTGGCATAAGAATAGTCTACTTGTCCGGCGCTGCCCCGCTCGGTCCCCGGTTCCCGGCCGGCGAGGGGAAACAGGGAAGGAGAGAGAGAGATGCAGACTGCGCGAACTAACCTGGTCATGAATCACGACTCGAACCACACGGCAGTTGTGAAAGCAAGCCCTTTACTACAGCTAGATGAACATTCTGTGTTACTGGTTCCCACACGGGGCACGGCGCCTCGCGGGAGAGCAGCCTCGATGTGGCCGTCAGGCACGGCTCCTTGTGGGCTGTCTCACCCTACCCCGTCCGGGTAAGACCTTTTATACACAATTAACAACCAATAAGCTTCTAGGCTAGTATCGCATATACAGGATTTCGATTGGTAGGAGCGGGTGGCGGATACATGCGTCACTATGCGGAAACAGGATGCAGGCGCCATCTTGGCTCACTCGATGGGCGGGGGTAACTCTAGAGCAGGCTGCAGCGCATACGCTAGGCCCGATTCGGGAGGCGGCTTTCCACATCTCCCCCTTTCTTATTTATTTTTGACCCAGTGTCTCCAGTGATGAGCGTGCTCCCGTGAACCCAAATGGTTCACAACCTCTTTGGTGCTTTGGGGAGTCTGGACTAGGCCTCAGCCATCCAGCGGCGGAGCCTCTAGCACCAACCAGAATGCTCACGTCATATGGAGACCGGAGAGTCCGTAAGCTGGAAACAACGTGACTCTCCCTGCAGTGCTTTGCCTGGCAACTGGGGAACAACGACGGGGGCAGGAACAGCAGTAACCAGAGTCGGGGGTGTCACTAGGTGTCTCTGTGCAATGGCTAGGGTCCAGTCTGGCCACAACTAGGACTCTGCCCTAGAGACCCACCTGAGACAAAATTATGACTACTGGTGTCGCCTTTTACACCCGAGAAACAGCCATGCGATTCGCTACAAATTTTGCTCCAAAGCGCCCCACCTGAGGCGACCAGGAAGGGGTATGGTTAATAAAT
Organism: Choloepus didactylus; assembly: GCF_015220235.1. Classification (NCBI taxonomy): domain Eukaryota; kingdom Metazoa; phylum Chordata; class Mammalia; order Pilosa; family Megalonychidae; genus Choloepus; species Choloepus didactylus. Next base: position 33,794,381 of record NC_051334.1, on the reverse strand, counting down.
CGGTCACTATCGGGGGTAACAGAGGTGGGAGTCATAGCCATCATAGTGGTAACACGCAATTGCTGCTGCGCTTGAAACAGGCGTTCTAGCAAACATTTAACAACGACTAATCCCACCAATAATTCCACTGCAATGAGGATCCAATTAGTTAAATTGGGCCAAAAGAACCAGGAAGAAACACTGTGCAATAGTTTCTGTAGAACCTCGCCTAACCCGGAGAGATCGACTTTAACGGGTTTTAACTTGATCCCCCCAATTGTGTCTAAACTAGATTCCACCTGTTGGGAGAGATTAACAAATTCAGGAAAATATGACCTTTTCAGCCAATCAGAGACTCTGGAAATGCTTCCGGTCACGTTGGCCCTGACAGGAGTGACACAGAGTTTAACCGTAAGCCACCGGGTGTCACATGTTTGCTGAAGCACTCTCCAGAGTCCATCTATTTCCAGTCCAAGTTCATCTATCTCCGCTTGGAGTTTCTGAATGGCCTGGAAATTTAAGTTCAGCATCTGATTGTGGCGGCGTAGCACGTCTCGGGTAAGGTTGACCAAGCCATTTACCGTTTCCATCGTTATGGCGAGCTGCCGATCTGTCCATGCTTGTAGCACAGCCTGCCCGATCGTTGGGACAAACAAAGAGGAAGCTACACTGGCAGCATTCGATAGCCATTCTTTTATGCCTCTTGGACGCCTAGACTTAGAGAAGGGGATATTGTTAAGTGAAACAACTTGAGAAACAGGGCCAACCCAGTCGGTTGCCTTGACGGGGAGCCAGACATAACTTGGGCGATACACTAGGATAGCGGGGCGGCGAGGCATCCGGGTCTTTGGAACGGTTGCAGACTGTAGGAGCAAGCCCTGGAAGGAAAAGGCACCTTTGAGTCTCCTTTTTACTCAAGATCCCTTCACAAGACTGGCGGCTCTTCCCTGTAACGTTAAGAAATTCAAGCAAGACTCCCTTACTTAACTCGCCATTACCAGTTTCACAAGTAGCATTCGCCGCAACTGTGGTGTTGACAACCTTGACAGAGAGGTTAGCAAAAGAGAGGATCAGTGTGTCATTGGTGAGGGGGAAGGACTCGTTGAAACTTGTGGAGGGTCAGAAGGCAGGTGGTGGAGACCTAGAGACAGGGTACGAGTGAAAAACACAGGAGAGGCGGGAGACCCAGCAGAGAATGGGGCCAGGGTCGGGGGATGATGCCACAGGCCCCAAAGACCACTCTCCTGTGCTACCACAGTTCCACTAAAAAGAAAAAGGCAGATTAGAAGGATTGCTATAGGAGAGCAAAGAACAGAGTTACCGATCCTCTTTTTGGGCAACCGCGGGGTGGTCAGTCCTACTATTATCGTCTTGTCGGTCGTCGCCATCATCAGCAGGGTCGGAGGCTTGGTCTAATGGTTCAGGTTGTATATTCGTTGGCGTTTCTGACAGCTGTTCCTTGGCTTCTTCAGGTGATGTCACGGTTCTCACCAGTCTTTCCGGAACCCACACTGGTTGACGTCCTGGTTCCTGGGGAAAAACACAAACAGAGCCTCTGGCCCAGCTGAGCACCGGGTCAGGGCCTTTCCACTGCCCCGACAGGACATCCTTCCAACGGACTAGACCTCTATGCGGAGGACTCGGGGTGGTGTGTTGCAGGGCAGGTGTCATTCCTTGTGAATTTTCGTTTAAAAAATTATATGTGAGCAAGGCTACAGACAGTCGAGCTTTTGGGGACAGGCCGTGGCCTATACCCTCTTTCTGTTTTTTAAGCAAGTCTTTGAGAGATCTGTGCGCTCTTTCAATGATTCCTTGCCCCTGAGGGTTATAGGGGATGCCATGTTTTAATTGGACATCCATGTTGTCACAAAATTTTTGGAAGGATTTACTAGTGTAGGCAGGCCCGTTATCCGTCTTTAACGTCTTTGGCTTACCCCAAGCTGCCCATGCAGCAAGGCAGTGTGCAATGACGTGGGAGACTCTTTCTCCTGGTTCAGCAGAGGCAAATAAAACTTGGGAGCATGTGTCCACCGACACATGTAAGTACTTGATCTTACCATACTCTGAATAATGAGTGACATCCATCTGCCAAGTATCCCCTGGGGTGAGACCCCTAGGGTTGACCCCAACCGAGGGGACTGCTCTCTGCTCTGCACAATTGTTGCAGGCTCGGACAATATCTCGAGCAGCTGCACGTGGTATGCTGAACCGCTTAGCTAGGGTACCTGCGTTGATGTGAAACTTGGCATGGAATTCTCGGGCTTGTTGATACGGTACCAGCGTCGGAAAGATGTGCAGCTGTCGAGTGGCTACATCTGCGCTATGGTTCCCCTGGGCCATAGGGCCAGGCAAACCTGTGTGGGCTCTAATATGGGTTATGTAAAAAGGGTGTTGCCTGGTCCATATAACCTCCTGTAGTTTGGCAAAGAACGTCCTTACTGTAGAGGAATGTTTAACAATGCCCACCGTTTCTAAAATTTGTACAGAGTTCACAACATAAGCAGAATCCGAGACGACATTTAAGGGCTCGGAAAGGCTTTCCAGGACTGCAATGATAACCTGCAGTTCTACCCATTGAGGCTTTTGTGGTTGGAAGAGCACTGTTTTAGGAGTGTCCCCCTCCACACAATACGCCCCTGTTCCAGAGCTGGAGCCGTCCGTGTATACGGTGGGGGCGCCTGCTAGTGGCCTAGGAGAGGTTACTTTGGGAAAAATCACTGGGTGCCGGGTGACAAACTGCAAGAGAGGAGCCTTAGGGAACTGATTGTTAATGGGACCAAGAAATGTACACCGGAGAATGGCCCATTGATCTATGCATCCGGTGAGTATCTCAAGCTGCTGGGAAGAATAAGGCACCCTGAGATTTTTGGGCTGCTGACCGAAATGCTGCACAGCCCTTTTAATGCATTCTAGGGCCAAGTCTGCAACCGCTGTAGGATAGTGCTCTAGGACTTTTTTGGGGGAAACTCCAGGGTGGACCCAGAGCAGCGGCCCCCGCTGCCACAGTACCGCAGTGGGCTGTAATTCTGTCGGCAGCACGCAGGCTTCAAAAGGCTCATCAGGGTCTATTCTCTTCAATGCAGCGCCACTGAGCGCCTGTTCCACCTGGCATAGTGCTCGCCTTGCCTCTGGAGTGAAGCTTCGAGGTGAGTTTATATTAGAATCCCCCTTCAACAGGTCGAACAAAGGTGTTAGTTTGACATTGGGTATTTTAAGGTATGGACGGATCCAATTGATATCCCCCATGAGTTTTTGTAGATCATTGAGAGTGTGTATATTGTCTAGCCTGAGAGACACCTTTTGGGGGGAAACATGAGTGGGTGCGACTTTCGCCCCCAGGAAAGTGGTAATGTCAGTCATTTGGATTTTTTCAGGGGCAATCTCTAGGTTAGCTTCTCTAAGAGTAAGGACTAAATGTGACAAAACTGTTTTAAGAAGATCTGTGTTTCTATGGGCTAAGAGAATGTCATCCATATAATGGATGATTTTCACTTGAGGGAACTGCTGCCGAGTGCTAGCTAGCTTCGCAGCGACATACAGCTGGCACATGGTAGGACTATTAGCCATGCCTTGGGGCAGGACTGTCCATTCAAAGCGTTGACAGGGCTCCTCTTGATTACTAGAGGGCACAGTAAAGGCAAACTTAGGGGTGTCTTCAGGGTGGAGCGGAATAGAAAAGAAGCAATCTTTCAGATCTATGATGAAAATCGACCAGTGCTCCGGTAATGCCGAGAGGAGGGGCAGTCCCATCTGAACGGGCCCTAAAGGCTCCATGCAATCGTTAATAGCTCTTAGATCATGTAGCAGTCTCCATTTACCAGATTTCTTTTTTATTACGAATATAGGGGTGTTCCACGGTGACGTGGAAGGGGCGATATGGCCCTTTTCTAGTTGTTCTGATACTAGGGCGTGCAACGCTGCAAGTTTTTCCTGTGGCAAGGGCCACTGAGGCACCCACACCGGAGCCTCGGTTTTCCATTTTAGTTTTATAGGTGTGGGTGGGAATCTCTCCTCAGTGGCCCCTATGAAAAACCCAAGCCTCGTCTGTCAGACTTGGGGGCAGCTTGTATAGGCTCCGCACGTCCGTGCAGTGAAGCTCCTAAACCCTTGCCGGGGGTATACCCCATTTCTTTTAGCAGTCGCTTAGAGGTTGGGGAGTAGCCGCTAATTAAAGTAACGTCCATTTGGGTCAGAATGTCTCTTCCCCACAAAGACACAGGCAGGGCTAATACATAAGGCTGGAAACTGCCTTGGTGTCCTTCTTCATCGGCCCAATGAAGGGCAGCTGCACTGAGCATGGGCGCTGAAATTTGGCCTATTCCTCTAATGGGCTCTTCCGCCCTGCTCGTTGGCCAGGTGGGGGGCCATTCTTGTTGTCTTATGATAGACCGATCGGCCCCTGTATCGAGCAGGCCCAAGAAAGATCTGCCTTGCACCTTAATGGTTAGCATAGGTCGAGACTCCAGGGACATATGGAGTCCCTCAAAAATCGCTCCACTGGATCCGAACCCTTTTTCCCCTCTCTGTCTGATTCTGCTTGGAAAGACTGCATGTAAGCTGGGTAAGAGCAGGAGCTGCGCCAGCTTATCACCTTCTGCAATGACTAAGGTGCCCCGCTGAGATTGAACCATAACTTGGGCACGGCCTGTGAAATCTGAATCTACAAGTCCTGGTATAACTGTTAATCCTTTCAGGGCCGTGGATGCTCTTCCCAATATGAGCCCTACAGTACCAGCCGGTAAGGGCCCCTTGAAGGAGGTCCCTACTAACTGGACACCCATGGAGGGGGTTAGTACGAGTCTGGAGGTGGCACAGAGGTCCAGTCCTGCTGAGCCGGGGGACGCACGAATTTGATCGGATCCTGTGTTGTCGAATGGCATGCAAGGGGGTCCGTCGAAAGGGCGGACCCCCTCTTCCCGTTTTTTGGAATCTGCTCGGGGCGGCCAGAGAGGCGTCTACCCTGCGCATCGAAAACCGATTTACAGTCTTCTGCGCGGTGGGGGCCTTTGTGGCAACGGCCACACGGCCTGGTTGCTGCACCTGGTTCGCCAAACCGTTGAGTGGCAGGGGGCTGACGTCTATTGGGACAATCTCTCTTAAAGTGCCCTGATTGGCCACAGCCATAGCACCCGTTAGACTTTGCCCCTAAGGTTCTCGGGCTTTTTGTAGCCACCTGTAGGGAGCTGGCTAGCATGGCAGCTAGACCTGCATTAGTTAAAGGGCTGCCAGCATCTCTACAGAGCCTGACCCACTCTGTCAAATTTTTTGCTCTGTTTTGTGCCAGGATAACTTTGCACTCCTTGTTGCACTGCTCAAAAATCATTTGCTTAACCACAGTCTCTGCTACTCCTGGATCTGAGAAGATTCTCTCAGCTGCGGTTTGCATCCTGGCTACAAAATCCGCAAATGGTTCTGTGGGGCCTTGGTGTATATTGCTGAGTGAGGCCTGAGCCTCTCCCTCACCTGTTAGCTTTTTCCAGGCACCCACAAAACAGCGGAAGATCTGGGCATAGACCTCTTGTGGGAAACCCGTTTGGTTCTGGGCATGGGCGCCTCTCCCCAACAGCATGTCAGCATTCCACCCGCCACGTCTCCCCGCCGCATTCCTTGCGGCCTGCTCTTCAGCTAACTCCTCAAACCATGCTTTCCAATCTATGAATCGGCCTGACGGCAAGCAAGCACGGGCTAGCTGAAAAATATCTGCGGGTGTATGATTTAGAGCAGAGAGGTTCTCGATCATGTTCAAGGTATAAGGGGCATTGGGGCCATACTGATGGACGGCCTGCCTCAATTCCCTCAATAGTTTGTAATCATATGATTCGTGCCGATTGCCACCTTGGGGATTGATAATAACCGGGTACATTTCTGAGACTGGCTGCGGCTCAAGTGGCTGGTAGCCACCCAGCATGCCAAAAGGTCTAAATGTTGTGAAAGGGTTCCATCTCCAGAAATGTCTCCCACCACTACCTAATGGCAAAGGGTCCTGAGGGCCTGTATACTCGGGCGGGGGGGTACGGCAAAGGTTGCCCCTCCCCTGACCGACCCATCGGGGTTTCCGGGTCTGGCAGCAAAGGATAATTACATTTACTGGGCATGGCCACTAGAGGGAGCTCTCGGCGAGGTCCTTTGGTGGGACCGCCCAAGGCGTCAGTTGGGAGCTGGGGTGTCCCTGGGGGTGCAGCGGTAGACATTGGCGGGGCGGAAGGCCGCACGGGTGTGGCGGGAGGCTCCTCCCACTCAATTAGCGGGGATGCTTCCGCCTTCTCGTCAGTATCGCTATCTGACTCTGAGTCAGAGTCACTGGACTCCGGCGGTTTGCCCTTACAGGAGCCGTCCGCTGACGAAACTGACTGGGTTTCTTGGAGCGCGCACCGTGCTTCTTGCAAGACAGAGGACGGGCTTAGGCCGGTAGCCGATTCTAGTTCAAGGACCGCACGGACGGTCTCCCATATGGGTACTAGAATCGGGTCCATACACACGCCCGTCTGGCGCGCTCGGTCTATGTCGCGACCGAGCTTCATCCAAGAGGGTAGGCTAAGGCTGCCGGTGCAGGCAAACCAAGGGGCAAAAGTATCAACATCATCAAGAAAACGCTGAAGGGAGCTTTTCCTGACCGAGATACCCCGTTGTTTCAAAAGGTTCTTTAAGGGAGCTAAGAGAGGTGAACTTCCGGACTGCCCCATGATTGCAGTCGGCACTATACTTCAGTCACTCGGAGAGCTCTTCCGAGTCCCCCGGGGTCACCTGAAAACCCACGGGCCCTAACTATCATGTAATAAGACGCACTCACCTTCCCGCGTTGATCAGGCGCGGGAAGTCCGCCGTAAGCTCGACGCGCAGCGCTGCTCTCCTCACAGAGGGACCGTCGAGAGCGAGGCAGGAGGAGGAGCTTCCCCGTACGGGCCACCACTTGTCCGGCGCTGCCCCGCTCGGTCCCCGGTTCCCGGCCGGCGAGGGGAAACAGGGAAGGAGAGAGAGAGATGCAGACTGCGCGAACTAACCTGGTCATGAATCACGACTCGAACCACACGGCAGTTGTGAAAGCAAGCCCTTTACTACAGCTAGATGAACATTCTGTGTTACTGGTTCCCACACGGGGCACGGCGCCTCGCGGGAGAGCAGCCTCGATGTGGCCGTCAGGCACGGCTCCTTGTGGGCTGTCTCACCCTACCCCGTCCGGGTAAGACCTTTTATACACAATTAACAACCAATAAGCTTCTAGGCTAGTATCGCGTATACAGGATTTCGATTGGTAGGAGCGGGTGGCGGATACATGCGTCACTATGCGGAAACAGGATGCAGGCGCCATCTTGGCTCACTCGATGGGCGGGGGTAACTCTAGAGCAGGCTGCAGCGCATACGCTAGGCCCGATTCGGGAGGCGGCTTTCCACATCTACTAATTTGGTACTCTTGCATGTGGCTGTCCACAACTCCAGGAAGCACCATTTACACTGACGTCAATATAAATGGCACCCCTTGGAACTATGCAGTGCCCAAACTGCATAGCTGCAAAAATCTGCTTTGCACTTGCTAATCTTTCCAGTTCCCCTTCATTTCTCTCACATCTGCACTCTACAAGTAAGTCAATTCAAACTACTTTTACCATCCAGAACAATCCGTGGTCTACCCATGATCTTTTCATGATCAGTTTGTTTTTGATGCCAAATGCAGCCTTCACAGCTTGTTCAGCTGATAAAGTCCTATACATCCTTCAGTGTTTTTCTCAGATATAACTTCAACTATAAAATTTTTTTCTGTCACATCATTTTCCTGCCACCCACCCTAGACATTCTTGGTAAATGACTCTATCAAGTGTTTGAATAACATTTTGTGTACCTTCCTAACAACTCAACTCGTGAAGATTTTATGTTAGTCTTCTGCACCAACCTGTGTACTTTTTGAGCAAAGGGACTTGTCTAATTGTTGCCTAGTAGAGGAGACCTGAGCATATAGCAGATGCTTAAATGACCATCTCTATGTGGACTCAATGCATTCTTTCACATGATTCACTGAATGAACCAAATACTTTAATATTTAGGGTTTTCAATTCCTATTATCACAAACATTCAAATGCAGCAGTATTTCTTTCTTTCTACCAGTACCAGTAATAAAGTCATCAGTACTGTTGGAAAAAAATTAGATCTGCATTAAACTTTATGTTCTTTTCCGGTGTTTACTACTCAGCTGGTAGTAACGTGTCCACTTGTTAAATTCCGCAAAGTTATCTTTTGTGTTAAAGAGGTCTTCAAATTAAACAGGTCAGGGACATTTTCATAAAGAACCAAATATTGCTTTCCTGACTAAATCAGAGTGTGAACTAAGAATCAGATTTATCAGATTTCTTTCAAACTGAAGTCACCTTAATTCACTTGATAAGACTGTAGAGGGTACAATTATACTGGAACTAAGCTTGAGTGAAAGGCTAAGAACTTGATTAAATAAAATTCACCTAGTTGATTTTGATTCAGTACACCTGAATGTTTACTGTCAGTGATTCATATCTGCCTTTCAGAACAGAGGTTTTTTTAAAATATATGTACATTTTTTAAAAAAAGAGAGTTTTATTATTTATCACTTTGTTTTCATTTTAATTAATCCTAACTGCATTTCAGGTGGGAAAATGTGTTTGAAGAGATGGAATTATAAATGAGTCCATTATTACCATTGTAGTCCCTTGCACTAAAATGTTAAATTAAGGCTAAGGCAAGGAAGTGAAAGATTGTAGATTAAGAGAAAACCTCTAGGGAAATGAGCAAGCATTGTTTAAAAATGTGACGGTCTTCTTCTCCTCTCTTGGAAGTAGCATATAGTGTAAAAACTAAAGAATTAGTCCGGATATCAGTAAGCTAATAGAAGCACAGCTTTTGAAGAGCTAAGTAAGGTTTTCTCTAACCATCAACTGTTACTTGTGGCTTCCTTTAGTGTTCTTGATAATATTACATCCAAAATCAAGGAGGCCCTTCATCCTAATATTCACCTTCTCCCCTTGCTTATCCTGTGAGATTTGTAAAAACAAGTGGAATATATGCACTTTTATGTTTCCTCTTCACCCTGCTTTCCTTTACCATTCCACCTAGAATTTTATTTTGAACATTAATAATCTCTTAATTAATTCCCAAATTCAAAGGATTTTCTTCTGTCTCATTTATTTTGACATCTCAATTGCTTTTGAAATCTTACTGCCCACAGTTGATTGCTATCTTTGCCCCTATCCTCTGTGATGATATACCACCTTGTTACTCTTAAATATTCAACAATCAGTTTGTTACCTTGAGTGCTTTTTTTATCTTCACCCCATCCATTATTTTGGGAATTTACCAAACTTCATTATTTTGCCTGCTGGTTCTCCTTTGTCATTAGAATACTTATTCAACTGTATGGTTCTAGCTAAGATCTGCCATTGAATTTAATATTACCTCAAAGCAAATGGCTCTGGCATCTTTGTAGTTTACTCTCTCTAAAACTACAGCTTTATGTTAACTTTAAGCTAACTGCTTTCTAAATACTTACAAATGGATCCTCTGTTATTCCTTCAAAGTCAGCTATTCAAAACCATATTTTTCTCCAAAGCTAGTTCCTCTTTCTGGTTTTCTCATCCTTCTACTTATGTTGTAACATTTAGAGACAAAATAGTATTTGAATATTTTTTCAACTTATTCTTTACTCTGCAAGCTCATTGCTACCATCCTAGGCTAGGGCCATAAGCCCAGGTAATTACTTTAGTCTCTGAGTACATTAGAATATAGGGTCCAAGAGGGCAGAGTTTTCTCTATGCTTTGTTCCTTAATATAGCCCAAGCACAAAGGACAGTGCCTAGCTCAATGAGAATTTATTAAATGAATGAATGAAGGAAAGAGCCTAAATACCCAAACCTAGGCTCTGCTATTATTTAATTTATTCTCTCTTCATTACTAAATGAATCCATTTTTAAATACCACTTTTGTAATGCTGTTTTTCTGATCAGGAACTCCCTAGTCTGATTTATCTCTTTTGTTTGACTTTCAAGATTATTCTCCTATCCTAAGGAGGTCTTAAGATAGTGAATTAACATTGTGGGTAAGAGTGATCATGCTGGAGTTATGCAGACTGAATTTTCTTCATTTACATTTCATTTCTTAACTCATTAGTTGAGATAGTTATTTAGTATATGCTTTGATTTTGACATCTGTTAAATGTAGATAATGATCATCAGAGTGCTGGGGAGATGAAATGAACTAGTCCATCTTAAGTGGTAAAACAGTGCCCAGCATTCAGTAAATGCTCAATATGTATTAGCTATTATTATTCCAATACCTTATTAACATGAAAATTTCAAAATATTCTTTATGCATGTCAGTGTTAACCAAGTGTTTAAAACATCATGTCCTATGTCAGATTCCAGAAAAAGAATCTAGTATATAGAAGGAATCTATGACCTAGGGACCCCGCAGCTTATCTCAGAAAAACCAGGTGCACCATAAACTAAAGGATAAAGGCTGTTCAAGGCTGTTCCAGCCATGGTAGCGCCTTGACCCCCAGGGGGCAGATGAGGCAAGATCAGATAGGTCCATAAGATGAACGACCACAAACAAGCCAAAAGGCCTGCTTCTTCCACATAGATGATACAGTGCACATCAAAGAAGAGTAGTGTGTTAGAACCCTAATAACCAGTCAGCTCAGAAGTTGATAAGCCCTCACCCACTCAAAGCACAGGACACCCTTCCCTTTAAAAAATGCTGCTCTCAGATAGAGAGCCAGAGCCATTTTCTTTCTTTTCCATTGTCTCCCACCCATTTTCTTTCTCTAATAAATTTTAAACTCTATGCTTAAAATTTGACTTGCTGCATTGTGTGGATTCCTGAACAACTCCGACCTAATACCCTATTCTTCAAACAAAATTTTATATGTACTCCCAATATATTTACAAGAGAAAAAAACAGTGCTCCTTTGATTATTAATACCCTCCCCTCTTTCCTAAGCTCCTAAATTTTCTTGACAAAATCCTCAAATTCCAAGAAATGTAATTTAAAAAACAACATTGATCTAAGTAAGTTTTGACATAAGTATTTGTTGATTGATTAAATTATCTCCAAAACCATCAGATTGTAGAGATAGGAGACATTTTAAGAATTCATATTCTTATTTTGCCTGTCTCAAGTGAGAGTATTCTGAGACCACAGAAAGTTAATTTTTAAAAGATTATCTAGCACAGAAGACTTACATCTGTTTTGGTAAATTAATTTAGATCTAAGGAAGACTTTAGTTTTTTCAGAATTAACGAAGGAATTTTAATGAGAAGACATATTCAATGAGTCACAATATTGTGTTATAATTGTGATAAACAAAATAAATAGTTTGTGCTTTGAGCATTTGTGGATGATGTAGACATTATTCTTTTCTGGACCTATCCTGTGAATGTAAAAAGTATTTTCTAAATCAGAGGAAATAGTACACTGTGCCCTTTTACTGTCAATTCTTTAAACTTAGTGAAACTTTAGACTTTATGTAATCCCATTTCTAGCAAAAAAAAAAGATATTTATCTTTACTCCATAACTGTGCATTTTGATAAAAAAAATTAATCAGGATCATTAGAAGAGAGGCACCATCTAAAATTATCCAGTCTTATTCTTAGAAAGCATTTCTTGAATGATCAAATGAATATCTGACTCAGTCATGCATTCCTAAAGGGCTGAGGGGGAATGAATTCATGAGATATTTCAGTTTTTTCACTTTACAAATGAGAAAATATATAAGCCTGCTGAGCTAAGCAATTTATCAAAGATAAATGGTAGCATATTAAATATTATGCAGTATTAAAATCTTTTTATTCCCAGATCAGTGCTCCTTCACCTATGTGGCAAATTAATCATATATCCAAGAACATCAAAGCTTCTTCCCATGTATCCCAAAGAGAACTGAATGTCATGTTTTGGCATCAGATGACATACTAACTTAAGAAAAAACACAAACAACATACAAAACAATTTTAAAAAAAATTTTGGACTAAATAGGTGGTAACTGATTGGCATTGGCTTACATTGGAATAGAAAATAAATCCATAAAAAATACTCTGTTCATTTTTTTTTTTTTTTGAATTTTGGTAAACAAAGTTGCTCTAGACAGGATTGAGAAATAGAAAAATGCCTGTCTTTGTGGAGCTAGTGGATGTCTTTACTGATCTCATTTTCCTCTTTCTTTACCCTTCAGGTGCCTCTTGCCTCTCTGTTCTGTCCTTCTCTTTACTAAAACTTTAAGGAAACTTATCTCAAACTTATTCATACTGAAACATAAATGGTTCACAATTTTTTAAGTGCTGCCTCTCCCAAGGAGTTGGAAGGAACGAAAATTAAGAGGGGCAAAGGAAAGTAAAGTTATAGAATGAGTATCTATATGTGAGATTTCAGGCATCAGTGAGCAGAGAGTAGAAATTTTAAACTGGAGGACTTCCCACTGATTCTGAACCCCTTGTCAATTTCCAGAAAGAAATAAATGAAATCAAGCGAACACACCAACAAAAAACAAAACAGCCAAAACAAAAGCAAAACCAAAACTACTGAGAATTGATAGATTATGTAGCAACTTAGATTAATTTGTGGGATATGACTTCTTTAGTAAGTTGTGTTCATTAGTCCACACACTATGTCATTTAATTTTTCACATATTCTTTAATTTTTTTCAGTAATGTTTCACAGTTTTAAAAGTAGAGGTCTTCATATCTGTCATTAGAGTTATTCTGATTTTTTTTTTTAATTTTTAAATGTTTCTGTCAAGGGCATCCCTATCTGCAATTCATTTTCTATTTGCTGTTGGTCTATAAAAATACAAGTGATTTTTTTATATTGAACTTTTATCCAGCAAACTTGTTAAATTATCTTATTAGTTCTAATGGCTTACCTGTAGAATATTTTTACATTTCATAAGTATTAAAGGGTTGATCCTCCAAAACAATGTAATGGTTCTAATATTTAATATAATCAATAATGTTCCCCAAAAGTACATATAGAAAAAAAGGACATAAAAAAAGAATAAATATGTACATCTAAAATCATAGTGGGAAAATTTTAACACAACTTTCTTAGTAGTGGAACAACTAGCCAATGGTCCATAGAATATTTAAATAACATAAATATAAAGCTGATCAAATTAACATATTCAGAACACTTTGCTCAACAATGGCAGAACTCACATTTTTCAAGTACATATATAACATATTCCAAAATACATTATATGATGGCACTTAAAGAAAATCTCAGTATATTTCAAAGATTGAAATAAATTTTTTTTTGACAATTAAGGAATTGAATTAGAAAAAAATTAAAGAAGAAGAGATTTAAAAGCATCTCCAAAGGTATGGAAATTATTTTACTTAACCCACAAATTAAGGAATAAATCACAAGGAATATAATAGAAAAAAATGTTTAGCTGAATAATAAAAATACAATGCACCCAAACTTGTAGGATGCAGTTTAAGACATATTTAGATGAAAATGTATAGCCTTAAATACATATTCCAGAAGAGAAGACTGAAAATCTGTTACCTAAGAATCCATTTCAAGAAGTTAGAGAAAGTCCAGAAAATTAAACTCAAAGAAAGTGTAAGGAAGAAAATGATAAAGACAAATACAGAAATTAATGATACATAAAACACACAGCATATAAAATCAACAAAGTCCAAAGCTCAGATCTTCAAAAGATTAATGCAATTGATAAACCCTAGTAAGTGTCATCAAGGAAATGTGAATGAAGGCACAAATAACCATTGACATGAAGGAAAAAGAAGACTATATCCTACAGTCAAGAAAGAATGATAAAAGGACAGTATGAAGAGCTTTATTCCAACAATTTTTTGGGGGCGTGGGCTTTTTTTTAATAAGGCAAAATTCACATAATATTAAAGTGAACAATTTAGTAGCAATTAGTACATTCACAGTATTGTGCAACGACCACTTCTATCTAGTTCCAAAACATTTTCGTCACCCCAAAAGGAAATCTAGTACCCCTTAAGCAGTTGTTCCCATTCCCCTCTACTTATGCCAATCACCAATCTGTGTTTTGTCTGCATGGATTTACCTATTCTGGATATTTCATATAAATTGAATCATACAATATGTACTCTTTTGTGTCTGGCTTCTTTCAGGTAGCATAATATTTTGGAGGTTCATCCACACTGTAGTATGTATCAGTTCTTCATTTTTATAGCTGAATAATGTTCCATTTTATGTATATACCACAACTTGTTTATCTGTTCATCCATTGATGGACATTTGGGCTGTTTCCACCTTTGGCTATTGTGAATAAACCTGCTCTGAACATACGTGTACATGTACTTGTTTGAATATCTGTTTTCAGTTCTTTGGGGTATATACCTAGGAGTGGAATTGCTGGGTTATATGGTAATTTTATGTATAACTTTTTGAGGAACTGCTTTCCACACTAGCTGAACCATTTTGCATTCCCTCCAGCAAAGCATGAGTGTCCCAATTCCAGAACATCCTTGCCAACACATGCTGCCCCCCCCCCCTTTTTTTAGGGGAAAAATAAAAATTTTAACAATGTAATTAAATTCCATTACAGAATAAGAATATCCTGGGATTCTTTTTTTTTCCCATTTAATGGAAAGGAATAAAAATACTTTGTTTTGCAGAGACTGCGTCTCTTTTCCAAATTTCCTGGAAGCTTGATAGATAAATGCATGCCCCCCTGTGAGGTCTATCTCCTGGTGCAGCTACAACTCTCCAAAGCCCAGCTATGTACATTCCCACATACCCTATCTACCAGCACAAACCACTTTTTCACTCTTCATAAAAAAAGGGTTACATCTTGTTGAATATATCTATAAATACTACTTAGGTACAATATGTCTCCTTTCCCCAATCCCTTCCTGATACAAGTTACTATATTGTATTTCAAATTTTGAACAATTTCCTTCTGAGAAAGAAATGATCTGGTTTCCGTGGAAACTCAATATGGAGTCCCCTTTAACCAGTAATTGTTAACACTATGAAATTATGAGTGAGATTTCAGCAAGACAGACAATTTGTCTACTGGATGCATTATAAAAGGGGAGGAAAAAGGATAACAAAGTAAAATCCAGTGTACGTTTTGTAGATCATCCCTTATTTCAAAAATAGAAATTCCTGTTTGAACTTAGCCTGTTTGAAACAGGACAAATATTTGATTCGGCATGCAAAGATGTCATTGCTCAGAGTAGCTTCTCAGCGCTGTGCTGCAAAGCAAACCATTTTCAGAGCATCCAGCCCTCATCAAAATTATAAAACGCAGAAAGTGCTCTGTCTCCACGTGGGCCTAGGGCCCCGTGTGCTACCCTCCATGGCCAGTGGTCAGGAAGGGGTAAGGAACAGCTCTGTGCTCTGCTCTAAGGAGGGACTCCTTCCCTACCTGAAGTTGCCCAAAACCATTCAGCCCCAACAGTTACAGTTCCCAGTGCAACCACAATGTGCAAAACCTTAGAACTTCCCAGTTTTCAGATCAGAAAAGAAAAACTCCTGTGGATGCACACCTCTTAAATGACTGCTGTAAAAACTCACTAGTAACTAGGACATAGATGTCAATCTGGGATAAATAAGATCAGAAAAGAACTATTAGCCTTTAGGACCAGCAGTAAACTTCCCTTTTATGTAACCCATTTTTCATTAACCCACATTTTAAGAAAGCGTTTATTTCCTGAAAATATTTCTAAGTGTGATGGTTTGTAATATACAACAGATGAAAAAGATTTAACTAGATTATAAGAAAAACAACTGCTTGTAAAATCTGAAATAATAGAATGCTGTCCTGTATCCCTCACGGGCACATGATGAAAAGAGGACGGGCCTACAAAGAACCTCCTGGCTTTTGCCGCAAGAACCCATTTCTTTGGAAAGAGCAGCATTGCTTCTAACCTACTGAGAGCCCCCTATCCCCGCTGCCTGGTGCTCGGCAAGTGGGGGTGGGGGGGGATCCACGGATACCTGCTGTTTGAGGAGCTCGTAACTGTTGGGCCCCCAGACTCCTCAGCCGAGAGAGGTAGTGATGACAGCATTAATAATCTACCTGAACCTTCCAAGGAACACTTGAAAACTGCATTAGGCTGTCATTTTTCCACTTAAATCATAATTTCAAAGGAGAAGCCTATTTGGGGTGGGAAAAGTGGGCAAAAAAATAGATGATGTGCTTCAGCACGTCTGCCTTTTTGGTACTAGCACAGAGTATCAATGTCACTAATCATTCCCAAAGAGAGACAATGGAAAACCCCTTGGTGGGGTATGGGTTCTCTGGTTCTCCGGAGCCTCCTGTTATTTTCCACTTTTAAAAAAGAAATATAGCCATCCTAGTGTGAAGTGGTACCTCGTTGTGGTTTTGATTTACATTTCCCTATGACTAATGTTGAACATCTTTTCATGTGCTTATTGGCTATCTATATATCTTCTTTGGGGAAAATGTCTGTTCAAGTCTTTTGCCCCTTTTTATTTTATTTATTTATTTATTTATTTTTTAAAGTGATGGTCAGATTTTTTATTTGACAAGGAGGGAGGGAGGGAGGGAGGAAGGGAGGAAAGGAGAGGGAGGAAGGCCCCAGAAGTGTATAATTAAAAATGTGAAAATTTGAGAGCATCACCTTGAAGAGATTCTTGAGTCCTTATCCTTGCCAGATTGGGGAGCAATGATTTTTTTTTTTAAATAAATCCAAAGTTATAGGAACAGTTGCAGAAACAATACTAACCCCATACAAAGAATTCCATCATACCCTGACCCCCCTCCCCTGATAGCTCAATCCACCAACCTTAACATGCTGTCACATCTCTATTTCTTTCCCTCCCTCCCTCCCTCCCTATCATCCATCATCTATTGCTCTGTCTTCTGAACATATGAGAATTAGCTGCACAAATCCTTGAACATACACTATAATTCACATATGCACTTCCCATGAACAAGAACATTCTTTTATGCAATCCCATTAAGCACAGCTAAGAAGTACAAGAGATTCAACAATGATACAAAGCTTACATTCTATATTTCCTTTACCTTATGTCTCAACTGTGTCCCTTTGAGCCACCTGTCCTCTATCCTCCAATCCCATCCAAGTTCATCCTTGGCATTCAATCATCATCTATTTAGACTGTCTTTTTTTATTTTTATTTTTATTTTTTTCAGTTGTGGAAACATATATACAGCCTAAATCTTCCCATTCCACCCCCTCCCTAGCCTTCCATTAGTGGGATTAATCACATTTAGAATGTTGTAATGCTCTTTCCCACCATCCATTACTAGAAATTTCCCTTCACCTCAAACAGCAACTCCACCCTCATTTCTTAACTCCCCATTGCCCCTTCCCCCATTTCTCTTAACCCAAACTCTACATTTCATCTCTATGGTTATATTCTCTGATAATTTCTTTGTGTTTGCTGTGGGGGTTAAAATTAACCTCTTAAATCCATATCAATCTTGTTTTTCTTTGATACCACCATCACTTCAATAGGACACATAAACTATGTTCCTATACTCCTCCATTCCCCCACCTTTATATAGTTGTCTAAAATCACATATTTTACATTGAGTTCAAAACCACTGATTTGTCATTAGAGTTTGTGTAATTTATATCATATAGGGAGTAAATAGTGGAGTTACAGTTCAAAAATTATTGACTTCTATTTGTATTCCATTGTGGTTGGAGAATATGCTTTCAGTATATTCAATTTTTTTTTTTTTAATTTCTTGAGGCTTGTTTTATGTCCCAGCTTATGGTCCCTTCTGGAGAAAAATCTGTGATCACTAGAGAAAAATGAGTGTCCTGGTGCTTTGGGATGTAAGGTACTATATATTTCTGTTAAAATTCTCTACATCTCTTTCTCCTTTCTGTTGTTTCTCTGTTGGTAGGGCTCCCTTTAGAATCTAAAGTAGGGCAGGTCTTTTATTGGCAAACTTTCTCAGCATTTGTTTGTCTGTGAAAAATTTAAGCTCTCCCTCAAATTTGAAGGAGAGTTTTGCTGGATAAAGTATTCTTGGTGGGAAATTTTTCTCTCTCAGAATTTTAAATATGTCATGCCACTGTCTTCTCGCCTCCATGGTGGCCGCTGAGTAGTCACTACTTAGTCTTATGTTGTTTCCTTTGTATGTGGTGAATTGCTTTTCTCTTGCTGCTTTCAGAACTTGCTCCTTCTCGTCAGTGTTTGAGAGTCTGATCAGAATATGTCTCGGAGTGGGTTTATTTGGATTTATTCTACTTGGAGTTAGCTGGGCATTTATGCTTTGTGTATTTATATTGTGTAGAAGGTTGGGGAAGTTTTCCCCAACAATTTTTTTGAATACTCTTTCCAGACCTTTACCCTTGTCTTCCCCTTCTGGGACATCAATGAGTCTTAAGTTTGGACGTTTTATTTTATCTATTGTTTCCCTGAGATCCATTTCGATTTTTTCGATTTTTTTCTCCATTCTTTCTTTTGTTCTTTCATTTTCTGTTCTGTGGACTTCTAGGACACTGAGACGTTGTTCAGCTTCCTCTAGTCTTGTATTGTGAATATCCAGAGTCTTTTTAATTTGGCCAACAGTTTCTTTTCTTTCCATAAGATCTTCTGTTTTTTTTATTTACTCTTGCAATGTCTGCTTTATGCTCTTCTAGGGTCTTCTTTATGTCGCTTATATCTTGGGCCATGGTCTTCTTGATGTCCTTTAAATCTTTTGCCATGGTTTCGTTCCTTGATTGTATTTCTTTGATTAATTCTGCGAGGAACTTTGTTTCTTCTGATAACTTGATTTGTGTGTTTGGAGTTGGATTCTCCATATTGTCTTTTTTTTTTTCATATGCATTGAGATTTTCTGTTGTTTTTGGCCTCTTGGCATTTGCTCTGCTCAACAGGGTTCTTTCAATTTGTAAAAAAACCTATCTAATTTTTCAGAAACACATTTTGGTGATGTACACTTTCTCTAACTAACCAGCAGATGGCGTCTGTGAGTCACCTATACCTCTCAAGTCAGTTCTCCACCTTGTCCCCGCGGTGTGTGGGGAAATGATTCTTGTGGGGTCCAGCTGGAGAACTCAGCCTGGGTGTGTTGCTGGAGCCCTCTGCCCTGAATGCGGGGCACTTGTACGGGTGGCCAGGGAGGAAGGACAGCCTCAATATTCAAATCCCCCTGGTTCCCAGAGACTCAAGGCCGCCGCAAGAGTCCAAGCCTTCATTTCATTTCAGCCCCAGCCCCTCTCTCTTGCTGTCCCACAAACCACTGGACTTGGCGTAGTGTCCCTGGGTTCTCTGAGCGGGTCCCCCCGCCCAGCCACGATCCTCCAGGACCTCTGCTGAGGGAATGCCGTGCTACGTCACCAGTGCACGCCATCCCTCAAGGGAAGTCCCGGGCTGCCGGGCCATGCCGGCTTGCTTTCAGCCTGATGCAAAAATGGCCAAAGGGGGCATCTCCACACCCCCCTCCTCGCACAGTTCCTCCTTCCCAGCTCTGGGACTACTGGCGGGGTTCTGGGCTGTGGGCACGGCCCTGGGCAGGAGTTTATCCAGCCCTCCCGGAAGCGAGCTGCTAGCCGTGGGGTTTCTTTTCGGCTTCTGGCTCTCCCCTCCGTTCCCCCAGCCCCAGGGATATCTGCAGCTGGCTATCTTCCAGGCCAGACACCGAGAGGCCAGCCCAGCCCCCTCTTGCTGTGTTTTACTGCGTGGTTCCCACAATCGCAGCTGCAACCGCTCCTGGGTTTTTCCCTTTTATTTTTTTTTTTATTAAAAGAGCCCATTGGTCTCCAGATGCCAAACCCTGGCTTCCCCAGATCGCCACGTGGCTGCAGGACTTCCAGGCAGCTTACTCACTCATTTCAGAATGCAGACTCCCAGTTTCACCAAGTATACAGCCCCTGGGAACTAGCAGATCTCGTCCAGCTGGCGCATCGCTGTAACCGGTATTCTGGGTCACTCTCTGGTCCTTATCTAGTGTTTCTCATGCAGGTCCCTTTGCCCTGTCTCACCTAGCTGCCATCTTAGTTTTTCCCCGCCCCTTTTTAAATTGGGTTGGTTGTCACTTTGTTGTTGATTGCAAGAATTCTTTATATATTATGGATACTAGACTCTTACCAAATACATGATTTGTAAATATTTTCTCCCATTCTGTAGGCTAATTTTTCACTTTCTTGAGAATGTCATTTGATTCACAGAAGTATTTAATGTTGTTGAAGTCTTATTTATCTATTTTTTTCTTTAGTGGCTTGTTTTTTTTTTTTTTTTTTTTTTGTCATACTCTAAGAATCCTTTGCCAAATTCAAGGTCCTGAGGATTACCTCTATTCTTCTGTGGCTTTAGTTTTTTAGGTTGTTGATCCATTTTGAGTTAACTTTTACATATGGTGTGAGGTAGGGGTTCCAACTTTGTTCTTTTGCATGTAGCTATCCAGTTGCTCTAACACCATTTGTTAGAGAGTTTATTCTTTCTTCATTGAATGGTCTTGGCACCCTTGTTGAACATCATCTAAATTTTAAAATTTGGATGAAATGGGCAAATTCACAGGAAAAAAACTATCAAAACCAATAGATAATATATAGAAAGTGTGAACAGTCTTATGCTATTTTAAAAACTGAACCCATTTTTTAAAAACTTTCCACTGAGGATGTTCTAGGCCTGGTAAATTCTTTCTAATATTTAGGGTAAAAATAAGACCAATCTTACACTAATTCTTCTGAATAGAAGAGAAAGAGCAATTACACTGCAACACATTTAATGAGGTAAGCATTTCCTTAAGCTAAAACTTGACAAAGACATTACAAGAAAGGAAAATTACAGGCCAATTTCTTGCATGATCCCGAATACAAAAATTTTAAAGAGAGTTCATGTAAGCCTTTAATACATCATCACAAATTTGAATTTATTCTAGGAATGCAAGGTTGTTTTAACATTTGAAAATTAGTCGATATAATTCACTACAGAAACAGACTAAAGGAAAAAAATCATTTTAATAGGTACAAAAATAATTGATAAAATTGTACATGTATTTTTGATTTTTTTAAAAAATCTTAAACTGGAAATAGGAAGGAACTTAATCCGATATAGGATATCTTTAATAGGGAATTCTGTATTTTGTGAAGAAATAGTGAAAATTTTCTCTTTCAAATTGTGCATCAGAGAGGAATGTAACCTATTACCATTTCTATTCTGCATTATGCTGAGGTTCTAGCCAATGCAGTAATGCAAGAAACAGAAATAAAATTATAGAAATAAAATCTTAAGACAATCAGAAAAGATGAAATAAAACTATTGTTTATCTACTTATCTCAAAGCCTCAGTTTAAAAATCACCTTCTATGTGAAGCTTTCCTGACCTATACCAAGCGCCATTCTCTGTATATATGTACATACTATGTACATAGTTTCTTGTGCATGCATCTCCTCTAACATCCATCACATTCCCCCCACCCCCCACCAGCATGTGCACTAACAGAGTCTGTGTCCTACTCATCTAGCTTCCTCTGGGGTTTGATATGGTCAATCAAAGGGCCTTAACAAATTATAATTGAGTATATCAGATGTTCATTTCTTGGGTTTAAGCAACAGAATTTGATTCTGACAACTTTAAGAGGAAAACAAATGTTTCAAATTGATCTTCGGTAGCCTACAGAATCACAAGGAGGGTCAGAAATCCAGGGGCTTAAACCAACAGATGGGAACAAAGCTTAAACTCATTTTGCTGTTTGATCTTTTGAAGATACAACTGCCACTACTGCTGGATGACTTGATTACTCTGCAGACTATAATGCTGCGTTCACAGACACAGGGCATTAGATGCTGCTGTTTCTGGAAAGTGGATACTGCTGCCACTGCTGTTCTTTTGTGTGGCCAGAATAGATTCTGCAATTACCCTTCTTTTCCATATCACTGGTGGCTTCTAATTCCAAATTTGGGGCACATGCATCCAGTTGATAGAACCCGTGGCCTGCACTACTGCCCTAGTTTCAAAGGATGCTGAGAAAACAAGTACTAGGGATTTTCAGTTTCTGTAGTTGAAGGTGGAATTGCCTCATAAAGTGAGAGATTCCTAAGATGTAGGGAATGGTTTTAGATGCTAAATGGCAGAAAGAATGGCAAACATGATTTAGAATCCACCCCTTTCACTAACAAACATCACCACTCCACTTCTGTTTTCTAGCTCTCCACTTCATATTAAGAAAACTATCATTTTCAACTATCCCTCCTAAATGAAAATGGTATATCTCCTTGATTAAAGGGCTAAGGCAGGGTTTCTCAACTGTGGCACTACCGATATTTGGGCAAGAAAATACTGTACTTTGTTGTGTAGGCGGTCCTATACACTGTAGGATGTTTAACAGACTCCCTGGTCTCTACCCACTAGGTGCCAGTAGCAGCTCCCTCCATCCCAGCTGTAACAATCCAAAATGTGTTTGGACATTGTCAAATTGTCCCCTGGGGGTTGATTATTCCCAGTTGAGAACAACTGGACTAGACCTGAAATGTTCATTCTTTATTGCATCCAGCTCCAAGCCCAGAACATGTCTCCTCTATTTATGTCATATATCCCTTTTATATATTTGATAGCTTACATACAAAATTGAAATTTTAACTACCACTAAACCTCCCTATAAAATTAATGAGGTGGTAGAGAGAAAAAGAAGTGGGAAATCTATTAAAATACAAGTTTCCTCTCCCACTTAACATCAGCAATCTGTTCCTGAAAATCAGATATTTTGCATGAAAATAATAACCAGGAAACTCTGTTTTTCGAATAGGAAAAATTTTAACGTTTCCCATGTCAACCCCAAAACCCTAAATAATTTATAACTAATGTGCAATGAAACAACTATATATAAGTAACAAACATTATAATGCCAAGATATTAAATGTTTACAACATCGCTATGAATGCTGTAAAATGGCATCTCTTAGTACTAGCAAAACCTGAGATACACATACCCTTGAATGCTGGCCTGCTTTTCATGGGTAGCCATGATTGTGGCTTCCTACCAATTTCATTTGGAATGTATCTCAAGACTATGCTCACATATTGCACACTGTTTTGTTAATGTGTTGAATTTTGAAGGCACAAATAAAATTTTTTCTACGTAAATATTGGCTTGGAATTTTTTTGAGAGATTGTACGGTCTATGAAATTTGGGTATTAAAAACCAAGTGGCATTCTTCTGAGAGTGTTAATCAATGAGATGTTTTGTAGGATATGTCTGCATATATAAAGGTATGTCAAAATAAGGAACTGTGAATATTAGCTATGTTCTTAGTTTCTCCAATTCAGCAGGCTGTTGCCTTTTTATTTTTTATTTTTTTTTAGTAGACCCTCTTCATCCAGTGACCTGACCCAAACCTTCGCTTCAGAGGAATTGGAGTTCTTGTGGGGCCAACTATATAAAGTAGCTATAGTTTTCCTTTAACTTTTAGCACTGGCTACCACAGGGCTAGGGAGTTATACTGTGGATACTGCTGCTTGGGCTCTGTCCAGAATACACGTTTTCTTGGTGGAGTGAAAAGAGATATGCCTCTAACTTCATGGCTATGTGATTAGAAAACACCCAGTTCATGGTTGACAGTTCAGATCATGTGGTCAATTAATTCTCCAGAGTCAGAAATTTTGTCTCCAGCAGGCCCTGTGAGCAAGTCAAGAATTGATTCCTTTTCAAAAGTTTATGGCTATTTTCCAAAATTCCAAGTGTTTTCACTACTATTCTCCTATCAAGGCTTTCTACCAGCTCTACCCAGTTCTTTAATCTGTCAGACACTTTGAGCATTATTGCATTCATCAGGTCATAAAAGGTAAGGACAGAACTGCTTACAATGCAGCCTAGTCTGGGTTCAGAGTCTTTTGTTCTCCTATTCTGGGCCCATTAACTGGCAAATATATTGGAGCAACTACATAATATGGAATACGATGCCTCCCAAACCCCTAGGCTAACCAGATGTGGAACCTCTCTCTTTGTGACAGGAAATAGAAGATGCAACAACTAGCTCTTAACTTTGGAGGGGTTTTCCATAATTTCTCCAATCCACTTCACTGAGCCGGGAAATTTCTGTATGTTCATGCAATTTATCTCTGATTCTCTGGCACACTTGGGTCTTGCCAAGGCACTTAGGATGTCTATTTACTGATCTCTTGGTTCTATGAGCATGATGCCATCAATAGAGAGGATTAGAATGATGTCAAGAGGCCAAGATCCCTATGAGGTAAACTAAGACAAAGAGCATGGATATTGAGGCAAGACAGTAAAAAACACTACTGCCTTGTGAGCTGCACACAAATTGCTCTGAGTTCTCAGGGTTTTTTTTTTTTTTTTTTTTGATGGGTGGTGGGATTAAAGGAATAAAAGTACATGCCTAATCAATAGCTACCAAGCAGCTTCTTCTAAGTTCTAATTGATCTGTTCTAGTGAAGAGTCTACCTATAGAACAGCAGCCTCGACTGGCTCTCTCTAGCTAATCAAATCGATAACAATCCTCTGTCATACTCCTTGAGTACTCTGTCTTCAGCACCCGACAAATGGGAAAGTCGAAAAGGAATGTGATAGGAATCATCAACTCCGAATCTGGCACATCTTTAATGGTGAAACTAATCACTGATGGTCTCAGGGATGTAGCATTGCTTTTGATGTATCCTTTTACAAAAGAGAGGAAGCTTCAGGAGCTTCTACTTGGCCTTTCCTAAAAATAAACATTATTCCCTTGGTTATGCAGCCATGATGGTGACTCTGCTTTATGGCTGAGTGTTCCTCCTTCAATGATATAGTCAGAAACTTGTGAAGCATTCAAGGAATTTGGCAGGTCCTACTACTTCTGTGAGGAAGACTTAAGTAAAAATGCCATTTATCACCTGATGTTTGTAAGCCCCCACCCTGACCAGTGGATGGTGGTGGCATTCTTGGCACTGAGACTTAATACAATGAAAGTTGAAGAGGTGGGATGAGAATTGGTTTCCACTTTCTAGGTAACTCTCATTGACAAGGCCATTGCATGTCTCCATTACTGCAAAGAAATAGTTGCAATACAGATTAGAAAATGGACTGTTTCTCCTTAAAAAGATGACTTAGTGAAGGCTGGGAATTCAGCTATTCCTTATCAGAATCTACTCCTATATTCCCATCCAACTACATGGGGACCCAGTTCTTTTTCAGTCATAATATGGCAATTGTTAAATTAAACTTTGAGTGTTTTTTTTTTATTCTCAACCTTGTGAATGCAAGAAATAAGAGATTTTTTATCCCATTTACAGAAAGTCAATGATATTTGGACAATGCCTTGAGCTAAGAATTTTAGCCTTTGAGCATGACATTCTCACCATATTGCCTTTAGAGGCAATCATGCCACTCTACAGATTTGGAATGCTCATGACCTTCTTATTTTTATATGATAGCTGCTACTTGGTTCCCCCTAATCAGCCCATTAATGGGCACTAAATCCCAGTAGAACTCAAGAATAATTTCCTGAATTACTTTCTCATTCTGTGCTGTGGGATGCCAGTGTCTCATTCCTTAATGCTCTAGTTAGATCAATCTCAAGAGTGGGTAGAACTGATTGCTGGAGACTAGGTTGTATGCTAGCCCATAGCTTCAAGGAATGTTCAGAAATGAAATAGCTTGCATTTTCAGTCTTTAAAATGGGAGAGACTATAAAGACTCACAAGGTAGGGAATTTCCATAACTTTTGTGTGGGGTCTATATGCTGGTTGACCGCAACAAAAAGTGTGGCTATCTATTAGAATTTATTCATGAATAAACACCACATAAGAATGAATTTTCTCTATCCTTGTTTAACCAGAGCCAACTAAAAATATTCATTCATTAAAGTAAAACTCAGAAATCAAACTCAGTATACTTAATAAATATTTTGGAAAAAGTAAGGAAGTCTTCAAGGTTTATTTTGAATGTAAATGTGTGTGTGTATGACTATATATTGTGTTTGCCATTATAATTTTATAATTTCTGGCTTTAAATAAAGTCTTTATCTTTTTTTAATTAGAGAAGTTGTAGGTTTACAGAAAAATCATGCAGAAAACACAAAGTTCCCATATATCACACTCCCCCCCACCATACACACAGTTTTTCTTATTACTTTGTGTTAGTGTGGTACCTTTCTTATAATTGATGAAACAATATTATTATACTATATTATTAACCATAATCCATAGGTTACATTAGGCTTCACTCTTTGTGTTGTATAGTAGTATGTTTTTTTTTTAAAAATTTATCCTAACATGTATACACCTTCAAATCCCCCTCCCTTTTTTAGAGAAATTGTAAGTTTACAGAAAAATCATACATAAAATACAGAGTTCCTATATACCACCCTATTATTAATTCCTTGCATTAGTGTGGTAGTACGTTTGTTACAGTTAATGAGGGAACATTTTTATAATTGTTCTAGTAACTATTGTTCATCATTTACAAGATTCACTGTATTGTACAGTTCTATGCTTTTTGTTTTTGTTCTTTAAATGCTTATTTTAGTAGCATATATGCAACCTAAAATTTTCCCTTTTAACTATATTTAAATATATAATTCAGTGTGTTAATTACATTCACAGTGTTGTGCTACCATTGCCACCATCTTTTACCAAAACTTTTCCATCTGCCCAAACAGAAACTCTATACCAATTAAGCGTTAACCCCCCATCCCCTAGCCCCATCCTGGCCCCTGGTAACCTGTATTCTAGTTTCTAAATCTATGAATTTGCTTCTTCTAATTATTTTATAACAGTGAGATCATGCAACATTTGTCCTTTTAGGCCATTGTCTTTTACTGCTACTGTTTTGAATACAAAATGGAGATTCTTCCAGTTAGCAAGAGGAAAATGAAAGCAATTTTTCTAAAGTGAATTAAATGAAATATAAACATGAAGATTAACACCATGTCTGAAGCAGGAGCCTCAAAATCATGCTATTCCTAGATCAGCATTGTAGTCAGCTCTTAGATTTATTTATTATTAATGGCAATATGTATTTATGACATTATTACAAATAAATATTTTATAATATGCTTGGCTAGTTCTGACATAGTGAAAAATTATCTACAATATCAAGTGTAAGAACAGATGTTTTTTTCAACATAACTTCTGTGCTGGTTTGGATATATTATGTCTCCCACAAAAGCCATGATCATTTAACCCAACCTTGTTGGGTGGAAACTTTTGATTGAGTGTTTCCATGGAGATGTGACTCACCCAACTGTGGGTGATAAGTTGATTAGATTATTTCCATGAGGTGTGGCCCACCCATTCAGGATGGGTCTTGATTAGTTCACTGGAGTATTTAAGAGAGAAGGTAAGAGCAGACACAGACCCAGATGCTTGCTGACATTAGAGATGCTTGGAAATGTGGGCAGAAAGATGCTTGTAGATGCTGAGCAAGAACCGAAGCCCAGAGACATTTTGGAGAAAGCCATTTTGAAACACAACCCAGGAGCAAAGGACAAGCAGATGCCAGCCTCGTGCCTTCCCAATTGACAGAGGTATTATGACACCATTGGCTGTTCTCTTTTTTTGCTTTCAAGATGGTTTTATTCATGCACCATACATTCCATCCTAAGAAAACAGTTAATGGCTCCCTATATAATCATGTAGTTATGCATTTGCCAACACTACCACTATCTATATAAGGACATTTCCATTTCTTCCACAAAGAAAGAGGAACAGTCAAAAAAAGTAGAAAGACAAGAGAAAAAGAAAAAGAAAGAACAAAAAATGACAGCTAAAAAGAAACAAAAAATAAAATTAAAATAAAGCACAATAAAAAAAATCAGACAGCATCACCAATGCCAAGAATCCCATACACCTCCCTATATCCCTGTCTTATAGGCATTTAGCTTTGGTATATTGCCTTTGTTACACTAAACAAAGCACAATACAATATTTCTGTTAACTATAGATTCTAGTTTGCATTGATTATATTTTTCCCCAATACCGCCCCATTTTTAACACCTTGCAAGGTTGATATTCATTTGTTCTCCCTCATGCAAAAATATGTTTATACATTTCATCACAATCATTGACTGCTCTAGGTTTCACTGAGTTATACAGTCCCAGTCTTTATCTCCTCTCTTTCCTTCTGGTGTCCCACATGCCCCTAACCTCTCTCTTTCAACCATACTCACAGTCATCTTTGTTCAGTGTACTTACATTGTTGTGCCACCATAACCCAAAATTGTGCTCCAAACCTCTCACTCCTGTCTTTTCCTGTCTGTCTATAGTGCTCCCTTTAGTATTTCCTGTAAAGCAGGTACCTTGTACACAAACTTTCCCATTTTGTTTGTCAGAGAATATTTTAAACTCTCCCTCATATTTGGAGGACAGTTTTGCCAGATATAAAATTCTTGGTTGGCAGTTTTTCTCTTTCAGTATCTTAAATATATCACCCCTCTGCCTTTTTTCCTCCATGGTTTCTACTGAGAAATCTGCACATAGTCTTATCGAGCTTCCCTTGTATGTGATAGATCGCTTTTCTCTTGCTGCTTTCAGGATTCTCTCTTTCTCTTTGATGTTTGATAATCAGATTATTAAGTGTCTTGGTGTATATCTATTCAGATCTATTCTGTTTGGGGTATGCTGCACTTCTTGGATCTGTAATTTTATGTCATTCATAAGAGATGGGAAATTTTCATTGATTATTTCCTCTATTATTGCTTCTGCCCCTTTTTCCTTCTCTTCTCCTTCTGGGACACCATTGACATGTACATTCATGTGCTTCATTTTGTCATTCAATTCCCTGAGATGTTGCTCCTATTTATCCATTCTTTTCCCTATCTGTTCTTTTGTGTGTAGGATTTCAGGTGTCTTGTTCTCCAGTTCCTGAATGTTTTCTTCTGCCTCTTGAAATCTGCTGTTGTATGCCTCCATTGTATTTTTCATCTCTTGTGTTGTGCCTTGCATTTCCATAGATTCTGCCAGTTGTTTTTCAAACTTTTGAGTTCTTCCTTATGTTTGCCCAGTGTTTTCTTTATATCCTTCATCTTTTTTGCCATATCCTCCCTCTACTCATTGAATTGGTTTTTGAATTGATTTAGCACACTTATTTGATGAACTTTAATTAGTTGTTTCAATTCATGCATCAGTTGAAGTGTAAATTTGTTCCTTTGACTGGGCCATACCTTCATTTTTCCTAATGTGATTTGTAGTTTTCTGTTATCTAGGCATCTGGTTTCCTTGATTACCCCAATCAGATTTTCCCAGACCAGAATGGGCTCAGGTCTCAGGAGGGGGTTATATTCAGTATCAGGTTTCTCTGAGGCAGTGTCCTAGAAGATTGACAGACTTTCCCATGAGGCCTCTAGATGCTGTGCTTTTCCTAACCTGCCAGCAGGTGGTGACCATCAGCCCGTCTCTCTCCCCTGGTGTAAAGAGGTGTGGTCCCTTTAATTCTCAGCAGACTCTGTCCTGGCTGGAGAGGGAGGGTGTCAGAAGCCAAGCTTAAGTTGTTTCTGGTTTGATTGTTTGTTTTCCCCCAGGCCCTGGGATTTAAGTACTGAAGGGAGGGCAGCCACTTGAGCTGGGCCCTGCCCCCCTCCTCTTAGGGAAGATACACCCCCTAGGAAGTTATCTTCTGCATCTGAATTTCTCCTTTGTCTCTCTGACTCTGTTAACTCCACCTCTGCCTGGGTCAGTGCACTGAGAACTGAAAATGCCTGAGGCTTTCTCCACTGAGTCACTCAGTTTGAGACAGAAAAAAAAAAGAGGAGAGAAAGCCCCTTTTCAGAACCAGTCTCCAGCTCCCTAGTTTCACCTGTCAGCCAGAGATAGTACCCAGTCCTTTGTGCTCTTTTCTTGGGATGCAGCCATTATCCAGTATTCTAAGTTCACCCATCTCCAAAAGCCTCTGTATTTTTTTCTGTCAGCCCCACCTCCTGTCTACTGGGAGTGACCTCGGGGTACTTTGCTGCTTTTTAGGGGTTTATCTGTGCTTGTAGCTTGTATTCTGCAGTCCACATTTCTTAATTAAAACCCCAGTTGGAGTTTGGTTGAGCTATATTCACTTGCTCCTGGCAGGGACTGCTTCTTTCTCCCACAGCAAAGTTTTGGAGCTCAGCCTGCTGTGGGGGGAGGGGAGCCAGTTCCTCAGTTTTACTTACAGCTTTTATGCTGCAATCTTAGCCATTCTACCCATTCCAGGCTGGTGTATGATATGTGGACAGTCACGGTTGTCCCCCAGCAATTGTTTCAGACTATTTACTAGTTGTTCCTGGCTATTACTAGTTGCTCTAGAGGACTAACTAAATTCCACACCTCTCTATGCTGCCATCTTGCCTGCCCCCTCCCCACCATCAGCCACTCTTCAGTGAAGGCATCATCTTGTTGATGCCTTAGTTTGGACACTTTAATAGCCTTAGGACTGTAAATTTGTAACCAAATAACCCCCTTTATAAAAGACAATATATTTTTGGTATTTTGCATAATGGCAGCATTAGGAAAGAGGAACAACTTCCAATTGGATATTCTTCACATATTATAACAATATCCATTTAGTATTAAATGGAAATAATAGATTTGAAAAGTAAATTGTAACAGTCAGTTGTATGAAAATTATTATATATCATAGTTGGACAGAGTATTGAAATTTTATATTTGAAATTTTTTGAGGTGTTTTTAGAATCAGAGGGATGTGAATTCAAATTCTTAAATGATAATTTTAAAGAACCTATCAAATCCAAGTATTTGACTTAAACATAATCTCTATGAATCTTATTTTCATCATTTATAGAACAGATATAAAAACACTTAACTAATGGAGTTGTTGAGAGCAACACAAATCTTAAAGGCAAGACTCAAAAAGATTAAACTTTTCCAAGTGACTTAACTGCAACTCAGACCAAAACTCAGAGTAATATTTATATGAATACAAAAATATTCAGCACCTCAACAAGGTAAATTCACAATAATTGGTATCCAACCAAAGGCATTCAAATGTCAGGAAAAGCTAAGCTATAATGAGGAGAATGATAGATCACTTGAAGGTGACACAGAGCTGACACAGATGTAAGAATTAGAAGACAAAGACACCAAAATAGCTATTATAATGGTACTCCATGTATCAGAAAAAATTGGCGAAATATGGAAGATATAAAAAGAACTAAACCAAACTTCTAGAGATGAAAACTACAGTGTATGGAATTTAAAAAAAATTCTGGATGGGATTAGAAGCAGATTAGACATGGTATAAGGAATGATTAATGTTTTGGGGTAAGATATGAAAGAAGCAGAATGAAGTGTCAACCCTCAGCTCACCTTTGCTTTTGGAGAGCTTAAAAGAGGACTCAGTATTATGGGACAGTAACCTAGGGAAGGAGTTAGAAGGGGTAGTGCTGGTGATGGCTGAAATAAGACATGGCTTCAACCTTTGGGGTCTTCTATGTTAAAGAGGCAAGAATAAGGATGAACCATGAACTCTCCCCATGCTGACGTCACTGAGGGAACCTGTCTCATGTTAGCAGAGGCCACTGACATCAGACGAACAAGACCATGGTCATATGGCCACCACCAATAAACAGCTGAATATGTCTGCAGTCACAGGAGTAGGGGTTTTCCTTTTTCTCATCAACCCTCTCATGGTCAAATAGAGCAAGGACTTAGAGGAGAGCAGAGGAGAAGTTTTTGGCTTCTTGGAGTTGGTGCCTTGAACAAATGACCAGAAACAATAATAAAATAACAATAACTACA
Organism: Choloepus didactylus; assembly: GCF_015220235.1. Classification (NCBI taxonomy): domain Eukaryota; kingdom Metazoa; phylum Chordata; class Mammalia; order Pilosa; family Megalonychidae; genus Choloepus; species Choloepus didactylus. Next base: position 33,762,776 of record NC_051334.1, on the reverse strand, counting down.
GTATTTGGAGTATTTGTATATCTACTTAAATTAATTCTTTAAAATTAGAGGTAATTGAAATATTGTTTAGTTCAGACTGCAATAGCATTAAATTTCCCTAGTGGCAATTAATGGAAAAAAACTAATATTTTTTACCTCATCAAGTTGGAATTTCTCAATGAAACCATATATGATTAACCCAGTCCTCCAATGTTATATTTCATAATGGACACATAATCTAATCATTAATATGCCATTATGGTTATCAAAATTATTTTGTTTGAGAGGCAAGATAGAAATTAGAGGATTTTGGCCCATCCCTCCCCCCACCACCCTCACCAGCCCTTTTATTTAAATGGAATATATACTATATGTGGAAAATATAGCTAGTTGGTTTTTTACAAAATATCATCTTTGTAAACTAATAATAATAGAGCTGAAGGATTGTTTAAGAGTTAACAACTATAGGGATTTGATTTATTTGGAGCAAAAATATTTATATTTTGCTTCTGGTTGCCAAATTGGCTTCAGATTTTGGAGAAAAGCTCTATAATTTTTCTTGACTCCAAGGCTACCATGAACATAGTGTTTTAATGGCTTAGCTAAGATGAGAAATGAAAGAGAATGATTCTATAGTCAAACATCAAACAAAGGCCATCAGCATTTGCAAGAGAAATTTTGTTTATAGATGTTTAACTGAAAGATCTTAAGACAGAATTTTCAAGACAGAGAATCTCTCCCACAGCCTGCCTACTCACATAGCTAGGTCACTGGTTAGAAAGAATGGTGCCTGCTGACTGATAATCAAGACCCTAGAGAGAAATCAGAGGGCTAAAGAAACCAGGGTCACTGTGTAAGAGGAGAATATTTAGGTAAAACCTACAGAGATGCATGTTTAAAATAAAACCTGTATGGACTTTAGATGGAAAAAGAGAACTGTTCTGCGCCATCCACTATTTCCTATGTTTCTATAATGCCTACAAGTAGGATTTTCTTCTAGTAATAGACCGTCATTCATGCTTTTCCAGATATTAGAGGCCGCTTAACATATTTGTGGGCTTTTCTGAGATTATTGTACTGTGACATAACATATGGCTGCACCTCAACCAAAGAGTAACAGAGAAAGCAGCCAAGAAATATTCATCTCAACTATTTACCAGATTTTTGCCAAGGAAGGGGAATGCTTGCGTCTTTTGCAGATCGATGTAATGAATACTCTTTCAGCAGGAAGGCAACATAGGAAAGGCAGTAACCTTGGCATGGAAATACTGACTGAGTGTCAAGCTTGGGAATGCATGGTTTAACCTGAATGCCTAGGTTATGCTTACTTGTAAATGTATTAGTTTCCAATAGGAAATTTCCTCTAGATGTTATTGGGAAACGTTTGGAGGCAGGGAAGAAGATTCTGGGAAGGTGGTTTGTGTATCTGCATCACCCAAAAGAGCACATGAAAATGAAATTAGATTGCTTATGGAAAAAGAGGAAAGATCCCTGAATAATATGGCAAAACTGGTGGGGGCACCACAGTCAACATAGTATTTAGTTCCAGCTACACTTGAAACCCAGCTTGAAATTAGTAAAAAGACAAGCCATCAGGTACCACTGAAAAGAAAAAAAATGAATTGCTTAGAGATTCATGATTCCCTATCCTTTTCAAATAATATATTGAAGAATTAATTGAGAGCTGTGGGCAAAGTAAGATTGACTAAAGAAGCTTTAGAGAAACTGATAAAAAATTGCTTAGTGGATGATGCACATTATGGTTGATTTAAGAAATATTCAAGAGTAATTTGACTTTACTCCTTTTTAAAAACCTTTCCCATTTATTAATTAGGAACTTATCTCACACCATATACAAAATTAAGTCAAAATGGATCAAAAACCTAAGCACCTATTGCAGCACCTAATTGGATCTCAGGGTAAGATTTGACTCCACTGAATGAACAGCTTTGAATTAATGAAATTTCTAGTAACTTAGCAATGGAAGGGAAGTTTAAAGAGAAGGTGCAACTTTTGAGCAAAAATCTCTCTTCTCCATTGCAGGGTGTGAGATGTCTTAAAGAAGAACTAAAACTGTAGAATCCTAGAATTTTTCATAGATTTCCAGAATGATTGGGCCATCAGAAATCAGTGGTTTATGGTACTATTCTAGCAAATCTTATATTATGATATCTTAATATCAAAGTCAGTAAGCTTCTTCAATTGTGATGGGACTTAAGAAAACTGAGAAAATTAGATTGCCTGTGTGTATTACAGTACTTTGAGGAAACAAGCTATTGTTCAATTCACTAGGCCCCAAATTCATGATTCAGAATCTGGCATGGCATATGGCCAAAGTTTTTTCTTGTTAGATTTAAGGAAGAGTGAATATTATTTGATACCCATAGGAAGTCTAATGTTGAAGGTAATACAACTTCTTTTTTCCAGTGATACATGCCTGACAATAACCCATACTCCTTTCAGTGATTAATGGAGACAGTTTCTATGAATGGGAGTATTTGGAAGGGTAGGTGTAGGCAAATAATAAAATTGGGTCTTGGGGTTTTAAGGGCTCAGAAAAAGCAAGAAAAGTGACTTCCCTAGGTGCTAGGTGGCTTAAAGGAAGCCAGGATGAACATGTCATTTAACAGGTGTGAGTTGTTTCTCACATTAGTCAATATGCATACCATATTGTTTATTGACAAGGGGAAATCTGATTGCTTATCTCACTAACAAGCACTGTCTTACCAACCTTATCAAAGAACCACAGGTATTCAGAAGGTATTATCATTGATTTATCCAAGGTTACCCCTAGAGTAGAATAAGGAGATTGGCATTCAACATCTCTTTGGGCTATTTTTTAGTGTGCCTTCCTGAAAAATAAAAATAATAAAATTTCCCATACTATAAGCATTGAATCTTGATGTGAAGAGATTCCACAAACTCTATGCATTCATGTAAGATTTGTTGAAGCTGAAAGTTAAAAATGGTGATCATCCTGGTGCTTTGGCTGTTGTGGCTAGTAATCATCATTGTGGAGACATTTTTTTTCTCATAACACCATTCATGTGCTCTAGATCCCTAGATACTAGCCAAAATGGTGGTTTTGTTTGGTGAGGTTTCATAGAAAATGAAAAAAATTTTTGTACAGTTAATATGTACAATTGGGTCAGGGAATAAGAAATCATTAATAAAATGAATGGCAAACATGAAATAAATGAACAATAGAAGGGATCAACACACCCCAATTTGTAGGAGAACTCATATTTCTCTATTTCAAATCCTACTCCAAGCAATGGTAATCAAGACAGTGTAGTCCTGGTACAAGGAAAGACATGTAGAAAACATGTTATGTCTATAGTCAACTGATTTTTGATGAAGATGCCAAGACTATTCAATGGGGAAAATAGCCTTTTCAACAAATGGTGCTAGGGCAACCAGATTAACCACTTGCAAAAGGATGTATTAAGACACTTACCTCACACCATATACAAAAATTAAGTTAAAATGGATCAAAAATCTAAGTGTAAGAGCTAAAACAATGAAACTCTTAGAATAAAACATAGGGTAAATCATCATGATCTTGGATTTGGCAAAAACAAAACAAAACAAAACAAAACTCTGAAATATGACACCAAATCATGAGCAACAATAACAAAAATAGATAATTTGGACTTCATCAACATTGAAAATATTTGTGCTTCAAAAGATACCATCAAGAAGGTGAAAAGACATCCTGAGAAAAAATATTTTCATATCATATCTCTGATAAGGGACTAGTATCTGGAATATATAAAGAACACTTACAACTCTATAATAAAAGGGCAGATAATTCAATCAAAATTGGCAAAAAAAAAATCTGAATAGATATTTCTCCAAGGAAGATATACATGTGGTGAATAAGCACATGAAAGGAGTTTTTCATCATTAGTCAACAGGGAGATGTAAATAAAAACCGCAATGCAATACCACATCATACGTGCTAGGATGGCTAGAATCAAAAAGTCAGATAATAAATGTTAGCGAGGAGGTGAAGAAATCAGAATATCACACACTGCTGGTGGGAATGTAAAATGGTGCAGACAGTTTGGAAAACAGTCTGGTAGTTCCTCAAACAATTAAATACAGAGTTATCATATGGCCTAGCTATTCCACTCTTAGGCATATACTTGAAAGAAATGAAAACATATGTCCACAAAAAACATACATGATTGTTTATGTCAGCATTTTTTATAAGAGCCAAAAGGTGGAAATAACTCAAATGTCCATCAACTGACAAATGGATCAACAAAATGTGGTATATCCATTCAATGAAATATTATTCAGCCATAGAAAGGAATGATGTACTGATATATGGTGCAACATAGATGGCCTAAGCAACATTGTGCTAAATGAAAGAAGCCAGACACAAAAGAACACCTAATATATGATTTCATTCATAAGAAATGTCTAGAATAGGGAAATCTATAGAGACAGAGAGTAGATTAGTGGCTGTTTAGGGATGGAGGGGCTGAAGGAATAAGGGGTTGATAGCTAAAAGGTACAGGGTTTCTTTTTGAGGTAATGAAAATGTTCTAAACTGACTGTGGCAATGGTTGCACTTTATCTGTGAAGATACCAAAAATGACTGGATTTTATATTTTAAATGTGTGAATTGTGTAGTATTTGAACTATATCTTAATAAAGCTGTTTAAAAATAGGAAATAAATAACCAGTAGAGAGTATCAACAAACACCAACTTTCTTTCTTGAAGATATAAAGAATGGCATGTTTTTATGTTAATAGAAGAGGAAGGCACATATAAACAATATTATGCATGAGAAAAGATCTCTACTAACTTATATTTAAGATTTTACTAATTGTATGAATTCGGTAAACAAAATTATGCTATTAATTTGAAAATGTAGAAAAAATGAACTTTTTGTGAAAAAGAAAAATTATCAAAATTATCTTAAGAGGAAATAGAAAAACAGTGTATTAATAAGTTTTACATGAATTGAAAAATTTAGTATAAATCTACAAAGAAATAAAAACACCAAGTGCAGACATTTTAATTTAAGTTTTTTTCAGAGAATAGAACAAGAGAGAATGTGCAGCTTTTCATTTTATGACACAGTTTGGAGAACGCTAATATTAAACTTCCGTAAGACAATAGACAAATTGGCAAATAAAAAAAAATCAGTGTGAATGGCCAAGAAACTTATACAAGAAAGGTCAACCTCTGTATCATCAAGAAAATGCTCACACATGTGCACTAGGGGCTATGCACATTGGAAGCTTATTGCAGTATTATTTAAAAATAAAAAAGTGGACATTACCTAAATATGCCCATCTTAAGGGAAACTGGTACATTCTCAAATATAGTATTAAACAGGTAAATTGAATGAACTGTTTTGGTATGTATTAACATGGATTGATCATGATAACATAATGTTGAATTTAAGAAAAAATAGTGAGTCACGAAAAGGGTGTGCATGTTTAAAATATATACAAACTGAAGGTGTGTGTGTGTGTGTGTGTGTGTGTGTGATTTAAGAACAGGTATGTAATTAAATATGGCAACATAGACAAGAGGATTCACCTAACCTTAGGTTAGCAGTGGCTTCTCCAGTGATTGGGAATGATGTGAGGTGATATTCAGGAATATTCATAATGACAGTCAGGCTCCAAGTGAAAAAAACTTTTTATTACTATTTAAATAAAAATTTTCCTCTTTGAGTCTAAGACCTATTGCAAGTGAGATCTAAAGGACTGAACTTTCCAGAATATGCTTGGTAAAGGATAGATGTCAGAAAATTCTGATTGTTCCCCTAAAGTCACTCGGGCTATTAGAGACTGAGGAAGCTCCAACACAAGGGAGCTATGAATCTATTTTCTTGAAGAGCTAATGATTTGTAGTTGTGGCAACATAATTTACTGAAGTGTTAATTTGTGTTTGTTTTCCCCAACAAGTTTAATACCACCACTTCAAGATGGTAGACAACATTTGCTCTTAATTCCTTCGGGAGATTTGTGTCAAGGTGGAAAGCTGAGGTTGCCTGGAACTGACAGAGTTTCTTGTGTTACTTGAAAATCACAAACACTTTGAAAGGATAGTGGTAGGTTACCTGGAGAGAGAAGGAAGGAGAAACAGGAGAGCTTTGATATCATTAAAAAAGGAAGAGGGCCATACATCCTGGATGTTAGAGAGAGGTAGAACACCCTGATATAGTAGAAAATGCAGCACCTGTCCATGGCGATATGAAGATATGATACATCTCCAGAAATAGAGCAAAATTTCAGAAAGAGTGGATATGTAGGCCATGCAGGAAATATGGGCCCAGACACAAATTTTCCTTTGGTCCAAGATTATCAGGTAAGTAGCAGAATCAACAGAATGAAAGGGGTCATGAAATTTCAATAAAAATGTATCTGCCAAGGGACTGAATACAGAGACTCTTACACATCTTCTAGGGGCCTTTTAAGCCTCTGGAACTCTTGTGTGACCCGAGGAAGGAGATGGATTCCCAAATGATGATCAACTGATGTAAAATTTCTTCTTAGCCTGATGGGATGGGGGCCATTATAAGTAGACTGAAATGAACTGTATAAATGAGCCATTTTTGGCCCAAACACACAAGTTGCACTACAATTTAATCAGAGTACAGACATGATATCATAGAATCACAGAAATCTAATGCAGGAAGGGATCTTCAATCCAGTCTACCATTTTAAATAAGGAATGTGAAATCCATCAAATGTAGTTAAATTTGCCCAGATTTAACTTTCTGTTAAGAAACCAAGCTGAGATTCCAACTCAGGTCTTTAGTTTCCAAGTCTAGTTTATTTTTCCCATTACATTAGTCTCTCCTTAAATCAATATACTAGAAAAAAAGCATGGCCCCTCTACTCTCTGTAGGGCAGTATCCTAATGCAAAGGTTTTATTTCTATTTGCTTTTCCCAGAATCTAATACTATTGCAAACTACACACACGCGTGCACACCACTCGATAAATATTTGTTGCTCGGATTATTAACCCATAAATATTTTAGTGTTTCCTTCAGGGATCCGATTTCTCCTAAGAAACTACATTTTCAAGTAGTATACTTCAGATGAATTCCCTAAATGTGTAGGAGTTTGTTCCTGAAAATATATTTCCACCCTAACCTAAGCTACTACCATCTTTCGCCTAGACTATTAAAATAACCTTTTATCTGTATTCCCTGAATACTTTTTGGTCTGTCTATTGGCAATTACCCATAGGCAATCTTTAAAAAACATAAAGAAGATCATATAGCTCCCACGCTTAAGCCTCTCACCCCAACACTTGATTATGTCTGTCACCCTATTGTAATTAGAATAAAATCCAAATTTCTCAGCATGGACCACAAGGCCTACATGATGTGGCATCTCCCAAATACTCCACTCTCAGTTTGTGCAAATTTCTTCCCAGTTACTAAAAATTCTGGCCACACTGATCTTCTACCAATTCCTGGAATATGAATATCCCAACCTTATCCCCATGGGCCTTTTTAGTTTCTGCTGTCTGGATTGCTCTTCATTTGGATCTCCAAATGGTTGGCTCCTACTTATTCATTTCAGCTCAAAGATACTTTCATTAGAGAGGGTTTTCCTGATCATATTATCTGTAGTATATAACTGTCCCCTTCCCCCAACTCATGTCATTTTATAATACATAATCTACTTTATTTGCTTGATTACTCTTACCACTCCCCCTAATTCTTATTTATTTTATTCATCTATTCTCCCTTGATCCAAACTATATTGTTCACTTCTCTATCCTTAGTACCCAACAGGGTCACCATGCATAGCTGTATATTTGTGTTCTGCACAAGTCAAAGGCCACCATTGACACAGACCATGATGTAAAGAGTGACACCTGAATTTGGCAATGGCTTGAACAATCACTCCCTTATTTCTGGAGTGTGTAGAACAGTGCTTGGCACATATTAACTAGTTTCAAAAACATTTCTGAATGCATTGATTCATTCTAGTGGTCTGCATTAAAGAATACCATGCAGATTCAGGACAGGGAGAATGTTTCTGCCAGTTAATTCTTTTTTCTCCTTTGCTATAATGTAAATACTCCCCACAAAGACTGTAGGGCAAGCATATTTTTTAAGTGAGATAAGAAATCTCAGAGGTTTATTCAGCAAGATAATCTCTAACCCTAACATTAAAGAAAAACTGGCAGATTTCTTTTGCCCATTGGATTCACAAGTCTCAGACCACATGCTGCCCTTTTATGAATTCCTTTTTCTCAGCAAGAATACCCTTGAGGTTCGTTTTAACCAGCTTTCACCCACATGAATGTGGACTTGATAGTAAGGAAGATCAGCATCCTCAGCATCTAATGGCTATGCACAGACACCAGCACTGGCACTGTACACAATCACAATGGTCTCCCAACAGGACATGTATCTCTTTTTCCTTGGGATTTTCTGAACTAGCGATTTGCAGCTCTGTTGGAAACATCACTCTTCTCGCAATGGGTTAACAACTACATCGCTAACATATAATAGAAAGGTTTTAAAGGTCGTGGTAGATTACCTTTCTGTCAAACAGCCTCAATTATGGATGAAGAATTGAAACAACTGTCTTTTATTCGCCTATAGAGGCCACTGATCTGACTCTGGCCACACACAGTCTCATTCTAGAAATCCATTCTTTTTCCCTCTGGTTCATTTACTCCATCTCACACCTTTATATTTTCCCCTGGTTCTAGTTTACACTGTGTGGTTCTTTCCCCATATTTTTTTATTTCCTTTTATGAGAATTTGGTTGAACTGTAACACTCAATAGACTGAAAATATTGTTTCAACACAAACATAAAAACACATTACTCACAGACCAAATCTTGCTGTCTTCTTTTTTCAGTTGTGACGAGGGGAAAGCTGATAGGAAAAACACTTGCCTCTTTAAATCTCCACTCGTATTTATCTGGTTTGCAAAATATAGGAAGCAAATATTAATTTTTTGGAAACAAGAGTACATTCTTATATTTATCTCCACTAAAGATTCATATATTTTTGCCCTATGGAGAAGATACATACTTTGTAGGAATGTCATCTCCATGATGTCTGAAACTTGCCTGGGAGCTCTTTCAAAGGAAGGTAGATAATTTCTTTTTAGTATATGATTTGAAGATGCACCATTGGCAAAATTCTCCCCCACAGCTATTTCAGGGGCGAGAAGAGGTACAGCCAAGCTGTTTAAATAGAGGTCAAAAGAGCATCTGCTTTGTCTACAGAAGCTGAATAGAGTGCTTACTACATGTTTTGGAAAATTTCTTCTAAAATGAATACTGTCGTAGTTTGCCAGAGCTGCTATCGCAAATACCCAAACTGGTTTTGCCTTAAACAACAGGGATTTATTGGCTCATGGGTTGAGGCTAGAAGCCCCAAATCAAGATACCAGCCAGGCTGGCTTTCTCCCAGAGTCTGTAGAATTCTGGCGCTGGCTGCTGGCAATCCTCGGGCTCCCTTGGCTTGTATTTCTGCCGCCTGTCACACAGTGATGTCCTCTCCTTTCTGGCTTCTTTGACTTCCAGCTTCCCTTTATAAGGCCTCTAGTAATATGGATTAAGGCCCACCCTCATTCAGTTGGGCCACACCTTAACTAAAAATAACATCTTCAAAAAGGTCCCATTTACAATGGGTTCAAATCCACAGGAATACAGATTAAGAATAAGAGCATGTGTTGTTGGGATACATAATTCAACCTACCATAGATTCGATGACTAATATCCTGCTGCTTCCAATATAGTTTCGTGAAGTTTGGCCTGAAAAAGTCATGTGCATTCAATAAAAAGCTATTTGTTTCAACAATTTATAATAAAGAATTTTAAACATATAACGAAGGTGAATGAATTTTACAGTCAGCACTCATATACCCATCACTTCCATGCTACTATTAACATTTTTCTATACTCGTTTTAATATATATTTATCCACCAATCTATCTCTATATACTTCCATCAATCCTTCTAATGTTTTTGGATATTTCAAAGTCAGTTATAGACAGTACACTTCCCCCTAAATATTTCAGCATTCTTGAGTTGTAGGAGTTATTTTTTTTAATATCCTGGATACCAGTCCTTCGTCTGATATATATGTTTCATGAATATTTTATCCAGTCTGTGGCTTGCCTTTTCATTTTTTAATGGTATTTTTTAAAGAGCAGAAGTTTTAAATTTTGACAGTCTAATTTAACAATTTTTCTTTTTAGTTATTGAAATGCTATGTTTTAAACCCTGTGATAAGATAACACATTGTTTTAATTATAAATTGGAAGGCAGATAGCATGGGTATGTATTTTGTATGTTATGCAGAATTTGACACTCTGGTAGCTTGTGAACATTTTTGATTTGTTCTATTATTGCAACTATGAATTTATTCAAGATGTAATATAGTTATGTGATGCATAGAGAAGATTTAAATTATCAGGATTTGCTATTCACCCACACCCTCTCCCTTTCCAATCTTCTGAGGAGTCAAGAGATTTACTTTCTTGACTAGCTCAGGGACTTTGTGGAGATGGGGAGGTGGATAGTAGAGAGAGAGGCTGATATAAAGAATATCCCAGGATAGTCTCTATGAGAAAGCATGAGACAGGGCAGGTGGGTAAAAAGGATGGTGAACCAAAAGGGAAAGATAAAGGCATGAGAGAGGAGTTAAGAGAAAAGGGGCAGCACTGATCAGGAATGGAACTTTGGGAAGGGGAATGTATATAGAGAATATTCTGGAAGCTTGACTGTGTGCTGTATGTAGTGTGATGCCTCTACCTTAAGAAAAAAATAAACATTGATCTTCAGTGTTTTCTGGAGTTTAGCTTCTGTTTGCATGTATTATCATACCATGCTATGACATGTTTGACACTCTGAATTTTCATGGAATTTATTTCCCACCTTTTGACATGTATGTATCTTACTGACACATCTAGGTCACTTGCTACTTGCTGCTCCCTGTATCCAGTCACCATAATCTCATCAATCTAATGGACTACTACAATGTTTTTGTGACATCCAGATGATGAATGTCCCTGTGGACTAAAATGCTGTAGAGACAAGAAGAGTTGGCATAGCCTTCAAGTGTGACAGGCAAAGTTTAAAGTGAAAGTAAACTGTCTCTCATCATCCTTACTGAATGATGTGGAGAAAAAACAGCATATGCCAGATCAATAGCTGTATATCAGGAGCTATAGCTGTTTTGATTTGCTCCTGGAAAAACAAAAACAAAAACACCCCCCACCCCCACCCCAGTAGCTTTGATTAAAATTACTGCCTGATTATTTTATGGCTGCTGGTAGGTGCTGGGAACGTGGAGGGAGAGGCTCCCTAGCAGAAACTGGAACTGCAAAACATAGGCGCCCTTTGCTATAGATACCACTCAAACAAGGCGTGCATTCTGGCTTCTTCCAATTTCCTCCCTCCTTCCAGTCTCTCACCCGTGACTCCTTTTGTTCAAATATAATAGTGAGCTGGTTGCCAGGGGATCCTGGGAAATACAATTTTCCGGAGTCAACCCTCTATAATAAAGATCAGAGCAGGAGAAAGATGGATAATGGGTTTTACACTTGATCTTAGCTCAAAGTCCCAAAAGTGATGATAACAGGTTTTAAAATAAACAGCAAAATGACTTGGCATACTGTTCCACCTCCAAAATTGTTAACACTAGCATGCCATCCCTCAAAACGAACTTCTCACATTTCAGTTTAATTGTTCACATACCTTCCCCCCACAACAAACCCGTACCATGGCTATGCCTTGAAACAGGTTATTTACTCCTTTATTTTCTCCTAGTATTTCCTTTTCATCCCTCCTTCATTTCCCAGATTCCAATGTCAATTATTTCTAAAATTCCCTTCTCCGGTGTCTTTTCATTATATCCAATCTTGAATGAACCCAAACCACTGCTTTCTCTGTTCCTGATCTCTAGCTTTCAAGAGCTCCCAGAGAAAATTACTGACATGATCACTGACCTCAAAGGTCCTTTGAAATTTCCTGGTACTCCTGTTATATTAATCTGGGCCAATCAATCATTCATCATCCCACCCTCTACAACGTGTGTTTTTATTCTCCTGAACTATCCTTAAATGTCCATGTCCCCACCATTTGCTCTAATTGTGGGAGATAATCTCTTCTATTTACAGAAAATAAAATAAAAGACATCAGACAGGAACTTTTCTGTTAATAAACATATGAACTTATTACATGTGCTCCCATCTTTATCTCCTTTGGTCATTTAACAGAACAGAAACCCTACTCCTACTAAAAGCAATTTTCCACTGCTGCTTTCGATCACATCCCCTTCCACCCTCTCAGGATCCTAATATTGTTTAATCTTTTTACTCTCCTCTGGATCTTTTCCATTAGCTTTTAAACATTGCAACATCTTTTAAAATCAGAAAAAAATAACACTAGAAAGAAGAGAAAAGCAAAAAACAAAAACAAAAACAAAATCACCACTTCCATACCCAACCTCCACCTCTAAGTACAACCCTAACTCTTCTCTTCTTCAAAGCCAGTTTTAAAAACAATTTTTCAAAATTGTTTATATTTGATATTTTCACTTTGTTACCTCCCTCTCATTCTGCAACCTATTCCCAATAGTATCTGGATTCCAGCACTCCAATAAAAAAGCACTTTATGAGTTATTTCCAAGTCCATAGATGCAATGGGAAGATTTTTATCTTCCACTTTTTTAACCTGTAAGTAGAATTTGATTCCCTCTTTGAAACTCGAATTCCCTTGATTTCTCTTTCTCCAAGCTACCTCTGGTTTTCCACTTATCTTTTTGGTTGCTCATTCTTCATCCCCTTTGCAGGTACATTTTTTTTTAATCCCCAGGTTTTAAATACTGATATTCTTCAAAATTCAGTTTTAGGACGTGCCATATCTTCTCACTCAAAAACTCAGAAGGTGATTTCACACCAACCCACAAATTTGATTACCACATCCATGAAAATTTGCTGTACATGTATCTGAGACACCTAGTTTGATTTCTGGTTAACATCTCAACAGGTTTATTTCAAATGTACATAAAATCAATATGCTCATGATCCCTCAACCTCTTACCCGTCTTCCTTCATTTTTGATTGTCCTAGGGCATGGGGGCACCATCCATCCAGTCATACAAGCCAGACACCTAGCAATAATCTGTTCCCTATTCTCTATCCAACTACAATTATTCACCATTGGAAGTGGTAAATGAATGCATGAGTCCATGATTTCTCTGCTTGGATGCCTGTAATTTTTGTGGCAGCAAATGTATATAAACAATTTGTGCTTGCCTTTCCCACATTTTCACCTCCTGTTACTCCAACCTCTTCCCCAGATTTCAAGCAAGCAGCCAGGACTCCTCAACAATCTTTGCTATAGAAATGTGCCATTGGGAAGAATCAAGGTATGGTAAAGAAGTCAGTGAGTATTGCAACCAGTGCCTGTTACCACCCTGCGATTGGATAGAGCCCTGAGACTACAGCAAGTCATTGGAGGGAAATAGCTGAGACGAAATCTAGAGAAATTATGTATTAAGCATGAGATACCTGTCCCACCAAATAGTTCAGCATCTCAAATGTGGCCCAGAAATATTCAGTAATGGAATATGAAGGCACCATGTGTGCCAAAGCATTTCTCAGTGAGAGGAAGTGTCAGAAGACCAAAGGAAACTCCACAACACATTGGTGTTATGACTCCTGTATCACCCTGGTTGTACAATTACCCTGAAAAATGTTTGAGCCTGAATTCCCTACCTGCTCAGTTGTTTCAAGAGTTAAATTGATTTTAATCAAATAAAGTATCACTAGGTTTTTAGCAGCAACTCATAACTGCTTAGTTTGTGTAGGAGAGTTGTAGCTAAGTCATCACAGCTGTCACCAATATGTGAGAAACACTTTTGCCTGTATAATTTTTCACTAACTGGAATAACATGCTTTCCACAAGAAAAGGAAAAAGAATGAACTGGGGTACAAAACTTTTTACCTTTTGAGCCATTCTGTTTCTAGGTATCCTTGTAAGTGCTGACCTTTTATCCCCAAAAGAAAGAAAAAAATAAAACAATCTAGAAATTTAGGGATGGTTTTCTTTACCTAAGACCAAAGAGCTTGGTAGTCATAGAAGTGTGTAATACTGTATTGTATATTTCATTATTTAATATATGGAACTACTCTGTTCAATTATTAATTGCATAAAAAATATCAACAAGGCATTGAGGGTTAATGTGCTCAAAATGGGGAAGCAATGATAACAGTTTCAATCCCAGCATAGATAAATTCTCCATGACAAAAGGTAAATGATGCCATTTCCAAAGGAGGGAAAAGCTCAAATGGAATAAACAATAGCATTCTTTGCCATTAAATGTTGAATTCAACATTTTTGAATATTTTGAACATTTTGAACCCAGTGCTTTTGAATCTTTTAATTTATGTATAACATATGTACAGTACAGGAATGTCCATATCTTTAAAATGAGTTGTTAAATTGTTAAGGTTGACTTCTTTCACAAAATCAAGATAAGCTTGTTGATCTGAGAACAGCCTCCAGAGGGCGACCAAGTTGCATCAATGCACACAATCACATCAAAATTTAGCATGCCTCTAACTAAACATGGAACTTTCTAAAGTTCAAGTTTGAAAAGACAGTAATTATAGTTAATCCTTGACAATACCATCATTTGAAGCCTCTGAATAGCATTGCTAATATTGGGTGCATAAAAGAGAGACCAATTGTAATTTGATGCTTCAGCACAGCAAGGACCCTTGAATACAGACAAACCTAGACAAAGTTACCAGGTCAGCTAAACTTATCATCAGTGCATCTATGCTCCAGTTTTGCTGCTCACTGTAGTCTACTTCTGCCAAGCACCTTATTGGCAAACGGACTTTGGATTTTGCAGTTCAATAAATTTAGATTCAAATGCCAGCTCTGCAATTGGTTGACACATTATCTTCTATACAGAGCTTCATCTGAAAAATGGAGTCAATAATATATCCCTCGTGCTTCATGGTTGTTTGAGAAGTGAATGAGATAAATAAATACATGAAAGCACCTACCACAATACTTGGGATAAATGTTACCTTCTGCCCCTTCATTTTCTCCTTATCCCCCCCCCCTTTTACCCTGAGAAAGAGAAAAATGGGATCCAATTCACTTCAATGTTTTAGTGACATATTACTCTTCCATTACTTGTCCCCAAAGTATGCTTTTAAAAATCCCATACAAATAATGCAATGACTAAGTTGAAGTAATTGCTATTTCTCAATCCCACAACAGAAAGACATCTAATAAATGCTTTTGGATATTTGTTAATCCTTGACTAGGTAATTTCTGGAACCACTGAAGACGTATTTATAGCTGGGGAATCCACCCCATTCAGCCTCAGTTTACACCACTGGGTAGTCATTTCTACGTATGTCATCTTTATTAAAGACACATCCCTCTGAGAAAAGTATTGCCTTTTTCCTTTATTCCTGACCTATGTCTAACCAACAGCCAAATCTTTTTGATTCTTCTTATAAATGTTATTAAGCATCTCTTCTCTCATTTACATTTTCTCTACTACTCCCCTAGATTATGCCCTTATAAAATAACCTTCCTACTAGTCTCCCTGACTTCACCAACTCCACTTTCAGCTTAATCTTTCTAAAGCTTCCAATAACTCCATATTTCCTGTTGCCTAAAGCCCACCATTCAAACTGCTCCACAGCCTTGCACCTTCTAAACATATTACAGCTATCTTCCACTTCTGAATACCCTTCTCCTATAAAAGAAGTCTATTTCCTTTCCAGATGTGGCTAATATTTCCCCAACTTGAGATCAAAGCCAGTTCTGTCCCATAAGAACTGGAGGCATGATGTTTACACAGTTCCTGCTGGAGGAGCCTCCCAAAGTAGAGAGGAAGGGGAGAAATCTCTTAGATTTTTCTTATCCTATCTCCCGTCAGTGCCTCCATTGGCTGAAAGTGTCAGAAGAAGCTGCTTGTATGACCCTGCCATCATCTGATACAAAACAGAGCTAGGGAGCAGCAAAAAATGGATCCAGGAAAAAGTAGGCCAGAACCAGCACATTTGCTCAAATGTTGTACAACAGCCTGTTTTCAAATTACAGCCTTTCCATTCATTTTCTCTGTAGATGTGACCAATTGCTTTACTTCCCTAAGCCTTAATTTCCTCTTTTCTCAAATAAGTATATAGGACCTATCTCATAGGGGTGTTTTGAGAGTTAAATGAGATAAGACAGGTAAAGGGTTCAAAATAGTACTTGGTATACAGACTGTGTTCTGAAAATGAAAACTATCACCATGATTTTTGTGTGTTATTGTTATTAAAATTGTTGTCATTATTATAATCTCTTCAATTTTATGACCAGCAAAATCTTATTTCAATGTCCAGCTGAAATGTCATCAATTCTATTTAAACTTCTCTGATAATTTCCTCCAAAAGTGATTTGTTCTTCCTTTAAAATTTCTATAGTATACATTATCTGGTTTATTTATTTGGCATTCATCTTTGGGTTTGTTTGACTATATGCCATCTCTCCTTGATAGACTATAAAATCCAGAATATAAAGATTGTTGTTTGTGTATTTGTGCTTCTCTCACAGGAACTAGTATAGTGCACTATAAAAAAAAAACCCGCACATTTCATGAAACTGCATTGAATGATAGAAGGATTGAATTGCTCACTAACTCTACTGTAGCTTTGCTGGTGTATGGATAACACTCATAACTGCAGTTGGGATATATGATGAAATTCTAGGTTTTATAATCTTCAGAATTTATTAAATTTTGTGTTGGATCTTGGCCAAAAGGATCCTGCAGAAATAACGTGGACAATTTTTAGCTTAAAGAGATTAATAAATGGTTTGCCACTTGATGCTGTTTTATACATATTCAGAATTGCCTCTAGAACTTTCAATATCCTGGCATGTGTAGTTAAAGGACTCTGGCTAGTTGAATATAGATACCTGCTGTTTCTGAGACCTACCCAACTTGAAAGCAAAAAGATGGCTATAGTGATAATAATGTCATGCATTTTTATAGTACCCTATCATTATTTCGGAAAGCTCAACCTTCTCCATTTACTCATATCATGTAGTAAGGGAAATCATATTATATATTCAGTCTGCAAGGGTATTTTCTATCACTTCAAATTTTACTAACCTTATCATTCATGGCTGATTAATAAATACTTTTGTGTGTGGGGGTGGGGGTGGTTGCCGAAATGGATTTCTGGCAAGACAGCGAAAAAGATTGGGGGAGATGAGGGTGGGTGGAGTTAGGGACTTCATGTGTGAGAGATTAGGGAATCTGGCTTAGAGTTGTACGAGGAGGAAAAACCAGGATAGAGAAGAGAGAATTCACAATATAGGAAAGGGATGCAGAAAGTGAGAGTGTATAAAGGTAGGTTTCCCATTCCTCTCCCATCGATTTTCCTGTTCCTTTGGCTGCCCTTCCCAGTGTTCCTTCCTTCCTTCCTTCCTTCCTTCCTTTCTTCCCTCCTTCCCTTCCCCCTTCTTTTTTTTTTTTTTTTACTACATATCCCTAATATTGGAAGCATTCAGATCATTCGAATGGGGACAAGAAGTATAGCTCCAAAAGTGAAACATTTGTACTTCCATTCATGTCTATTCCTAGTTTGCAACTCCCTTACCCTGCCTGCACCTGTCACCCATCAGTGAAAAGAACCTAAAACAGGACTGAGAGTAGTGGAGGCAGGCAGGGTCTGCTGCTGAGGGTTGAGGAGAATTCCAGTGGGAGGAAGATGGAGTCAGAAGCAGAAAATGCCAGAATGTGAGAAGGTGAGTTCTTGTGGCTGCACCAAGCTAGGGTGTCATCCTCTTTACAACAATTCAGAACAACAGCAATAACATTTCCTAGACTTTAAAAAGAAACATAATATAAATCTAGACTTAGCCAAGCTCTTATTCCAGTCTCTGAAATCCAGTTCTCTTCACTCTCATTCTATCCAACTTCATGGCCCTCCTTTGCCCTCACAAATACTGCTCTGCATTTCTCTAGGTAAATCAATAATTCTAAATTTAATGTATTTTATGATAATAAAATAGGTTTATTGTGGACAAAAAAGAGATATGAAATTCTATATGCATGAGAATATACATTTTTTTCTTACAATGTCTCCCCTTTAAACTATTTAAGCAGTGAGTCAGACAAAAAAGACATCAATAATCTAGTCACCTTCTTGAGAATATAGTGGCGTCCCGCTATAATAGTATTTTTTCCCCATCATTCATACCTTGGATCCATAATGTAAAACTCAAACAATAATAAACTACATTTGCCAAAGCCCATAGATAAGATCAAAATGACTCCTGCTATAAAGATTCACTACATCATAGTACAATTTGGACAGATGACAATGATCAAGTTTATCAACTCTCCCTTCCTCTAAGTGATTTCCCCTGCTTCTTCCCTATTAAAGGGACCAATACTCATCCACATTCCAGTGGTAATAAGTGATTTCCAGGTCATAAGTGGCATAAAGCCTCCTCCCCTTAGGGAATGAAACAATTTATTTAACTGAATTGAAACACTAGAGTTATTTGCCCTCAAATTTTGTAAGCACCTACACTGTGCCAGGATTTATGAGATTGTTACAATAATCACATGAGGCATGTTTTAGTATTCTCATTTCACATATGAGGCCATTCAAGCATGACTTAGTACGTGGTGGAGCTGGAATTTAAACCCACCCAAATATGTTTAAGCCTAATGCTTGTGTTCTTAAACATTTTAACCACACTCCATCCCAGATTTTAAAGCTAAGTGTAATGGATTGAATCATGTCCCCCACAAAATCATGTCCTAACCTCTGGTCCTGTGGATATTAACCCATTTGTAAATAGGATCTTTACAGATCCTATTAGTTAAAATGAGGTCAAACTGAATCAGGGATGACCTTAATCCAATATGACTGGAGCCCTTTTAAGCAATGGAAATTTGGGGACACAAAAGGATAGAGGAGACAGACAGCCATGTAAAAGAGGGAGGTAGAGACTGAGTAATGGACTGCTGGCAAGCCACCACCAGAGCACTACAGACTTTAGAGAGCACATGACCCTGCTGACAACCTGATTTTGGATTTCCAGCCTCCAATACAGTGAGACAATAAATTCCTGTCTGCGGTATTTGTTATAGCAGCCCTGGTAGATTAAGACAATACAGAAGCTATTTTCAGTGCAATACTAAATATGGTAGACATTTATTTTTATGCTTTTTAATCAAACAGAACACAAGACTCAACAGTAAAAGATGCCAAAAGACTTATATTGTAGTGTTTAGTGGCATGATAAAACCATCATGTAATGGTCAGGTTGAAGGAAGGTTAATGAGGATTATAATTGCCCTGTTTGCCTGCACAATTGAATTGCACTAAGAGGAGCTACCTGTAGGGGCAATAGGCAAGCCATTAAATCCCAGAAATTTTAAACAAGGCTGCCATTATTGGTAGAGTCAACCATGGAAGTATTACACCAGAGAAGAGAACTGAGAATAGAAGTTAGGAGAAGTAGCCAAAATTGGGAGCTAAGAGATACCAATTCAATGTTAGGATGGAGGAACACCATAGCACAGAAATAAATAGGGAGAAATAAAGAAGAGTTGGTGAGGAAGAAGCATAATAAAGAAGAGAGGAATGGAGGAAGCAGTGATGCATGATGCAGTCTGCGAAATTTGCTATATCCTTAAGGCACCTATTTCTGTAGACTTCAGTGTGCCAGTGACATATTCTTTAGGGACTATGATTTTATCTATGTAAATTTTATCCATCTAAACATTGCCCTGAAAATTGTATCCATTCACAACTGGAAATGGAAAGGCTACAATTTCACTGAGTTTTCCTGTTGGAATTCAGTTAGATGATCAAAGGCCAGTTTGCAATGTGAACACACATTTGTGTTCAGTCCCCTCATCTGTAGCTGCCACAATGATCAATAGAGAACCAGAGCTACTCTTTCTTCAAAATGATAAAGTCCATGACTCTTAGAACCATCCTCCTGCAGGAATTGTTACAATAGGTCTCGGGGTGCAGAGAGCAAAGTAGGATTCAAATGGATTAATCATGCAACTGATGGTCAAATAGACTGCAGGAAACAGAGGAGGACAAAGCCTCTGGGATCATGACACCAATTTCTCAGATTGAAACCAGGCATCTGTCTTTGCATTTGCAGGAGCGATGAGTAGTGGGAATGTGTTTTGTATTTTATAGAATTCCTACCTACACACATAGAGAGAGCTGGTAGTAAAAGCAAAATTTTGTACTGGGAAAAAGCAAATAAGAAGTCATTGTTACAGAGGAAGGAGTTGATGAAGAAATAGAAAAGGATTTCATGGACCTTAATTTGAAATGTTTGGTGATAAGAAGAAGGAGAAAAATAAGACACTAATTAAAAGAGACAGTGGATAAGGTGATACTTTCATTTTTTTCTTCCAAAGGATGAGGAAATCAGTGCAGATATAAAAGTACAGAGTAAGTATCATGAATGAGGGCGAGATAGGAGGTAATAGAACAGCTGGGATAAGGGAGTGGGACAAACTCTAAGGATTCAGGATTGGATGGGATTGAATGCAGAGAAGGGGCACTTTGGTTTATTCAGGAGGAGGGATGTCCCTTTCTTTGTGAACAGAGGGAAAATGAGACATGGAAGCAAGAATATGTTCAACACTAGCATAAAAATTGCAGCTTGCATTTTACCAGGGAAGGTTGGTAGAACTGAAATTCAAATATTTTAAAGCCCATGATATAAATGTTAATCACTATCATTATTCTGGCATAATGCATACTGTGGACTGCACCCTTCTGTGCTCAGAGCCTCCCACACAGCACTTCTCAACTTTTGGAGCATCCTTTCTCAGAGAGATTTACAAAGTGTACTTCACAATCTGAGTTTTAAAAACCACAAAATGATAACCTTGAAAAGAATGATTTACTAGAAGTGCAAAGTTTACCTAACAAACAGATTTCTACAGTGCAAGGAAGAATATGTGGGAGCAAAATTATAGAGGGAAAAACCACTTAAGTCTATCTAAATCCTTGATTGGGAAATTAAACCAATGTGTAACTCAGAAATTATATATAAATGTCAAGTTCTTAAATCAGTGGTTCTCAAATTTTGGTATGCATCGCAACTGCCTGGCAATTTGTTAAAATTGCAGGCGTTGAGGATCCATCAAGTTTTCCTGGGTCAGAGCATTCACCACAGGGGCCTGGAAGCCTGAATTTTTACAAGCTCACCGGGTGACTTGAGGCACTCCAAAGTTCTAGATTTACTCATCAAAACATTTTCCATTCAGCAGATAGCTCTTTAATGCCTCTAAAGCAGTGAAAGAGTTGCTGTCTCCTAAGTAGAGTGGCTGTACTACTTAGGGACCAAGAAAGCCAAGATCATAGATCACAGAATGTTAAATCTGAGAGGCATCGTGGAGTTTGTCTTGTCAAATCGTCACATTTTATCCATGTAGATACTGTGGCTTAAAAGATATATGTATCACTTTTAAAGTCATAAAGTAGCATAAGGGTTAACAGTTGAACTTAAGGTTTTGATTTTAACCTTTAACTCCCATCTTTAACCTTAAACACACTCAGTCATATGGCTTTCTTCTGCCCAAATCACTCTATCCTCTTCCCTGAAAACTTCTAAACACCCTTCTTTCCCCTAACGTTCCAATGCACAAGGAAAAAGGAAAGCTGGCTATAGTTTGTGGGTTGATTTCTGGAGTTTTATATATTTGTGGGAGAAGTCACAGGATGATTTGAAGCACAGCTCTAACATATATACTCATCATCTGCCCTGTGCACAACCCCCCTACCCCCACACAAACACAGTTTCCTAATTTCCTCCAGAAGAAATGAATTTGGGGGTTTAAGTAATTTTCTTTTACTGTGATTCTTGAAAAGATTGCTATTTTGGAAAGAGCTGACTCATTGTCTTAACAACAGCTTCATAAAATAAATAGTTTTTTGTTTCCTTCTGTGATTGGAGGGCTTCAGGGCAGAAAGAAAGCTCTAGAGACATGCTTGTTTGAGGGAAAGAAAATATTTTGGTACTACAAGTAGGATGGTAGGTACAAAAGGGGGATTTAGAGGGAACTTAGATAAACAATTAAAATTTTTCCTCAAATTGGCCCAGGATGGGCCTGTAGAGGATATTGAGGAGGCAAGGAGAGCGGCCACCTTGATTATTTTCTGACCTTTTTTACCATCAAATGAAAAATTTAAACCTTGAGTCAACATGTTTATAAACAGTTTCATGTATTAAATCTCCTCTGTTTGAAATACCTAGCATGATTTCTTTCCTTCCTGCTCAGACCCTGGACTGCTATAACATTATTGGGTAATGCATCCCAATGTTTGGGAAAGAGAAAAAAATATTTTGGTTATTATTTATCAATACTCCTGATTCATTGGGTTTTTTTTTTTTTTTTTTTTTGTATTGGGGTATTTAGTCAGTTGTGCTTTTAAAAATTTCTCACGGCCTCTGATTCTATAAATAAAAATTTAAATATAAGCTAGAGACTAAAGAAAATCAAAGATTTAGTTAATGGATTTAAATCAAGGAAAAAAATAGTTGCACAACTCAAAAGACAGGCAAATATATGAGCAGGTAATTCAGAGGATAAACAGCTAGTAATGCACCATAATACGAAGTTAAGTACATTACATAACCAATTTGGATACTTCTTCAATGACACACTATTTTCTTTTCCATCATATTGACAAAAACTAAAAAATACTCTCAATACCCAGACTTGGCAAAGCTATGGGGAAATACTCTTGTACTTACGAAGGACATGTGAGTTGGCCTAGCCTCTTTCAAGGGGAATTTGGCTTCATGTGTCTCAACTTAAACTATCCATACCTTTGATCCAGAAACACCATTTCTAGAAATGTATGCTAAAAAGAAAATTCCTACATGTGAACAAACAAAAACAATTTTCACTGTGGCCTTGTTTATAACAGAAAACATTAGAAAACAGCATAAATGTACATTCTCACAGGAAATGTTAATTAAATTTATGGTAAATCAATAAATTGGATACTAGCAATTGTTTAAAAGTATGAGTAAGAGTTTTATATAGTAAAATAAAGAGAGCTCTAAGAGAATTTATAAAAAAGCTGGTGGAACATTGTCATGATCCTATTTATGATTATGCCAATTTATATTTTGTCAGTTATTTTGTATTATAAGTTAAATGATACTAGAAAATGCATAGATAAGATGTTTAGGAAGGCACTATTACGAATGCTTTTATGTGTTGCCCTGTTTAGAGTTGAAGGACTTTCTCCACACTCACTGGCTACTACTGGAAGGGCGGCCTGCTGATAGCTGTTGCCTGTCAGCCTTCTCTGGAAATTGTCTTTGGATAGAGAGATCTGCTTCACCCAAGATCACTGGGCCTGCACAAAATGACTGGCCATTGCCAGAGTTGAAATGCCCGGTCCCCTTACTGCAATGTAGGACAATTGTGAAGGGTCATCCCAGATTTCTCCATGGGCTCGGCTGAAGCCTTGGTTGAGAAGGCATTGTGGGCTGCCTTTCCCCCTCTGCCCATCCTAGCATTCTTCCCTTCTCTTCCACAGATATTGGTCATGAGAGCACTCCCGAATGAACTTCTCACATTTCAATCTGTTTCAGGGTGTGCCTCCCAGAGGACCCAACCTGCAACACTTAAAATTTGTTAATAATGGTCACTTCTATTGAGGTAAATTTGAATGGGGGAGAGAAAGAGGGTGTTCCAGTTTGCTAATGCTGCCTTTTCACAAAACACCAGAAATGGATTGGCTTTTATAGAAGGGGCTTTATTTGGTTCCACAGTTATAGTCTTAAGGCCATAAAGTGTCCATCAACAAAGGGTACCTTCACTGGAGAAAGGCCATTGGCATCTGGAAAACCTCTTTTAGCTGGGAAGGCCCGTGGCTGGCATCTGCTTATCCCAAGTTGTGTCTCAAAATGGCGTTCTCCAAAATATCTGCACCAGCTTCCAACTGCCATCTTCAAAATATCTGTCTCAGCTACAGTTAGCTGTGAGCTCCTTCTGTCTGAGCTTTTATAGAGCTCCAGTGAACCAATCAAGGCCCATGCTGAATGGGCGGGGACATGCCTCCATGGAAATTATCCAATCAGAGTTATCACCTACAGTTAGGTGGGTCACATCTCCATGGACACTGAACCAATAGGTTCCAACCCAATCCACACTAATACGTCTGCCCCCACAAGATTGCCTTAAAGAATATGGCTTTTTCTGGGGCACATAATATATACAAACCAGCACAGAGGGCTCATGGTTTTTATTTTCTTCACATCTTACTTTGAGCTTTTATGTATTTATGGAAGGTATGTCACCTCCTACTCTCTGGGTATAAAGAGTATTCTTTTATCTAATTTTCTAAAAATATGATGGTAAATGAATTCTACTTTATTATTCTACTTTGTTTAATAGAGATTCAACTTAAGCAATAAGCTTTTATCTTTTTAATTTTTTTTACCCTGAATTTGAAAGTACAGAGTCTTCCTCAGGATGTTCATAGACTCCCATGGTCTTTAAGTTCTCCTGGTCACTGACTTTCTATTCAACCAGAAAATTTTGTTCCTGCTTCTTCTCCTACCCCTGCTGACCCTCTTTCCACTCATGTTAGTTGACATTTCACTTTCACTAGCCTCCTTCTTTCCCCAAAGTAGCATGGAAAGACTGTTTTGTGGAATACACTTTGTGGTAATGGACTGTTCAGAATAGCATGAAATAAGTATCTGCTTACAATTAAAAGTATGAAGTCATTGCTCTCTAAAGTCCCCTGGCAATTTCTGCTACCTGTTACATCATAATGGCCATTTTCTCCTTAAACTGTATTTCAACAACCTCCTGTCTTCTCTTCTGTCTGTTCTAAAGTTCCCCAAACACTGAGACCTTAGCTGGGCAAGAACATATTCTAAAGTCTGTTACTTGATTCTTAAAGTAATCTATCTCTCGTCATTCACCCTAGACTAGTCTAAGAGGTAACATCTGCATAAGAAAGAAACTAATTATGGTGTTTGCTATAAAAGGTCACTGACCTAGAATTCCACCCTAAGTGATACAAATAATTAACAAAAATGTTGAAATTTCAATTTTCTTCAACCTGTCTCAAACCAAGCTTTTGAGCTGTGCAAACCCTATTATATAAGAGCACACTGCATTTTTAATTTTAATTTTTTAGTTATGTGGGGTCAATATAGTTCAGTCCATTCTTCCAATTGAACCTCATAAACTCCATAAATTAATCATTTCGATACAGTCTAAGCATTTGTTTCAATGGGTCTTCTATGTATCTATATAATCCCAACCTAAAGTTTTATCCTCCACATATCTGTAGGGTCTGCTGATCCTAGCTCTTCCATTTATGTACCACAGCCTTGTAACTTAAAATATGGAAGCCAAGTTCTGAGATAAACCTCTTCTTTAGTGATTCCAAGGATGTCATCTCATTAATTTATCCTTGTTTTTCCTAGTAATTTGATTCCTTATTCATCCCTATTCAACCTAATGCTCTTTGAAAACCACACCATTGATTGGTAAAGTCATTCCTAGGAATACTTATTGAGCCCCTACCAAATGCCAGGCTCATGGTGTTCTACAAGCTTGAGGTACAAGGCGAAATAGAGAAAGTTCCCTTTTTATCCTGGAATATATATATTCTTAAAGAGGGCAAAAGCCAATGAATAGTAGATGTAATAATGAAGTAACTTACCTAGGGTATGTTAGAAAATGATAAGTTCTGTGATAAAAAAGAAATTGAGGGAGTACATCTGTCAGGAGAGACTAGTTTTTGCCACTGTAACTACCCCCAAATCTTAATGCCTTTAACAATGATTTTATTTCTCACTCCATCATCTGAAGTGTGGCTGGTTGCCATGGCAATGGGGAGAAAAAGTGGCAAATTAAGTGTTGGCTCCTAAAGGCTTCCAGCAAGAAGTGATACATGTCATTTCTGCTCATATTTCATTAGACAAAGTATATTGGTTGGGAAAGCTGAACTTATAAGTGTGGTCAAGTATGGTCCTATCATGTTCCTGTAGAGGAGATTTAGAATTCCTATTAACTGCTCTAATGACTAAAATGTGAGGATAAAGGACTGGAGGGGGGTTATGAGGGCAGGTTGCCATTTTAAATGAGACGGTAAGGGTAGGCATCATGGAGAAAATATAATTTGGTCCAAGACACAGGAGATGTCTTTGAATACAACTAGAGGAAACATCCCCTAAATGTCTTTTTGCCGTTTTTATCATTTCCCATATATAGGAAACAATCAGTGCAAACTTACCAGGCCAGATCATGCCTACTGTGTACAAAGAAGAGTAAAGGTCAGTGTGGCTGGAGTGGAGTGAGCAAGGTGGAGAGCGGTATGAGGTCAGATGAGAGTGAAAAAGGGGGTGAACAGTGATATTTAGGGCCTGGCTTTTGCTCTAAGTGAAACAGGGAGTCACTGTGGGATTTTGACTTCCCTGAAGTCTTATGTTTTTCCTACTCCTATTGTGCTGGTTTGGATGTATTATGCCCCCCAAAACACCATTATCTTTGATGCAGTCTTGTGTGGGCAGGAAACGTTTTGGTGTTGATTGGGTTGGAGACTTTTGATTGGATGTTTCTGTGGTGTTTTGATCACTCAACTGTGAGTGAGATCTTTCATTGGATAATTTCCATGGAGATGTGGTCCTGCCCATTCAGCATGGATGTTGATGAGTTTACTGGAGCACTATATAAGCTCAGACAGAAGGAGCGAGCTTGCTACAGCCAAGAGGGAAACTTTGAAGAATGCACAGGAGCTGAGAGAGGAACTGCAGTTTACAGAGACATTTTGCAGATGGCTTTTGAAAGCAGACTTTTGCTCTGGAGCAGCTAAGAGAGGACAGACACCCCAAGAGCAACTGAGAGTGACATTTTGGAGAGAAGCTGCAGCCTAGAGAGGAATGTCCTGGGGGAAACCCATTTTGAAACCAGAACTCCAGAGCAGACACCAGCTACGTGCCTTTCCAGCTGGCAGAGGTTTTCCAGATGCCATTGGCCATCCTTCAGGGAAGGTACCCCCTTACCCTGGACACTTTTTGGCCTTAAGACTGTGACTTTGTGGCCAAATAAACCCCCTTTATAAAAGCCAATCCATTTCTGGTGTTTTGCATTCTGGCAGCATTAGCAAACCGAAACACCTATTATGAAAGTCTTTGCCCCTTTTCTTTTCCCTGATCTCTTTGAAAAACCTACTCATGTTTCATCATGAGCCTACAATCTCCAAGTTTGTTGAGTGCCTCTCTGTGGCTGACATCTAAAGCATCTTTGCCTGACCAGGACTCTGCTGACCTCACTCCCATTGCTTAATCACTGCCACCTTCCTCCTTTCCCCTTTTAGGTATCTACCAAATTGTTTATACATATATTCTCTCATGCTTTCTAAAGCCTTGGACTCAGTGATAACTGCCCTTCAAATCAGTTATGCTTAGACAAACCACAGGCACTCTGAAGTTACCCTATGTTTTCCCTACTCTGACACAATCCATATCACTGAGAGATACCTGAGAAATGTATGGGAGCTACAAGGATTCCACAGTCTCTTTGATTAGTGTAGGACACAGTGCAATATGCAACAGATGCAAGGCACCCTACTTAAGGTCCATAGAAAATTTTCTTACTGCCATACCAGAAATAGCTTCAACAGGCAGCCTTCTCAAATACCCTTAGGAGATAATGTTGAATAATACACCTAAGCACAGTTTCTGGAGAGACAGAATATCGGAGTTCAAATCCTAACTCCAATACTTACTAGATTTGTGATCTTGAACTCTTTTTTCAGTTTCCTCACCTCTGAAAAATAAATAGATCTAATACATATATTGCTGTCTGGCACATAAAATGCTCCATAAAGTTAAGTTGTTTTATTATTCATCTTTGTGGAAGTTGATGCCCACGCTAAGGCCCTAGGCTATCCCCTGATTTAATGGAATGATCAGAAACCTTCTTCAGCTCCCTTTGGTAATAAACTCTATTTTGCTTTTCCCGGATTTATTTTATACTGACATTCCTGAGAGAGCAAACCCATAATAAATTGAATGACAGCTATAGATTTCTTGGCAACATCACTATTCCTCTTTAGTTTTCTAACCAAGGTTTGAATGAAATGGTTGCCTCTGTCCTGTTCCCAGGACACTAACAAAGGGAGTTCTTATTGGGTAACAGGGAATGCTCGAGCTGTAGTGTGTGCTCTGTGAAAGTCAAAGCTGTTCACACATCAATTACAATAGCAGTGAGCAGCCATCCCTATCCCTTACACAATGCCAACCACTAATAAAAGGAGCAGTGGACTGAGAGCCAAGACATCATGGTTATTCTGTTGCTTTTTCCAATAGCCCTGTGGCTGCTTATGTTGTGTTCATTTTGGGGATTTTGTTTAGAAGCCTGAAGGAAGTCATTCACCAATGTGAGAAATGAGAACTTCCATTGATTGAATAAAAAAATTGTTTTTGGAGTTGTGATGCTCTTTGGTTTTGTAATTACATCAGAGAAGATGCCCCTTCATTGTTGTAGTAACAATGTGGCATATGAACAAATATTTATTTCCAAAATTAAAAGTGAAGAAAATGAAATTTGTTTTTGCTAAAAACTCTCAAACATTCCTTGAAATAGACATACCTAGAGATTGTGAAATTAGAGCTGGGAATCGTCATTGTACTCAATTGGCCACTGTACTCAAACATTCAGTGGCTTCTCCCTGATGCCTGCCACTTATAGTTCACATTTTTAATCCTGGGTTTCAAGGATCTGCTTGGTCTGCCCACACACTATTGTGATAGCCCAGCCTCTTATTCATTCTCAATACATTCTCTGTGCTGTAATTGGACAAATCTAATTTTAGTCAGACATGCTTTATAATGTTCCCCCTTTTTTTTCTTTGTGATGGCTAATACAGGTCTCAGTGCATAGAACTCTTCCCATCCCTGTCAAAACATACCCAATGTTCAAAGTCTACCTCAGATATTATCTTGTCCATGAAGTCTTTCCAGAAACCCTCTGGTCTTGCCCTCCACTGAAGCCCAGCAGCCTATTGTCTGTAACTTTTTCATGGTACTTTCAACATTCTTTTTTGTCATAATTCTACATTTTTCTCACTGCTACTTGACTGTACATGTCTATAATGGGAAATTTTGGCACTCTGTCTATATCCATTTTTGTGCAAGCGGGGGTAGGAGGCAGCACTCTTCTAATATGCAGCACCCACAGCTCATGTTTTGGAAGACTGCTACTGAAGTGACTTTGTTCAGAAGGCAGGAAGTGCTTGGGTAATAACTTCCTTCCTGCCTGCTCCTGGAGCAATCCTGGATCACTGATTCACAGATATTGGCTTATGGAATCCCAACTGCCTTGCCTGTTGGGAGGTTGTGGGGAACAATTTTGAGGTAAATTTAAACTCCAGCACTACCATGTGGTTGAGACTCTGTCTACCCTCTGCAAGGATTTGCCTGACGTAGCACTGCTGGTTTCCTCCTTCTCCCTATCCTGTTTCCCCCATTTCCTTTCCAGATTCCCCTGCAAGCACATCTTTAATAAATCACCTGCACAACATCCTCCATCTAAGGGCCTCCTTCTGGAAAACTGAACCAAGGTCAAGTCCTTATGTTAAAAGCTATGTGCTATTCATCTTTCTACCCTCTAGAGTTCCAAACAGAGTGTGCAGCATATAGATTTTCAAATATTTGTGGAATAAATGAAAAGCAAAATTTTTATTGGTGTTTCAGAGGGAATTCCAAATAGCTACCCCAAAGAGTAGAAAATGAGACTCTTGGTTATTTTCTCCAGCCCTTTACCAACTTCCCTACCAAAGCCATCAGGTTTCCTTCCCTCATGATTGTTCTGAGAATATAGGTGTAGTATTGGAAACTATTGTTCATTCATGCGATAAATGTTTATTGTACACCCACTTTGTCATGATTTTTGAAGGAGTTTTTAACAAGATAAGTTACTTTATTTTGCTAACTTAAGATAAAACCAGTGTGTTATCCAACTGTGAAACAACCAATTAAAGGGCATGCATTATATTCCTTCCTTGGTAACGTTTCCCCTTCAGCTAATGCTCACTCATTCAATAGGGCTGATATATGGCATAAGGAGAATTACTTCATTATTGTTAAATGCTCCAAATATTCATATTTGGAAGCATTGTAATATGCCACATTAATAGAATGAAGGAAAAAAACCCACATGATCATCCCAATTGATGTGGAAAAGGCTTTTGACAAAACCAGCACCCCTTCTTGATAAAAACACTTGGAAAACTGGGAATAGCAGGAAACATCCTCAATACAATAAAGGCCATATATGAAAAACCCACAGCTAACATCATCCTTAATGGTGAAAGAGTGAAAGCTTTCTCTCTAAGATCAGGAACAAGATAACTATGCCCACTGCCACCACCATTACTCGACATTGTACAGGAAGTTCTAGACAAAGCAAATAGCTAAGAAAAAGAAATAAAAGGTATCTAAATTGGAAAAGAAGTAAAACTATCCCTATTCACAGATGGCAAGATTTTATAGCTAGAAAATCCTAAAGAATCTATAAGAAAACACCTAGAGCCAATAAATGAATTCAGTAAAGTGGCAGGGTCCAAAATCAACACACAAAAATCAGTGATGTTTCTATATACCGGTAATGAACAATCTCAAAAGGAAACCAAGAAAACAATTCCATTTACAACAACAACCAAAAGAATAAAATATTTAGGAATAAATTTAATCAAGGATAGAAAAGACTTACACAATGGGAACTATTAAAAATTACTAAAAGAAATTAAAAAGAAGACTTAAATAAAGACCTCCCATATTCATAGATTGGAAGACTTCATATCATTAAGATGTCAATACTACTAAAGCAATTTACAGACTCAATGTAATCCCAATAAAAAATCCAGGAGAACCTAAGATGGCGGCTAGGTGAGACAGGACAAAAAAAAATCTCCATGAAAAATACTAGAAAAAAACCAGAAGGAGACTCAGAGTACCAGTTTCAGCGACGCACCAGTTGGATGAGGCCTCCTAGCACCACAGGGGCCGTATACTTGGTGTAACCAGGAGTCTGAGTTCCAAAACGAGTGAGTAAGCTGGCTGGAAGACCCGCAGCCGTGCTGCGGTGTGGGGAAGCCGGGGGTTGGTGGCTGGAGACAAACTGGTTCTTTAAAAAAAAAAAAGGGAAAAACCCAGGAGCGGCCGCAGTTGCTGATGGTGGAAACCGTGCAGCGAAACACGGCAGGAGTGAGCTGAGCCAGCCTCTCCGTGTCGGCTGTGGAGGATAGCTCGTGACAGACACCCTCGGGACCAGGGGAGTGCAGGGGAGAGCCAGAGGGAGGGAGAAGCCCCACGGCTTGTAGCTGGATCCCCGGAGGGCTGGATAAACTCCTGCCCGGAGCCGTGCCCACAGCCCAGAGCCCTGCCAGCTGTCCCAGAGCTGGGAAGGAGGAACTGTGCAAAGAGAGGGGGTTGTGGAGACGCCCCGTTCAACCATTTTTGCATCAGGCTGAGAGCGCCCCAGCACGGCAGGGTGGCCCGGGGCTTCCCTTGAGGGATGGTGCACAGTTGTGACGTAGCACAGCCCTCCCTCAGTAGAGGTCCTGGAAGATCACAGCTGAGAAAGAGGGCCCGCTTGGAAAACCCAGGGACGCTGCACCAAGTCCGGTGGTTTGTGGGTCAGCGAGAGAGAGGGTCTAGGATGGATCCAAAATGAAGGCTTAGACTCTTGTGACGGCCTTGAATCTCCAGGAACACCTGGGAGGATTGAATATTAAAACTGCCCTGCCTCCCTGGCCACCCGGACACACGCCCCACATTCAGGGCGGACGGCTCTAGCAATACACCCAAACTGAGTTCACCAACTGAACCCCACAAGAATCATTTCCCCACACACCACGGGGACAAGGTTGGGGAGAGCTGATTTGAGGGGTATAGGTGACTCACAGACGCCACCTGCTGGTTAGTTAGAGAAAGTGTACGCCACCAACCTGTGTTTCTGAAAAATTAGATTGGCATTTTTTTTTTAACAACTTGAAAGAACCCTATCAAGCAAAGCAAATGCCAAGAGGCCAAAAACAACAGAAAATCTCAATGCATATGATAAAACCAGATGATATGGAGAACCCAAGTCCAAACACCCATATCAAAATATCAGAAGACACCCAGTTCTTGGCTCAATTAATCAAAGAACTACAATCAAGGAATGAAAACGTGGCAAAGGATTTAAAGGACATCAAGAAGACCATGGCCCAGGATATAAGCGACATAAAGAAGACCCTAGAAGAGCATAAAGCAGACATTGCAAGAGTAAATCAAAAAATAGAAGATCTTATGGAAATAAAAGAAACTGTTGGCCAAATTAAAAAGATTCTGGATAGTCACAATACAAGATTAGAGGAAGTTGAACAAAGACTCAAAGTCCTAGAAGTCCACAGAACAGAAAATGTAAAAACAAAAGAAAGAATGGAGAAAAAAATTGAAAAAATTGAAATGGATCTCAGGGATATGATAGATAAAATAAAACGTCCAAACATAAGACTCATTGGTGTCCCAGAAGGGGAAGACAAGGGTAAAGGTCTAGAAAGAGTATTCAAAGAAATTGTTGGGGAAAACTTCCCCAACCTTCTACACAATATAAATACACAGAGCATAAATGCCCAGCGAACTCCAAATAGAATAAATCCAAATAAACCCACTCCGAGACATATTCTGATCAGACTCTCAAATACTGAAGAGAAGGAGCAAGTTCTGAAAGCAGCAAGAGAAAAGCAATTCACCACATACAAAGGAAACAACATAAGACTAAGTAGTGACTACTCAGCGGCCACCATGGAGGCGAGAAGGCAGTGGCATGACATATTTAAAATCCTGAGAGAGAAAAATTTCCAACCAAGAATACTTTATCCAGCAAAACTCTCCTTCAAATTTGAGGGAGAGCTTAAATTTTTCACAAACAAATGCAGAGAGAGTTTGCCAATAAAAGACCTGCCCTACTCCAGATACTAAAGAGAGCCCTTCCGACAGAGAAACAAAGAAAGTAGAAAGAGATATAGAGAATTTTAACAGACATATATAGAACCTTACCTCCCAAATCACCAGGACACTCATTTTTCTCTAGGGATCATGGATCTTTCTCCAGAAGGGACCATAGGCTGGGACATAAAACAAGCCTCAATAAATTTAAGAAGAAAAAAGAAAATTGAATATATTCAAAGCACATACTCCAACCACAATGGAATACAAATAGAAGTCAATAATTTTTTTAATTGTAACTCCACTATTTGCTTCCTACATGATATAAAATACACAAACTCTAAGGACAAATCAGTGGTTTTGAACTTAACGTAAAATATGTAATTTTTGACAAGAACTATATAAAAGTGGGGGAATGGAGGAGTATAGGAACATAGTCTATGTGTCCTATAGAAGTTAAGCTGGTATCAAAGAGAAATGGGGGAAGGGGCAATGCGGAGTTAAGAAATGACTGTAAGATTGCTGTCTGAGGTGAAGGGAAATTTCTAGCAATGGAGGGTGGGAAGGTGATAGCATTACAACATTCTAAATGTGATTAATCCCACTAATGGAATGCTAGGGAGGGGGTGGAATGGGAAGATTTAGGCTGGATATATGTTTCCACAGTTGAGGGAAAAAAAAACAGTCTAAATAGACAACAATTGAATGCCAAAGATGACCCTGGATAGGATCGGATGATGGAGGACAGGAGGCTCAAAGGGACATAGCTGAGACATAAGGAAAAGGAAATATAGAATGTAAACTTTGTATCATTGTTGAATCTCTTGTACTTCTTAGCTGCACGTATTGGGATTGCATAAAAGAATGTTCTTGTTCATGGGAATTGTACATGAGAATTATAGTGTTTGTTCAAGGATGTGTGCAGCTAGCTCTCATATGTTCAGAAGACAGAGCAATAGATGATGAATGAGGGAGACAGGGAGGGAGGGAAAGAAATAGCAGTGGGACAACATGTTAAAGTTTGTGGATCAGGGGGTATCGGGGGGTATCGGGGGGGTCAGGGAATGCTGGAGTTCTGTGTATGGGGTTTGTATGGTTTTTGCAACTGTTCTTATAATTTTGAATTTATTCCAAAATAAAATGTTAAAACAAACAAACAAACAAACAAAAAATCCAACAGCATTCTTTGCAGAAATGGAAAAGCCAATCATCAAATTCATATGGAATTGCAAGGAGACCAGAATAGCCAAAAGCTTCTTGAAAAAGTAGAGCAAAGTTGGAGGAACCAAACTTCCTGATTCCAAAATTTATTACAAAGCTACAGTAATCAAAATAGTGTGGTATCAGCACAAGAACAGACATATAGAGCAATGGAAGAGAATGGAGTGTCCAAAATTAAGCCCACACAGCTGTGGCCAAATGATTTTTGACAAGCATGCCAAGTCCACTCAATGAGCAAAGAATAATGTCTTCAATGAATGGTGCTGAGATAACTGGATATTCACATGCAAGAGAGTGAAACTGGACCCCCACCTCACACCATTTACAAAATTTATCTCAAAATAGATTAATGACCTAAATATAAGAGCTAAACTATAAAACCCTTAGAAGAAAAGATTGGGAATTTCTTCAGGACCTTGAATTAGGAAATGGAGTCTTAGAATTTATATCAAAAGCACAAGCAATAAGAGAAAAATAGGTAAGTTGGACTTTTTCATTAATATTAACCTTTTTGCATCAAAGGAAATTATCAAGGAAGTGAAAACACAACATACAGAATGGGAGAACTTATTCCGATTCCATGCATATCATAAGGGTTTTATATCCAGAATATATAAAGAACTCCCATGACTCAACAACAAAAAGGTAAACAACCCAAAATGGGCAAAGGGCTTGAATAGATATTTTTCAAAGAAAATATAAACATGACCAATAAACACATGAAAAGTTGCTCATTAGTTACTAGGGAAATGAAATCAAAACCACAAAGAGATACCAATTCACATCCACTAAAATGACTATAATTAAAAAAACATAAAATAACAAGGTTTGGTAGGGATGCATAGAAATAGTAATCCTCATACTTTGTGGGTGGGAACATAAAATGGTGCAGACAATGTGGAAATCAATTTGGTGGATCCTCAAAAATTTAAACATAGAATTACCATATGACCTGGCAACCGTACTCCAGGTATATAACCAAAATAATTGACAGCAGGTTATGGTGGTTTGAAACTGTATGCATCCCAGAAAATCATGTTTTGAAAGCTAATCCATTCCAGTGGGTGTAAACATATTGTAAGTAGGATATTTTGATGAGGCTACTTCAGTTAAAGTGTGACCCCCCCCCATTCAGGATGGGTGTTAATACTATTACTAGAGTCCTTTAAAAATGGAATGAATACACAGAGAGAGAGAAAGACACAGAAGCAAGCAGCTGAAAGAAAGGAAACCTGGAAGAAAAGGGAGAGACAAGCAGACACTGCCATGTGTCTTGCCTTGTGGCAGAGGAGCCAAGGATCTCTGGCAGCTGTCTTTGGGAGAAAGCATCACCTTGATGATGCCTTGATTTGGACATTTTCATGGCCTCAAATTATAACCTAGTAAATTTCCATTGTTTAGGCCAACACATTTCATGGCCTGCTTTAAGCAGCCCAGGAAACTAAAACACAGACACTCAAACAGATATTTGTACACCAGTGTTCAAAGCAGCATTATTCATGATAGCTAAAAGGTGGATGCAACACAAATGCCCATCAACAGATATATGGATAAACAGTATATGGTATATATACACAATGGAATATTATTCAGCCATTATAAAGAATGGAGTTCTGATACATGCCGCAACATGGATGAACCTTGAAGACATCATATTGAGCAAAATAAGTCATACAAAAAAGGACAGATATTGTATGGTTTCACTTATATGAAATAACTAGAACATTTCAAATTTATAGAGGTTGAAAGTAGATTACAGGTTACCGGGGACTGGGGTGTGAAGGGAATGGGGAGTTACTACTCAACGGGTGCAAAGTTTCTGTTTGAGATGATGGAAATATTTTGGCAATGAATGGTGGTGGTGACAGTACAACACTATGAATGTAATTAACACCAAAGAATTGTATACTTGAACATGGTTACAATGTTTTTAACATTTTATATTGTGTATATTTTACCACAATAAAAAAAATAGAGAAGTTCAAATGAGAAATGTAATGGTAAATAGCAAAATAGTAAAATAGTTTATGTGACTCGGAGGCTAAAGGCTTTATTGAGCTGATGTGAAATGATCACCTGAAGATCAAGTAACTCTCTAAACAGAAGCAGGATTGGAGTTTTTGTGGGCCAGGAGAAGAGAGGGTTATGTGACAGGATGCAGATTTTTTCCTCTTGCTCAGGATCCTTGGAGCAATCCCCTCCTGGCAACTGTCAGAACAGTTATTTCCAGAACTGCTTTTGCTAGTCTTGCAGTTTTTCAAGGTTCATGGGAGGAAGAAGTAGAAAAATAAAAGGAAAGGGGAAAAGAGAAGAGAGAAAAACAGGAAAGGAGTCAAGGGTCACAAAGCAAGGAAAAGTAAGGTTTGTTTAAATCCCTTTTTTTTCAGAAATGATACCACTTTTGAAACATTTCAAAAGAAATAATTATTCACCTTCCCCAATATGAAAACACTAGCAAATGCTTGAAAAACTAGTTCTTTAAAAACCTGATGAAAATCCAGAAGTCAAGGCCCTGAGTCTCTGTCTCAGAACTTTAGAAAATAAATCACAGCTATGTAGTCACTTTCTTCTACTTTTCTAGTTCTTTTCCATTTAGTCACTTTCCCTTTCTATTTGGATTTGGGTTTGAGATTTTTTTTAATTTGTCATGTGATAACAAAAATTGGGGTTAAAATATTACTTTCAGACACCTAATCATTTTAGTCTCTGATTCATCCCGAGAGTTAAACACTTGTATTGACCAAGTCTATTTTAATTCAGATTCACTGTAAATTGAGAAATAATCTGTTGACAAAAGCACATTTAAATCCTGATAATATATTTTAATGCTATCAATCTTGAGATTTCTGCATTGTTTCCTTTTCCTCCTTTGAATGGAGCCAGAATCTCTTCAGCAAAATGAGATTTGCCATCTTACTACACTCAGAAAACCACAGTGAGGTTTAATCTTGACTGTTTGTACATTTTAACTAACATTTAAATGAATATGTTTTGAAATCAGTGTGAAGAGGAGATGAAAGCAGAATTCAAGTGCAAAAAATGTAAAGAATGGAGCAAAACCACCACTTTCAAATGGTAAATAGCAATGTATTAAAAGGGATGGATAACCAAGTGCCATCTATTTTATTGCAATAAATATGTTTGAATATATAAAAAGTTCATAAATAAATAATACTTCAAATAAATGCATTTTAGGTCACATATATGCAGTATTTAAATGTCAATATGATTCTGAACTAACCATAACATTTTAGTGCTTCACATTAAGCGTTGTAGTCTAAGAACACCAAGAGAAGAGGAAAAAAAAAAGAAAAGAAAATGTGGTTTAATAATCCTCCTCTCTCGTGCATTTTGCAACAGAGTCTTCACCAGTTCATTTATTGGCAATATTACTCTTAAATATAAAGTAGGTAAGACTTCTAAAATATTGCTTCCTAATTAGGTTTGCAAGGCTCAATGGCTTTCTGAAGTCCTATAGTTCCCCAAAAAAGTCTCTCATTCTGGTATTTCATTCTGCTCACCTTTAAAATGATATTCTAGAGATTCTAAAAGCCACAGAAATAGAGAACAACTGATGAGATGACTGATTTATTGGCACAAAGGTCTAAAATCTTAAGGATGGAAAAATTCTGGTGCCACTAACAGAGTTTAGTAACTGGCTTTTCCTAGCTCAGTCTGAAACTGACTCTTCACTTAAAATATGTTCTAAGACTTACTTTCTTGTATAAAACCCACTAAGTAGATCTACTCATTTCATTATAAGATTAATTTAAACAGTGGCTTGACATCATATGAAGAAGTAATTCTGAAATTATTTTTTCATATTTCAACTACCTGTTTTGATGATTTTTACACATAGTCTAGGGAAGGATAACTGGCTAAAGCACATGGCAAGCCTCTAGAAAAGGAACAAAAGTAACTAGGAAGTTAATTTTGGCACTAGATGTGCACTAGACTTAAAATCACTAGCTTTCCTACCATATGTAGGTTTTCCTTTTCAGAAATTGGATACATACTTAAATTTAGCATTATCTTCTTTGAGATTTATTCTGGGTGCACTGCATTGCATCTATTCTGCTGGACTCAGCTATGGCATAACCAACATTTTTGTTGTTGTTTTACATATGCATTTCAGATTGGCATTCAATATGCTATCCAGCCTTTTTTGTTTTATTTCTTCAATATCTCACTTGAAATAGAAAAGGAAAAGGAAAAACATAAATACAAGAGTATTTTCAACATAAATAACACTTGTCAATAAGTGCAATTATTTCAGGAAAACACATTAGGAATGATCCTGCTTTAAGTTAGACTTGCTACATCATTTTGCTTCTATATTTCTACTGGAGATTCTTAAATAGGAGCTATAATTGGTGATTCTATGCTAAGAGAACTCTGAATTTTATTTTTTAGACTGTATGGAGAAGTTAAGTGAAACATCCAGGCAACTTTGGTATATAAATATGTCTGGGAAGCTTGGGATTTCCCACATTTCTCTGACATTAACCAATTGCATAATCAACTAGGTGGCAGGAAGATACCAAAGTAAACAGAAAATTGGAAAATCTTTGTGTTCATTTACTGGATCACTATAAATGGTCATGGTGCTTGATTTCCAATGATGGACACAAATTTATCATGGTAATGGTAATTTGCTTGCTCATGGTTCATTCAGAAATGGGTATATGCTCTGATCCTTGTGAATGAAACAAGAAAGGAATTTTGGAGAATTTTAAAGGTTTTTTCACTTTCAAGAAAGAGCCATAGGTATATAGAAACTCTGTCTTCTGGAGTTGTCGTATCTGGATGTGATGCTGGGAAACCCTGCAGCCATTTTACAAGCAGTTTGAGTAAAAACGTGAAGGAGGAGATAGCAAGGGAATCATAGAGAAGCATAAGATCATCCCACAGGTACTATGTCTAGAACCCACCTAAAGTCTTAATACTTTTTGAAATTCGTGCCTTAGTTGAATCGAAGTTTTTTTTTTTTTGGTGGGGTGGGGGGTAGTGGAAGCAAAAGAATCCAAATCATTTCTGCTGTTTGAGAATGCTGTCTAGGCGGCTTTGATATATAAATGGAGAAACTTCCACATAAGAAACTCTATTTGAAATGAAAATCTGTAGTACCATTTTTAAAGCAACTCTGTTTTAAGAGTAATGCAATATTTATTTTTATGTATGTGGTAACATGATAAATTCAATTCAACCATATGTTTTGAGTTTCTCGTACATGTGAAGCAATAGCCATATTAATACGGGCAGAATTTATTAAGAGAACCTACATATTTTGAGTTATATTTGTTTTGTTTTGGAAAAGAGGCTTTATAATTGCCTCTATCCCTGCTTTATCTAAGGATTGTTTTGCTTCTCTGTATAGTAGATGGAGATGGGGTGGAGTTAACTATTCAATGACTCATCCCATAAGCTCCAAACAACTGAAAAAAAAAATGGGTGGGAATGTATGACCCAAGTATAGAGAAGAGCTGCTTTTCATGGGCAACTGGTTCCATATTTGATAAAGGTGAGGAAGAAAATAATTGATTCACTCCTTCCCTAACTTTGTGGCTATGACCGCCTTAATTACTGCCTAACTCTATTTGTGAGCATGGCAGGGTGGGGGTGGGGGGAGCCTGCAGTGCCAGGGAAATATCCTGTAGTATTTTCTCCCTTCACCAACTGTAGCTGGATTTAGGCAGATGTATCCACAACACATGCTGCAATGGCAGTCTCTCTCACCGCCTCCTCCTTGAACAGAGGGTGGGCACCAAATCTGCAGTTATTCTACTCCTGTACAACCCAAAGTCTCAGAGGGGCAGGGATAGGGTGTGGCCAAAGCAGAGGGAAGGGACCAGGGACTGCCACAGTGAGCATGAATTTCAATTTTCTATTTTCCACCCACTGAGGCTAAAGTAGGAAAAGTCATTATCATCTTCTCCTCTTTGCTCTAACTTAGCCAAGGAGTGACATGTTTGTTATAAGCCGTGTTGTGGGACAACGATGAAAACAAAGAATTCCCAAGGATCATGGATATTTTTTTTTCTGGGAACAGCCAGATATTCTGGATTCCTTAAATAATCTGTACATATTCAAACTATTTCAATTAATCCTAAAAGTATTTTAGAATTGGAATAGACAAGGATGCCAAAAAAGTTTATTTTAAAAGCCTGTAATTTTCTTTGCAGAAGCAATGCCTTACTCCATATTTTTTTTATAGTTTTGAAATAAATTTTTCGGTATGGCAGACAAAATAGGGCAAGCAAATTCTAGTGATAATTAGCCTCAAGACAATTAAAATAAACCCCAAACATTTGTTTAGTCCCCGATCAGAAAGCCATTTTTCTCACTCTAGTAGATGTCAAATGCCTGGCCAACTGAAGATAGAAAATTGTGCCTCTGGTAACCAGAAATCATCTGACTCTCCTAAATGAGATTTTTAGCATTCCCTTTGGGGCTTTCATGTTGGTTTATTTAGAGTAAATGGGCAAATGAACAAGATTACTTGTCCTTGATAGGAAGGTAAATAAAGTTAATGGTAAGACAAGACGGCTGGCTATATTCTTTAGCCTGCTCCCAAAATGATTTTCTAAAATCTCCATCTGAGGACTTAATACTATGGGGAGCTTGATCAGTTCATTTAGTTGCTTAAGATCCATGGCCGATTTGCAACTTAACTTGGAAATTTGACTCAGGAAGGCACTTAGTAACTGTGTGGAATGAGGAAGGTAGAGCAGGAAAAGATACTGTAAAATATTGTCCCACTTCATCCTCCTCCCAGTGCTCACCAACATTTCAAGCCAGCATTGTATAAGACTCCAACCTGGGGAGAGTGGTTATATGTGTGTATAAGGGGAGAGGGAGGAGCTAGTGTCTGGTGGCTGGGATCTCACAGGTTAGTAGGTGAATTTCTGTTTCACCCTTGGAAGATTTCTGCCCTAGGACATCCTCTTTCCTCCATTGGGAAGTTAGAAACATTAGCAGATGCGACTCGAGGCAAACTATTAACAGGTAAATCCTGGTCTCCTCATCTTAGGTCTTCCTTGAAAAATGTGCTTCCCTGGACCTTGTTAGGACTAAGGCAAATCAGGCCAAAGGATAAAGGACGATGTTGATTGTGTTTTAAAACTTCAACTTCTGTCTGAAACCAAGGGAAGAGATGTTTATTTGATGCAGGATCTATATTTTCTGCAGCACACTAAATAATTTAACTTGTATGGTCAGTTTATTCAAACACCATGATTACATGGAACTTTGAATAGGAAGTGAGATCTGGTAGGTTTGTACAGGTTAGTGTGAAATTCCGATACATCCCAGAGTAATTTGGGTAGAGAATAAAAATATATTTGCAGGGCCCACCTGAGGAACTGAGGGAAAATGCAGAAATGTTGGACTTCCCCACCTGGGTTATTATTGATAGTCTCACAAACTTTGAGGACTAACAATTTCATAGGATGAGCCCTCTATCTTAGGGCTTATCCTTATGAAACTTGTTACTGCAAAGGAGAGGTTAAGCCTCTCAGAGGGGCAGGGATAGGGTGTGGCCAAAGCACACTATGCTCTACAGGGTTTATAATTGTGCCTAAAATTCTCCCCCAGAGACCTCTTTGTTGCTGAGATGTGGCATCTCTCTCTCTCTAAGTCCATGCAGCAAACTCACTGCCCTCCTCCCTCCGTGGGACATGACTCCCAGGGGTGTAAATCTCCCTGGCAACGTGGGACATGACTCCTCGGGATGAGCCTGGACCTGGCATCATGGGATTGAGAAAATCTTCTTGACCAAAAGGGGGAAGGAAAATAAAACAAAATAGTTTCAGTGGCTGGGAGATCTCAAATGGAGTCAGGAGGTCACTCTCGGTGGCATTCTTATGTTTTATATAGATATACCTTTTTAATTTTTAATGTATTGGAATAGTTAGAAGGAAATACCTGAAACTGTTGAACTGTAATTCAGTATTCTTGATTCTTGAAGATGATCTATAACTATACAGCTTATATGGTGTGACTGTGTGATTATGAAAACCTTGTGGCTCCCACTCCCTTTATCCAGTGTATGGACAAATGAGTAGAAAAAAAGTGGGACAAAAAGTAAATAAATAATGGGTTGGGAAGGGTTATGAGATGTTTTGGGTGTTCTTTTTTACTTTTATTTTTCTTATTTTTATTCTTTTTGGAGTAAGGAAAATGCTCAAAAATTGATTGTGGTGATGAATGCACAACTATATGATGGTACTATAAACAATTGATTTTATGCCATGGATGATTGTATGGTATGTGAATATATATCAATAAAACTGAATTTTTTAAAAAAATAAAATAAAATAAGTGTTTTCCTATGATATGCACAGGAACTTCTTACCCCTCTACCCCTCATAAGACGGATGAAAACTTGCTAAGGAAAGGATCTTACAAAAGGATCTCTTTGTGAACTTTTGCCTTAAGTTTCATTCTTAATTGTGCAATAAATTATCCTATCAAAGGCATAACAATCTCCACCTAGTAGAAAGGAAAATGCTCTTTAATGGAAATTCAGACATTACAGCATGTAGTCACCAACTCTGCCCTTTGCTGGGCACACTATACAGGGTTTCCCCCCTAATTTGCTAAGAAAGCTGAGGGGTGAACAAAGTACAACATTTTCATGAGTGTATCATCTGCACTCGATGCTTGACTTCACTATGGTCAAGCTAGTTAGTTCAGAGTAACATTCCATTGAAAAATTTTCTCTGAAGGGCTTCAGCTGACTCCAGTGTGATTAAAGAACCATAGTGCTGCTTATTGCCAATGGTCTGGAGAAATAGTCTTAGAGGGTGGCCACTGAAAGGGATTCAGAAGGAATGCCAGTTTTGGTGACATAGGTCATAGCATCAAAATGTTTATGATTCAGTTGGAAAGACAAAACTAGCACATATGAAAACAACAGTACAAGTCCACAAACCATCACATTAAAAAGTATGCTTTAGCTCCCCAGGAAGGGAAGTCAGTGTGGGCTGCTATAGTTAAGGAGATATTCAAAGGAAAAATTGGTGGTCTTTGAAGAGAGTATAAACGGTGGGTAGTATTTAGACTGGATGGGGTGGGATAGGGCAGCCAGGATTAAGGGAATAAAGACAAAATTGAAAGAATATCTCTGGATAGTAGTCGACATTATGGGAAGGAGCGGAAAGTGCGGGAAGCAGAGATATGCAAGATTGCATAGGTACTAATAGGGCAGATTATGGATGTACTAGCAACTATGCAAGAGGAGTTTAGCTTTCATGTGAGAGGACACAAAGAATCATTGCAGATTTCATGGTAAGGTGAGAGGATAATGAAATAAAATGGCAATGGCAGATCTATGCTTGAGTCCTTACTAACTGTGTGACCTTTACCAAGTTACATGACTGTTTTCATCCTCAGTTTCCTCATTGCAAAATTAGGACATAGGATTATATGAAGATTTGAGGATCAGTGAGATGTTTATGACATATGATAACAATAATAAGAAGAAGATAAAGATGTCTGTTACTAGTTTTTTATGGTTGTTGCTTTAGGCAAATGAAGACAGC
The DNA here is from genome assembly GCF_015220235.1 of Choloepus didactylus. Lineage (NCBI taxonomy): Eukaryota > Metazoa > Chordata > Mammalia > Pilosa > Megalonychidae > Choloepus > Choloepus didactylus. The sequence continues at coordinate 33,719,038 of NC_051334.1, read as the reverse complement.
TATAGATTCTTTGACCTACCCTCACCCCCAGCAAAAGGTGGAGTTTATTTCCTTTCACCTTGAATCTGGGCGGGGTCTGTGACTGCTTTGACCAATAAAATATGGTCGAAATTATGATGTGCCAATTTATAGACCTAGACCTTCTTCCACTTCTTGTCTTTTGGAATGCTTGCTCCTGGTATACTCCCTCTAAGAACTCAGTCACCAAGATGTGAAAAGTCCAAGCCACTGGCGAGGCAACACATAGATACTGCAGTTGACAGTATCATATGAACTCTCAGCTGACAGCTAACAATAACTGCCAGCCATTTTGCATAAGCCATCTCTGCTGTTAAACCTTCCTAAGGCTTCAGATTACTTCAGTCCTAGCTGCTATCCAGCAAATGCTTGAGGGGCCCCAAGTGAAAACCACCCAGCTGAGCCCAGTCAAATCACAGAACTTTGATGAAAAATAATACATTGATTTTTAAGATTAGTGCTTTAACAAGTTTTAAGTGGTTTGTTGTACAGCAGTAGATAACTAGAACATTGATTTTCTTTTTTTAAATTATAATAATATTAAGGGGCATTTGTATTAATGGGTGTTTGTTGTGAGTGACATGTAGGAAGGATTAGATTCCAGGTGTGGAGGAGATGAAGGCCTTGATTAGGGAATCAATGCTGAAAATTAGGAGTATTTCTTTTATTAACCATTCATTCATTCACTCAATAAATAATTATTGAGCATTCAACATTGGTGAAACTACCCATCATTTGGCTACGGAATTACAAAAATGCGTTTAAAGCTTATGAATTGGCCAGCTAAAACTGGGCTGCTTACAAGACATATAAAGGAGATTGGCAAATTCAGCACCTCTAGACTTTGGTGCCTCCTACAAAAGAAATAAAAATATCTAGCAGAAATTAAAGTAAACACACATGCACACATACACACGTGGTGGAGTCAGGGACAAAGGACATGAAATTTAAGTGTGTCTTTGAGTCAGAATGCTTAGGTTTGATCTCCAGGCACTACCAATAATCAAGGGCAAAAATTTTAGGCAAATTCCTCATCTATAAAATGGAGATAATAAGACAACTTACAATATATTGTGTTGATAAATATTAATGCAGTCGATCTATATGATGTGTTGTTCTCACTCCTCTCTTGCATGGGGTGAGTACTTCTCTATCAACTTCAAATGCTATGTTTCAGTCCCCAGATAGCAAAGAATATATTTTATGTTCAGCATAATTTATTCTATTTTAATTAGAATTTAATGACATTCTGTTCCTTTACTTTTCTGTTTGGTTATCACTATGCTTTCTCTATTATTTTTGCTGTTGATAAAGAAAGCACTTACAGGGGAAAAAAGTGTATTAATAGAGATGTTAATGTAACCGTTTTTGTCCTCTACTAAAATCTTGTTTCTTTTGGCCATGACTCTTTGACCTTTTACTGGCAACTCTCATTATTGTCACAGCCCTAATACTTTATTGTTTTCTGCTTTTGTTCTATTCCATCCTTGCCTTTTATGGTCAATTTCTTAACATGTTCCTAAGACCAACTCCTTGACTTCAGGTAAAATCCCTCCTTCTTACAAATTAGCTGATTGGTGGGTTTACTATTTAATGGTCATACTTACATAGAGTTTTAAAGGAGGTAATAGTGGTAAGTGTTTACATTGTAAAAATGTAAACACAAAGATGACTTTTAGGATCTTTAATTGATTCCCATGAAAAGCTCTTAAAAATCTTAATAACAGTGCTGTCTGTCCTATACCTACCAACTTCCTTCTTTTGCAGCAATAATTTAGAGTATTTTCTTTATTATCTTTTGTTCTGCATTATCAAAGTGCTCAACAGATGATACTCATAGAGTCATACCCAATACACTGACAAATACCTCTTTATAAAATTTGGAGCACCCTCTCAATTTGTATTTAATCTGAAGCAACATTAAAAACACTGAAGAAAACCAAGACTGGTGGAAGCATGGAGGAAATTCTACTCCAGTTGAAAGCAAAATGAGATCATTAGCTGATTTGAAGCTCACTGTGAGGGGGCCGCTATTCAGAACTATAACACTAGGTGGCGTGATAACTACAGATTGATGGGAAAAAACAGCTAGGAGATTCAAATTGTCTTCTTAATGCTTCAGGCAAGATAGGCATTATTAAAACAATGGAATACTGCAGTGTTCCACTTTCGAACACCAGTAGCCTGTGAAAGCTTACTCCTCTTTGCCATTAATGCATAAAGAGCAGAGAAAGGCAGGATCCAAAGGGTATGCATTTACCTAATAGTCAAAGTTCTGAGGTATTTTTTTGTTAACCATCAGATCACAAGCAATTATAGTAATGGACTTCATACCTAATACGAGCCCACACAACCGTTGTTCTTTGCATTTTCCAAAGATGCTCACACGCATTATTTTATCTGATGCTCACAAAAAATCCATATTACTGAAGGCGGCTGCAACAGAGATGTTAATTGGTTTGCCCATTATCACATACACTGGAAGGTGACAGAATGAACATTAAAAGCAAAGTTTTCTGCCTAATGAAGAACAACCTCACAAAATAAAATGTCCTATATTTATGATAGGAAAAACTAATAATGGATCTAAAGTTTACCTTAAAAACGAGTATGTCAGGACCAACCGTTGGCCCAGGAGAGTAAGTAGGGCCTACAACTCTGAATAAAGAAGCTGTAAAAAAAGAATCAAGTTCTTTACTGCTTCAAAATATTTTCCCAACCAACCTGTGGCTGTGTCAAGATGAAATCATACATGACGGTGGGAAACCAGGACCTGTAGAAGGGACAAACTAACTTGGAGGCAAAGTTAGCAGAATGGGGTGGTTAGGAGAGAGTTGTGAAGCATTAGGGTAACTTGGATGACAAGAAGTAGTTAGAAATGGATGTGGCACCATCAGTGAGTTTGGGCTGCAAGGGAGCAGAAATCTAATCATAGTTGTCCAGGCCCTGAGAAGATATGTAAGAGTAAGAGAAGGGGAACACCCAAGTCTCCAGGGTAACAGTTTCCAGGGTATAAGTCAAGGCAGTTCAAAACATGATTAAAGAATTTTAAAGTTAAATTGTGTACACTCTTGAGTTCTCCTTAGTTAATATTTTTCAATTCTTCCCTCACTTCTCTAGGGATAAATTTTAATGTTTTGTCATTTGCAAGCTTTGTTTTTAATGATTGCTATTCAATAAAATCTTGAAAGGATGGTGATTTAGGGCCCTACCTTTAAAAAATTCTTATTAACAATCTGGGGCTTAATTTGAACAAAATGAAATTGAAATATAGAGGAATTTTAAAAATAAATTTATAAAATTGAATAAAATTATAGGACATAGGTTAATTTATAAAATAGTTCTTCAAAAGGCCACAATATTTCTAAAATTTAATTGCAGACAGGCAGTAGAGAAAGAAGGCATGTACAGCCAAATTCAAAAAATTTTTTTTGTATTTGATGTTATCTTTGACCCATTTTGTAGTTGTACTATATATACAAATTTTAACAACTTTTATTTTCATTGGTAGAATATGAATTATATGAACCACAACCAATGATAAAAATATTTTTGTTTCATAGATTTCTTAACTTAAATACATTGTTTTTATTGCAGTAATGCATTCAAATTTGTACTCACAAAAATTAATTTTATCGTCAATATTAAACCTTGAAAATGAATTTACAAGAGCATTTACAACAATGTCAAATGTTTCACCTTTGACAAAATGAGCTTCCAAGGGTTTTACTTTGATTTTATGAATCGGATGAAAAATTGAGCCGTTATTGGCTTTAACTTAAGGGAATGTCTTTTTGAAGCATGTGGAGATGCCCATCTAAAGCCAGCATTATTTAACTGCATGCAAATTTTTTTGCTTATGGAGCCGACATATTAATAGTGGTTTTTTTTGGCCATGCACAAGAAAATTTAGCATTGGAAATGAGTAAAATTAATTTAGATCAGCAGTCATTTGATCTAAATAAAAAGTCATTTTCCACAGTGTTGTTATTGTATTTTCTGCAACTGCCCATCATCTTTGGGCAAAGTCTTCTCAAAATAACTTCTCACATTTGTAGTAGATTCTTCAACAAATTTGTGTCTTCTGGTTTTCATGTGCTCAGTGACGTCAGTCACGTGCATGCTGATCATCAGTGAACATTTTGTACAGCCTACCTATGCACAAAATCAGCTCTCTTGAAAAATGAAAATTCAGTGGGAAATTTTCCAATACATTCTAAATTTCCTTCCTTTCCCTTTTGAGCACACTGCTGCCTACAAAGTTTACTGCAAAAAAAATAAAATAAAAAGAGCATTACCAAACAAATATAAATGAATAATTGTACATTTATCCCATACGATAAATGATAAAACCACTACAGTTAGAATAGGCAGACTATCTTTCATATACTCTATGGCAAAATTGCTAAGACTCTAGTTTCTACACAAAATTCATACACACTTAATCTATAATTTTCCAAGTGTCCCACTGCATTACCAAATGGATGCCTGGTGGTGAAAAATCAGTAAGGAAGTGCTCAAAAAAATGGGGTCTTTTCAAAAGGACAAAGAAGCCAGCCTCAAGGAACTTCTTTGGGGCAAATTAGGGACAGTTTGGGCATCAAAATAAATAATAGAGTAATAAATTATGAATCGGGCAAATAATAAACTGGAGGAAATTCTTGTACAACAGAAGTAAACCAGGACCATCCAGGTAAACTGGGATGTATGGCTAGTCAAATAGCAGGTGATGGAGAAAGCAGCACTGGAAAAGGTTAGAGTAGACAACGGGCACTGAGAAGACTGAATTTTTTTTCAAAGTGAAATGGAAAACAATTAAAATATTTAAGCAGTTGTCTGACTTTTATTTTTCTATGATTATTCTAGTTGCTATGTGAAGAACAGAGAGTGGAGAGTGGGATTCCAGCAGGCAATGACAATAGCCAAGGCAAGAAAAGAAAATATATCCTAAAGGTTAAGGATGAGGGAAAATACACGGGAAATGCCATTCTTCCTGTCCTCACGTAAAATCTGCTTGTTCATTGTTCAACATAATCCTAAATAAGGTTTCTTGCTGACAAAGGTCTTGCTCTAATGGCAGATTGCCAGGTTGTGATGCCACCTCAACCCCAGATAATTAAGGAAGAGATTGCAAAAATGTTAGGTCTCCAAGCTTTCTACTTTTGTTATTTAAATTTTATATTTATGGCAAGAAGATAAATTCTCTGAATAAATACAATAGAAAATAAAATGCTATGCAATGCCAGCATTTCTCTTCTTTCCTGTAGGAAATATCACATTTAAAAAAATAAGCAGTACCATCCAAATCATTCTGCATAAATGCACCGTATTTTACTGGCTAGATATTTATCAGGCTGAATTTTGTATTTTAGCATCAACAACCATTAAAGGAAGAAAAATCGAATGTCTTGTAGGGAAGATGCATATCTTCAAAATCACTTTGACTCTCCACTGGAGCCTTCAAAGTTCATATTCATAACAATAGTATAAATGTGAAATAATATAGCTTGGCACTAGGATAAAAAACTGATTCCCTCAGCTATACTGATGATGATGCATGTTATCTTTCTTATTTATAGAAAATAATGTGAACATGGCATTATGAGTCACCTTCACACTTCTGTGCTATTCTTTCCTCCTCACATCAGCCTACATCAATAAGATATGCTTGCAAAATAGCATGCCAGTACGATTTCCAGTTATTTCAGTATCGAACCTCTCTTATTTATGGGAAGGGAGAGATCAGGTAGAATGAACATGCATCTACTCAAATGGGGCTGTGTTCTCAACCTTATTTAATCTCACTAATCCAATACTAAATGAAAAGTTGCTCATTCCTTATGCCCCATTTGAGCTAAACCCAGTGACATAGCACATATTTTATTCCTCTAGAATATCCTGTCTCATTTAACTTCATCAAAATTAGAAACTTCTGTGTATCAAAGGACTTACTCCATCATAGAAGTAAAAAGGCAACCTACACAATGGGAGAAAATATTTGAAAACCACATATCTGACAGGGTTTTTTTTAAAAGCAATTTTATTGAAATATATTCACACACCATATAATCCATCCAAAGTATACAATCAGCAGCTCACAGTATCATCATATAGTTGTGCATTCATCACCACAATCAATTTTAGAACATTTTCATTACTCCAAAATAAAGAAAAAGAAAAAGAAAAAGAACACCCAAAACATACCATATTCCTTATTATTTATATATATTATTTATATATTTTATTATCCCATGCCCCTTATTATTTATATATATTGTATATTATACACACCCTAATAGATATATATTTATATGTCTTTATTTTATTACTCATCTGTCCATATGCTGGGTAAAGGGAGTTGTCTGTCACAAGGTTTTCACAATCACACAGTCATAAGATAAAAGCTATATAGTTATACAATTATCATCAATAATCAAGTCTACTGGATTTCAGTTCAACAGATTCAGCTTCTAGCTATTCAAATACACTAGCAGCTAAAAAGAAATATCTATATAACGCATAAAAGTAACCTCCAGGTTGACCTCTTGACTCTATTTGAAATCTCTTAGCCACTGAAACTTTATTTGGTTTCATTTCTTTTCCCCCTTTTGGTCAAGAAGACATTCTCAATCCCATGATGCCAGGGCCAGGCTCATCACTGGGAGTCATGTCCCAAATTGCCAGGGAGACTTACACCCCTGGGATTCATGTCCCATGTGGAGGTGGGTGTAGTGAGCTTATTTGCAGAGTTGACTGAGTGAAAGAGGCCACATCTGATCAACAAAAGAGGTTCTTGGCGGGGGGGGTGAGTCTTAGACATTATTATAAGTAGGCTTAGCGTCTCCTTTGCAGGAGTAAGTTTCTTAAGGGCTTGACTTATTAAATTGGGAGTCCCTAATGCTTGTGAGAATATCAGGAATTCCCCAGGTAAGGAAGTTTAATATTTCCACATTTTCCCTCAGTATCTCAAAGAGATTTTGCAAATATTTTTTTATTTTCTGCCCCCAATACTCTGGGGCTTATTCAATAAGGGTTTAATATCCAGAATACATAAAGAAATCCTACAACTCAACAACAAAAAGACAACCCAATTTAAAAATGGGCAAAATACTTGAATGGACATTTCTCCAAGAAGATATACAAATGGCCAAAAAGCACATAAAAAGATGACCAAGACAATTAGTCATTAGGGAAATGCAAATTAAAATCACAATGAGATACTATTTCATACCCACTAGAATGCCTACAAATAAAATAAAAACAGAAAATAACAAGTGTTGGAGAGGATGTGGAGAAATAGGAACACATTCATTGTTGGCAGGAGTGTAATATGGTGCAGCCACTGTGGAGGATAGTTTAGTAGTTCCTCAGAAAGCTAAGTACAGAATCACCAAATGACCCAGCAATCCCACTTATAGGTATATACCCTAAAGAATTGAAAGCAGGGACTCACACAGATATTTGCACACCAATGTTCATAGTGACATTTTCACAATTGCCAAAAGATGGAAGCAACCTAAGTGTCCACCAACCGATGAATGGATAAACAAAATGTGGTATACACATACAATGGAATATTATTCATCCATAAAAAGGGATGAAGTTTGGATACATGCAACAACATGGATGAACCTTGAAGTTATAATGTTGCATGAAATGAGCCAGACACAAAAGGACAAATATTGTATGATCTCACTCATGAAATAATTAGAATAGGCAAACTCATAGAGTCAGAAACTAGAATATAGGTCATCAGGGGCTGGGATTGTGGTAGGGAATGGGGAGTTAATGCTTAAATTATACAGGGTTTCTATTTGAATTGACTGAAAAGTTTTGGTAATGGGTGGTGGTGATGGTAGCACAACATTGTGAACATAATTAACAGCACTGAATTGTATATTTGAATTTGGTTAAAAGGGGAAATTTTAGGGTGTATATATGTTACTAGAATAAAAATTAAATGGCAACAACAAAAGAAAACCCATAGGTCTGTATAATACAAACGGTGATCCCTAATGGAAACTGTGGAGTACAGTTAATAGTACAATTATAAAAGTGTTCTTTCATCAATTGTAACAAATGTACTACAACAATGCAAGGTATTAATAATAGGATGGAAATGGAAACTTAGTATTTTATGCAAGATTTTTCTGGAAACCTACAACTTCTCTAATAAAAAAATTTAAATAAAAATAAAAAGTTGTTCATTGCTTATGCCAAATTTGAGCCAAACCTAGTGACATAGCACATGTATTTTTCCTATAGAACATTCCTGTCTCATTTGCCCAGAGAAATCTAACCTATAAATTCCAACAAATATATAACATAAATTATATATTTCATATTTTACATGCTGGTCAGGCTATGGAATACTGTTTTAGAGTCTGAGAAACACCTGAGTATTGACACAGAGAGGTCATCCTTCAAAATTATTAACTCCACCAACATTTTTCAAAGAACCATGTCGTTGCTTACTATTCTATATTATCATTCTCTACACAATACCAAAAATAGTGGGGTTGGTGTTTTGAATCTCTGGGAAAAATAGATCAATTGCCTCATGTTAGAGTGTCAAAAGTTATTAATATAGTTTTTGGTCTTTGGTCAAAACAATAAAAAATCCCATTAACTTTTCAATTTGAAAATTTGGAAATAGTTGAGTATTTCTACTTGGACTCACTGCTACAGGTCCAGGCCACCACGTTTTTAGTAACTTTGTTCCTGCTTAAAGATTGATAATATTTGGTCTCACAAAGATCCTGCAAAGCTAAGGGGAAAAGCAGGTCTTGACCAAGTGGGCCCAAGAGGCAAGACCAGCACTTTCATGTGAGATAGGACCAACAAGTGAGCAAGGAGCCATTCGGAATGGACAAAAATTTCAGTTGTGATTCAGAAAGTATGCATTGCTGAGGTTTACAAGTATGGGTGAATCATCACAATAGTACATAACTGTGCAGGCGGTGTCCTGGAACCAGGAGAAGGAGTTGTTTTTATCCAACATGTTTTCATTAAGAGTCACTGCTCCAGACACAGTTTTAGAGGTCAGAAGCTTGGCTTCAGGGGCAGAGAGAAGACCATGCAAGAGTAGGGATCTAAACAGTACCAGAACCAGTACTAAAGCAACTGGAAGTCATGAATTTGGAGAAAGCTGACACTGCAAGTCAAATAGAAGCCTGAGCATGAGCACTGGAGTGCCAGAAACACAAGCCCAATGTTTGTTCCAGCAGAAAAAGTAGGATAATGACATTTGAATGGACCGGTCTGAGAACTGGGCCCAGGCTGAACCTTCAGTTTATTAGCAGGGAGTTCTGGATAATGACACAGGAAATGAGGCCATGCTGATAATGTCAATCTTTAATTCTTGCTGCCCTACAATCTATTATTTGGCCTTTCTAAAACATTCAATCTGCTATATGGGGTGTTGCCTTTTACATGGATCAGCCACAGCAGAAGTCAACAAGCACATAGCTTAGCTTCACAACAAAACATAACAATGCTGCATTTATATACTTCAACACATCAACATATCCATTAAATTAACTATCCCTTAAATGGTCCCAAAAGAATAAATTACATCTGCCTGGAGAAATTATACCCATTTCTACCACTGAAGCAAGACCTTTCTGCATTCTCTATCCAATGACCCATTCATATATCTTGAGGTTTCTTTTCTGTCTGGTGATACAGGGCACTATTCCCAACCCTGTGTGAATCTCGGGCATGAACACCTATAATTCCTCTGGGTGGTTCTTCCCTCAGACTTTTAATGTTTCTGCAAATGGAAGTGCTGATCAGTACTCAGGTGGACACTCGAGAAAGCCCTGCTGCAAATATCTCGAGTTCTCTTTTTATGCAACTCTCTTCTCTGTCAGTGAACACTATCGATTTTGATCTCCCCAGACTGTCAGCTCTAATCCCACTGCCTCAGCTCCCCTCAACTCAGGGAGTCTGCCAGGCTCTGTCTGGGTTTCCTCTCCCTGCATTGTGGTCTGGAAACTCTGTCAAAGGCAGTAATCTGAGGCAATCTTATAGCTCATTTCATTTGGTTCCCATCTCTCAGCATTCACTATCCATCCTTGCTTCGTGTCCAGTGTTTTGAAAAGCATTGTTTCATATATTTTATCCTATTTTTGGGTTATTTCAGGCCAGGAGATAAATTCAGCCCTTGTTACTCCATCTTAGCCAGAAGTAGACATTCTCTAAAAGCACTTATTTTCTTACTTTATTTTCCTTGACTCTGAGTTTCTCAACTTATTTACATTTTTAAAATTTTGTGGTAACTTATTTCTAAGCCATATTGAATATGTTATGTACTGCATGTGGATTAATTCAAAAAATAAAAGTTACAAATCTTTTAAGAACATTTAACTCCTTTTGAGCTTCATAAACAATGATAAAGATAAAAAAGGTATTTCTCAATTTTATGGAAGTAACATTCTGAATCTCAAAGACATTACATGACATGACCAATGTCACCCAGACCCAGATATCAACTTACAAAGGTAGGATGTAACCCAAGGACTTCTCCCTCAAAGTCCAATACCTTTTATGTTTATCAGGCTTTCCTGTAAAATACTTGGGTACGTTTTTATATAGTCACTAAAAAAGTGAATTAAATAGCAAAATAGCCTTTATCTTTTGGATAGGGGTTAACTCTGACCTTGTGAAAAAAAGTAGTTTATGATCTAGAAAAGTAAAAACAAAAATTTAGAAAATATGTAATTATAGAACATGATGGTAATGGGGCAATAAGCAGTACTTAGAATGGACATGTAATATTAGGGTACGGCTAGTTTAACATACCAATTAACAGCACAGCCTTTTGAGTAAAGAGAACCTGGGTTCTAATACCTCCTCATTTATTCAATTATGTGAACTTCTCAAATTTCTCAATTTCCAGAAGCCCCAATTTCCTTATCTGTAAAATGGTGACAACAATGCCAACTATGTGGCCAACAAAGAGATTAAATGAACTAACATATGTAAAGAATTAAGAAGAGAGCCCAGCTCACAAAGAACAGTCAAAAATAATAGCCTAATTATTATAGTCATTATTTGAAAGTTCAAGATAAGAAAACTAATGGGAATCTACCTAGATAATGGAGTATTTGGTCAGTATTGGCTTTGCACTGAATATTGTAGAAATATCAAAATACTATTCTTCCTGATTCCAAAAAATACTATTCTTATTATATTTGATTTAAACTAATTTGTAAAGAAATATATGAAGTCATCTAAAAGAAAGGACATCTGGCATATCTTATTCAAGAAGGGAAACTAATACACTGAAAAATTATCCAATAATTAGAATGTCTGCCCTCAGGACATAATGCTAAGTGGTCAGTTTGCATATCTCATTCACAAATTTTTTAAAATTACAAGAAAAAATCACCAAGATGTGTAGACTGAAATTAAGCTATTATATCCTTTACCAGTATCAAGTGTCATATTTTCTTTTGCACTTGAGTGGAAATGGTAATTAATTATTTAGAGTTTGGGAGAGAGACACTGGGAGTGGGGACAAAGCTCAGTGAGAATGACTTTTTTTTCCTGTTGATTTCTAGACAACTGGTTAAATCCCAACATTAATTTACCTTATTCATCCAACTTGGATCTCTAGTTCTTATATGTGGCAAAGACTGCTGGTTGCTCATGAAACACGTTTTTTTTCTTATTCCTAGGTATACATCTACACTACATTTCTAAGCCTCCCTTGTATTGGGGAGGGAGGTTGTGTGTGTGTGTGTGGTGGGAGGGCAGTATTTGTGTCTTACTTTCAGCCAATGGCATCTGAACAGATGTAATATGTGCCACTCCCAGGCTCAGCCCAAAAACATCTCTTATGTATAATGCCCCATGAACTTTTCCTTTCTTCTGGCTAAATGCCAATGTCCAAGGACAATTCAGAAGCCAGAAGTTGATGAAGCAGATCCTTATCAGCCTGGATCCCAGATGACTGTGTGGACAGACCATCCTCTGTTTCCCATGCTTCTGTGTCTAATCCCACTGCCACAGAACTGACTTGAACTATGTACACAAGAAAGCAATAAACTCATAGGGCATCTGAGTTATTAAACATTTTGGGTCTACTCATTCAGGCTTTAACCCACACAACCTGTACAGTATATGATCAGGTCTAGGAGAAATATATTAATAATTCTGCAATCCAGCTGAGTCCTGTGTGACCAACTCTAAATTTTACTCCCATGGAGTGGCAAGGCTCAAAACAACTGATGACAGTGGGTGTCTAAGATGTCCCTATAGTGTGGTATTTATGGCTTTACAATATTCTGGGGTCTGAAGAAGTGTGCCTGCTTTTTCAGATGACTGTATGGTAGGTAAAAGTCTAGAGGAATCTAAGACTTTTCCCTTGCCCTTTCTTTACTGCACCTCTAAGTAATACAAGAATTTCTATGATTGGTCAGTGTATCATTCATAGTTTTTGAGAGAAATAGAAGCAATAGAATATATGCATATACATATACATACACACATGTATATATGATTTATTTTAAGGAATTGGTTCACACGATTGAGCTCAGGTGATTGTGGGGGATGGCAAGTCCAAAATCCATACGGGAGAATTGGAAATCCATAGGGGAGAGCTGGAAACTGAGACAGAAGTTGATGTTGTAGTCTTCAGGAAGAATTTGTCCTTTTTCTGTAAACTTCTGTTTTTACTCTTAAGGTTTTCAACTGATTTCATGAGGCTTACCTACCTTATCAAGGGTAATCTCCTTCACTTAAACTCGACTGATTGTAGATGCTATTCACATCTACGAAATACCTTCACAGCAACATCTTGACTAATGTTTGACTAAACAACTGGATGCCATAACCTAGTCAAGTTGATACATAAAATTAACCATCACAGTCAAGTTTAAGGACATTTTATATGTCACTGCTAGTGCATGGTATTTTCTTTCTGCCTGATTTGCAGGGCAGGTTCTTGACGCTGTGATCTCTTTGGCACGCTTTCTTTCCAGCTCTCTCTGTGTTTCCTAGTGCCAGAATCATCAGAGTAAGAGACACTCCATGAGCTCTTTCCATTGCATAATTTCTTTTCAGGCTAAATAAGATTAAGTTTGAAGTAGCTATCTGCCTGATTTTCCCCTTCCTAGCTATACATTGGGCAAATGCTCTCTAAACTTCACAAAGATCACCAAAAGAAAAAAAAATAGAAGCCAATTTTACTTTCATATGGCTGGAGAAACTTAAGGAGGAGGACTTGCAAAATGAACAATACAATAAATTAAAAATCAAAACTTGAACATAAAAAGAATTGTTTAATGCTCTATAAGCAATAAATATAATTTGCCACATTAATAGGTCAGTGAAGAAATATAATGTGATGGCTTGTTATTTCCTGCACTTGCATGATAAAGAAAATTTTGTGGGCCAATTAGTTATCTAATGGTGGTACAATAATCACTGCTGACCCTACATAGATTGCTCTGTGTTTGAGAACTTTGTCTATTGTCATTAGTCTACAAAACAGTTCAGGGACCTCCAGGATTTGAGACCAAAGGACCCAAAATGAATAGAGCCAGGAGTGAGAAGAGTAGCCAAATTCAGGTAATAGGACAAAATATGAGCATATAGGTAATTAACATCCTAATGAGTATGATCAGAGGCACCAGGACTGGGGCTCTGAAACAGACGTCTTCTATTTAAGAGAAATTTAAATAATTAACAAAATCCAAGCAGGGAGTCTGGTACCAAGAACAGTATAGGCACAAAAGAATTAGAAGGGATAAAAGAGAAGACTGATTTAGAGATAAAGCAAGAGTACAGAAAGAGAAGAACACAAACAGGGTAAGATTAATATCATAGATTATCAGGTACTGAGATACTTAATGACTAGTCTAAGCCCTTGATACCCCCATATCAGATTACCAAGGGGTTATGGAGATGCTCAGTGGCTGTCTCCCAGCCCTTGCCTACAACCTAGCCACTCCTACCTCCATTTCCCATCTTGCTTGTTCGAATGCAGGTGTTCGGTATGTTTCCTCTTTGAAAGCAACTGCAAGCAGCTAGGGGGAGACTTTAGATCTCAAGTGTGTAAAAACAAGCTACCCAGAAAATGTAACAGCCTGACTGTACCCGCACCCAAAATTGGGTTCTGCACAAAGGTTGCTTGATGCATGCTTTTTGCTCCATGGTAGAGCCCCCATCCCTTGAGGTGTATCAAAACCCAACACGCAGGCAGCACAGGTGTCCCTCATCTGTGATGTGACGTGAAGCCTGCAGAACTGCCATCCACCAACTCTGACCTGAGCAATTGGCCTCCCCAGCGGACTGGCCACAATTGGGACCCTTTATGTTTTAGTTTCCTTGTTGCTAAAGCAAATACCATACAATGGGTTGGCTTAAACAATGGGAATTTATTGGCTCATAGTTTTGAGGCTAGATATAGAAAATCAAGGTGTCATCAAGGCAATGCTTTCTTCCAGAAGACTGTGGCATTCTGTGCCATTATCCTTGGTCCTTGGCTTTTCTGTCGTATGGCAATGCACACAGAATCCTCTCCTGGCTTCTCCCTTCTCTTCCAGGTTCCACTTGCATTCAGCTTTTGGGTGCTCCCTCTGGCTTCCTTTGTTACATTCCCTATAAGGCCTTCAGTAATAGGATTAAGGTGCATCCTGATTCAGCTGGGCCACACTTTAACTGAAGTAGCCTCATCAATAGGTCCTATTTACAAGGGTTCACACTTACAGGAATGGATTAAGTTTAAGAACATGTTTTTCTGGGGTACATGGCTCCAAGCCACTACACCTTTTCCCTGATATTTTAGAACCTTTATGCTGGCTAAGTAATAAAGTGGTCATTTATTGAGTCTCTGTAATGCCTGAGTTAGTGTGACCATGAAACACTGTGTAAGGTTGGGGGAGGTAATGTTGGGGATTAAAGCAAAGTGTCAGAGGAGAAACTTGGGGAAACAAAGGCAGGTGGGATACTGCAGAATGGGACTATACCTGTAATATAAAAATAAAAGGTGTTGTGGTTTGAAGCTGTATGTAACCCAGAAAAACATGTTTTTGAACCTAATCCATTACTGTGGGTGTGAACCCATTATAGGCCTTTTGATGAGGCTACTTTAGTTAAGGTGTGACCCACCTCAATCAGAATGGGTCTTAATCCTATTACTGGAGTCCTTTATTAAGTGGAATGAAATTCAGACAGAGAGAAAGCTGCAGGAAGCAAGAAGCTGAACATCAATGGCACCCAGAAGAGAAGGGAGAGACCAGGAGATGACACCATGTTCCTTGCCAAGTAATAAGTTAAGGAACAAGAAACACCAGTAGCCAGCTCCAGAACAGTCTTTGGGAAAAAAGCATTGCCTTGATAATGTCTTGATTTGGACTTTTTCCCAGCCTCAATCCGTCAGCAAATAAATTCTCATTGTTTAAGCTGACCCATTGCCTGGTATTTGCTTGAGCAACCAAGGAAACTAAAACAAAGGGAAAGCTTACAGATGCTCTGTGCCTGGAGACAATTTCCCTATCTTTACAGTACCAAATCTATCTATTCCTGATTCTTGAACTAATACTTTCTAATGAATGATATTAAATTCAGTAAGATCCTAGAAGTTAATTCAAGCACAAGGCATAGTACATAGTATTGACTCAGTAAATATTAATCCTATTGTCCTTACCAGGACCATAAAACACGTTCATGAGAAAGACAAAATAAAATAGTAGATAATTCAGAATTGTTAATATTTTCCTTTACAAATGTTTAATTTTGTATTCATCATGATGTTTGCCAAACATTTCCAGCTCTCTGCCTTATGAGAACAATATAGGAATGTATTTCCTGGTTCCCTTTTGGTCAGTGGGGCCATGTGACTAATTTTGGCCAATGGTCTGTGTGAGAAAGTGAGGCAACTGGCCACATCTGTGATACTCTGTTATGGCAACCCTAGGAAACTAATACAGCATCCCTATTTCCTATCTGAGAGCACTTCTTTTTCTTGAATGACTGGCATCAGGGATGTCATGCCATATTAGGAGTATATGTTCCTACCCACAGGGGTGTAACCATACCTTACAGACCTCAGCAGAATAAACAAGAACTCAATACACTCTGTCAAAAAATAAGATATAAATACTATTAACCCTATTTTTATGTTCTTGAAAATGAATAACTTCTGCCAATGATCTCTTCATCATTTGAAAAGCTTGAATGCTTCAGGCCATTTCCCCATTTTAATACACATTTTACTATTAAAATATTAGCTTATAGGAGCTGTAAAGAAAAGAGTAATTTGGGGGAAAATGCTTCCTTTGGTCTCTTTGAAGACCAGGGAAAAGTTGCTAGAAGTGTTAAGAGTCCTTCCATTTTCACTGAACTTTCTTACCTGTTTCCCCAAGGTTCCCAAGCACCCTGGCCATGCTGCCCATAACAGGAAATTATTTGGTGGAGGTAAATATCATTTTTCCTCTAGATTTGAGGAAATATCTGAGGAGTAACTACATATATAATATCTTTAGGAGAGCTATGTATGAAAATTAAACAAACCAAATATAAGCATAGATATATGTTTATTAATCTTTTTCACACAAAAATTTTTTAAAAATGAAACCAATGTGAAATTGTCAAATGCAACATGCAAAGTATCAGTTGACTTTGTATGAGCTTACAATGCTGTATACCATGACATTTAACTACTAAAGTATTTTCTTCTGTGATTGCCCACATTAATTGTAAATGTTTTCTATCTGGGTAGGAGATAGACGTGATGGAAATACAGCTCATGGGACCTTAGTTTGAGGGGAGGTGGGATAAAAGTGTGGTCAATGATAAAAAGGTGTACCGGGTCTTGTCCGAGTCCAGGATTTCTTGGGAGAAACTGAGTGTATTCTCCCGTCTCTCTTTTCTCATTGCTGATATTCATAGTGCACCTGGGAGGTGGCCCTTCATGACTCTGCTGAGTTGGGCACACTTGACGGTCTACGGCCCAGACCCAGGCCTCTTGGGTGGGGGACAGCCCAGGCTGTTCACTGACGGCTGTGATCCCTGGTAGTCTTGTCCAATGCAAGGTCATCAGATTTAATTCCTCCCCCTTTAATACACATCCCTTCCTCCCTTTGGAAGATTTGCGGGAACTACAATCTAATCTTAAAATAACAGCCACTAGGACGGTTTTCCACCATAAAACTATAGGGCAGAATTTTAAGTCATTTTCCTGTTAATCAGCATAGACTGGAGATGGCAGAAACCTGATATTCTGGTATTAAAAAGATGCATTGTTGCGGTTGTCAATGTTTAACATATCCAATAAAGAACTTCTTAAAAACAAAAAAAAAAGTATGCATGTAACAAATATTCATAAAAGAGATACAGGAAGCTGCCAGGGGATTTTCATTAAGTTCCTATGCTTCTGACCAGCCCAACCCTCACAGCTATCCCTCCCCAGTTCCCAACACATCATAAGCTCCTCTAACTGCATTTATCTAAGTCCTGCTTCTAATGAACAAAGTTCTTAGCCTTTAATACGCCTCCTGCTGCTTTTGCTATTGTAAAATTACATCTTTATTCTGTCTCTGTCTTTTTGTATTCTGCAGATTTGTGTATTTGCATTATACTGATGAGTGGGAGATGTTTTTGTCTACTCTGGATGCTTAAGTGTTTTAATTTTATACTCTTTGCTCACAGAGCTGTGGATTATACTGCGCTGGGTAGTGTTATGCACATCTATACTGAAATGTGCTCATGTGTATCAGCCATGCAAGATTAGGTTATGCTACAGAAAGAATAAGCCTCAAATCCCAGCTGCATAAAACAAAAAAAATTTATTTCTCATTTTTGTTACATGTTTGCTGTGAATTTGCCAGGAGCCTCTCTGCTCATCACCAAATGACACAAGATCATTTTTTCCATCTGGCACCTCAAAATTCTTCTAGTCTCTCCCCACTACCCAGTTCCAAAGCCACTTCCATATTTTCAGGTATGAGTTTCAGCACCATCCCATTTCCCAGTACCGAAGACTGTCTTAGCTTCCTAGGGCTGCTGTAACAAATTACCACAAACTGGACAGCTTAGAACAATAGAAACTTATTATCTCACAGCTCTTAAGGCTAGAAGTCCAAAATTTGTAGGGGACAATCCTTCCTTGCTTCTTTCTAGCCTCTGGTGGTTCGCTGGAAATCCTTGGGCTTCAATCTTCGTCTCAGTCATCACGTGGTGTTCTCCCCTGTGCCTGTGTCCAATTCCCCCTTTCTTATAAGGACACCAGTCATATTGGATTAGGGCCCACACTACTCCAGTTTGGATTCATCTTAATTAATAGCATCTTCTAAGATCCTACTTCCAAATAAGGTTGCATTTGCAGGGCTGGGGGTAGGACTTGAACATAAAACCAATAACAGATATAGAAGATGCCTCTGCCATTTTGTAAAACTAGCTATAACTAAACTATATCTTTGCATCCAAATACTCTGTCTTTTCAGGAATGCTCTTTTATATATCGGTATAGCATGAGGAGCAAAACTGGTAGCAAACAGCTATGAAGCTTTGAGCCACTTTCTCCTGATCACATTTTATTTTCAGTGTATTTATTTTAGTCATCCACGTGTCTCATTTTCAAGAATTACTACCTTCTTTTGCACCTTCTCCTGAAGCCTTAAGAGAATAATGTTTAGACTTTTAGATTTAAGGTACAATCCTGAAAGTGTTCACACTTTGATCACTTCTAGTTTACATGCCATCCACAATCTGTAACACTGGAGGGGCAGGTTGCAAGCCCTCAGTAAATTAACTGTGATTAAAACATCTTGTGATGGCAGATAAAAGCGCTTTTGGATCTGGAAGTCTTCTTACTTCCAACTGTAAAATGGGACAGCAATGCCTACTTTTTTGGATTGTTATAAAGTCTGAAGGAGAGCATTTGTTTTTATCATTTCTGGCACATAAGAGCAAATATAAAAATATTTCTTTTCTACTCCAATCCCCCATCACTCAATCCATGTAAATAATTTCCCATTCAGAATATCATGGCTGGTAAGGCAGAATATTTCTGTTTGTGTTTGTAATCAAAGTAAAGAAAACACTACAAATGCAACTCATGAAACTTATTTTCCCTCCAGTGTCCCAGTGTCCCAGTTAAGGGGCTCCAATATAAAAAAGAAAAGTGAGTAGGCCTGGCATTTAAAACTGACCTTTTTTTTTTTTTCATTCAGTCAAGTTGCAGCAGAACAAGAACCCTTTCCTCTTAATTTCAGCATCTCTACTTATTTGATTCTAATCTATCCCTATAAATGTTTGGGTAGTGTAACTTTGTACAGTGGATGTCTGCATTTTAGCATTTTAAATAGGAAACATAAAAATGGGTTCCCATAATAGCCAGACACCCCAACAAATTTCTCTAAATAGCACAATCTACCAATGATTTCTTCACAACAGGAATCTGCCATAACACCTACTCTTTAAATATTTAATTTAATGAACTCATTAACGGGTATGCTCATGAACAGTTTGCCACAGCACTTCACAGTAGTGGATATAAATTACATTTTTATTCTATATTTCAATAAACATATACTCTAAGGTAAAGAAACAATGCAATAATATATAAAAGATATGAACTGACCAAATATCACTCAAAACACACCTGTAGGCAAATAAAGTTAGGTTTATTGTTTGCAAAAGCAAGGGACACTGCACACTAGGGAAACTTAGTAGTGCTTCAGTAATAGGGATTTGAGAGGGGCTTCTTGTTGCATTAGAGCTCGTGTCTGACATCAGTAAGGTGAAAGAAGGCAAGTTCCTATTCTGGACTGGATGTTATCAAGGAACATAGGTTATTCAATGATTGGACTCTATATAAATATATAGTGGGAAGAATACAGCAGGATTTTAGTTTATATTGGTAAAGAAGAAGTGGTCACTTGTATGAGTCAGAAAAGGGAGTGGTCTACTTTCTTTTGTATGTTCAGAGTGGCCTTGTCTCTGTCTTGTTTCCAGGTGCTGTCTCTGGGTGGCCTTGTTTGAACATCTTTTTTGAAATATTCTGTAAGCATTTTATATGTTCAGTTGGGAACATCACAGCCTGGCAGCCAGCAGGACCATGGTGTTGCTTTCCCACTATCTAATTTACATCTGGGTTATCATCATCCCCAGACTTCTGCCATAAGTAAATGTCGGCTAAATGCTTAGGTAAAAGGTGAGGAAGATGAAAATGATAATATATAACCATTTTAAACAACTTGATGTCCAGATGTGGTCCTATCAGAACAGCTGGGATAGAAACTGCAGCACATTTTACATCTCTCTCATGGGTTCCTGCATAAGTTAAGCACAGACAGTTGGTTTTTTGTTTGTTTATTTGTTTTTTTAATTCAAACACTGAATTTTGGGTAAAAATTTGCAACTCGTTAGAGGAAAACTTGAGATAATAAGAGTTGATGTAGGGAATACATGGGCATAAACTTTCTAGCTGTAATAATCTTCCTTCACTGGGGACAGGGCATATGTCAACTACCAGTAGTATAAATTCTCTAAGGTAGACTGTTTCCTGAAGTGTATTTCTATACACAATCAATTTTGTTACAAACTAACCAAATAACCCCCACTCTCTCACCATTCAGTATTTGTACTCTAATAATGGATTTTATTGGTAGCAAGTCAAAATAAATAAAAACAATTATTTTCTCATCTAGCATAAGAGAGAAGATGATGTTCTTTACCAGGTTTCTGTCAAGTTTTTACTGCTTCAGTTAAAGCTGAAATCACCACAAGAATTTATCTTGGTATAACATCAAACCCAGTGAGCAATCAATAAGTATTAATAATTCTTAAATGATCTTTCAAGGAAGAGCTCAGTGCTGTTTAAAGCACTGTCCTGATTTCAGCCAATGTTTCACTGAAGGAAACAATTTTTCAAAACCCTGGTTGATAATTGAAGGCTAGAATTGAAAGGTTGACACTTATGAAATAAGACTCTTGTTGAACTGCCTCCATTCCAAATAAAAGCAATTTCTCAAACTGTTTAGAAATGTTAGATATGAAAAAAGCAGTTGCAGTAACTGTTTAGGCTTCTGAGGTCACTTTCAAACATCTTGGAGCCTCTGAGAGGTTTCACCTTATGTGACTTACTGAAAGTGAGAAAAAAATTTACATTGGCATTTGTTTTTATTGTTTAGTCACACGTACTGACACATCTACACTAATAAATTTAAAGACACTACATTATGTAAAGTAAAAAATCAGTGAAATGTCTCTGAAAAAAAGGAAATGACACATTAAGGTGATATTTTAGCCCTAGCATATTACAATTAGCAAACACAGTACTGCACAGGAAGTTGAAGTGAGAGGTGTCAGTGCACTGCTTGCGCAAAGAGAACCTCTTGAAATAAAGCCACTTTACAGGCAGATGTCACAGAGACATAGGAGGGTCAAGAGAGCAATGATGGAAGGACAGATAAAGGCAAGTGCTGAGTAGTATTCAAAAGAAAGACTTCAGGGGAGACAAACTCTATCATCTTGGTGAGAGAGAGCCTTCCTTCAACTCAGATTCCTCAATTGTTAAATGGTAATAATACTTATTTTATAGGAAGTTTTGTGACAATTAAATATGATGTTATATATAAATCTGTTAGGCTAGTTATTGACACCTTGTATGTACTCAATAAAGAGTAATTATGGTAACCTTAATATTCCTTTGTGATTTGTTTCACTGTGAAAATACCTTTCAAATCTATCTATCTATACACACACAAACTCACACACATGTCTTAATTCGCCAGGGCAGTTGTAACAGAGTACAGAGTACCA
Source organism: Choloepus didactylus (assembly GCF_015220235.1). Lineage (NCBI taxonomy): Eukaryota > Metazoa > Chordata > Mammalia > Pilosa > Megalonychidae > Choloepus > Choloepus didactylus. The sequence continues at coordinate 33,697,246 of NC_051334.1, read as the reverse complement.
CAAAGCTGGTTGGCTTAAACAACAGGAATTTATTGCCTCAAAATTTTGGAGGCTGGAAGTCCAAAGTTGAGGTGTCAACAGGATCATGTTTTCTCTGAATCTGTAATATTCTGGCAGTGGCTGTCAAGAATCCCTAACTCATTCTCAGCCTCGGTCACGTGGCTGTCTCCCTCCCTGTCTGTCTCCTACTGACTGTGTTCAAATTTCCTCCTTGTTTACTGACTCTAGTCATATTGGATTAGGGCCCGCTCTAATCCACTTTTGCCTCATCTTAACTAATAACATCTTCAAAGATCCTACTTACAGACTGGTTGATAACCACACATAAGCGGGGACTTAAACATCCCTTTGTGGATGACATGATTCAATCCATAACAGTACACACTTCCTGAAAATCACTAGCTCAAGAAAACCTCCGTTAAAGTTTTGATAACCATCCTTTCATGTATCTCTTTCTGCATACATAACCTAACACAACACACACCCCACATACACATACACTTTTACATCAGTGGGATCACATAATATATATTTATATCAAGTAGCAGTTTGAATACAAGTACCCTTTTTTCTTTCTTTTGCGCTACCTCTTTCCCTCATTCTCCTGGCTTCCTACCATTCTCCCAAGAAGACAGCCATATTAACAGCCGTTGTTTACCCTTCTTATTTTTTCTCAATGCTCATATAATCACATACATGAGTGTACACACACACACTCAAGCACACACACACACAAATATATAAAAGATTCATTTTACATTTGCAGCTCTTGTGTTTTGACTAAAGTATAAATTATGGAAATCTATCCAAGAAAGTGGAGATAATTTCTACTCATTATGTTTAATGGCCACATAATGTTCAGGGTGAGAACATAAAGTGATTTATTAATAGTTACTTCCACCTCTTTGGTTTCATAAATAGTGCAGAAATAAACGTCTCTGTACCATATGCCCTTAAAAACTTTTACTTTCACTAGTTTTCTTTCCAACTCCTAGGCTTTGCTTAATTAAATATTTGAAATCCAAATTATTAGTATAACTTGCAGTATGATTATTTAATTCAAATATTCCTTATTTATCACTTATATTCACTGTATCATGCATTATTTGTATGTACATATGTGTGCACATGTATTAAATATATGTATATATATCTATAAAATCAAAACAGATGAAAGTTTTATATCTCCCACTGTTTCTTCTTCTATTCATCATCTCCCATATTGAGTTCTCTGTTTTGATTCAATAATTATATGGTTACATGAGCATTTTCCTCATATTGAGTGTGAGGATGCTCTATACTCCAATTTCTGTTTAATATTTTGGGTATAGAACTCTGTATCTTTGGGTATAGAACTTTGGGGTTGCTACCTTTTCTTTCAGTCGCTTTATAGATGACTCTTCAAGCTTCAGGTATCTGATACCTGCCTGATACTTTTCCTTTGTAAATCCCTTTCTTTTCTCTCTCTTTGTCAGATTTTGTCAAGTTGTTCTCTTTGTCCTTGGAGTTGAGGAATTTTACCAGGATATGCCTAGGTGAGTATCTTTTCTCATCAAATCTGTCTTGAATTCAATGAGACTGTTCAATATTCATACCCAAGTCTTTCTTTATCTTAGGGAAATAGTTTGCTCTTATTTGTTTTATCATCCCCTGTCCTCCAATGTTTCTGTTCTCTCTCACTCTGGAATTCTTTGTATTCCTATCTTAGGTATGCAGATCTGATAGCTAGTGCTCTAATTTTTCTCTCCTGTAATTACCATTTTTTAATATCTCTATTTTGATGTATGTTTTCTCCCTTGATTTTCTGAGCCACTAATTCATGTCTAAAAGCTAAAGCTTTCCTTTGCTCAAAATTCTTTGCTGACTCTTAAAATTTAATGTCTGTTTGTTTTTGGTTCTAGGATTATATGCTGCCACTCAATCTCCTTCAAACTATCATCTATGCCTGCCTTCTGTCCTGGTTGTCCTATTTATTTTTCCTCTCTCTGGCTTTAGTGTCCCTTTTGGGCTTTGTTATTTGTCATTTTTCTTTCTTTCTTTTTTATTTTTTATTCTTGGCTCTGTTAACCCGTGAGGGTCAAGTCTGATAACCAGGGTATCTCAAGCAGAGGTGTATTCTAGAGTGGTGAGGGATTAGCAGTCTCTGGTGATCTGGGCTCTCAGTATCCCCAGGTCACAAATTGTCAGTCCCTTATAGAAGCACCAGGAAGAACCATCTCTGCTGCCTGTTCTTCAGCTACAAAGGCCAAGACTGTCTAATTTCAGGGACAGTAGGGACACAAGCTATCTCCTCCATTCCTCTGAAATGCTTTTTGGTATTCATGGAGACCATTAGGTCTGCCAGAAACACAGCAGCCAGCATCACGCTTCCACTTGGGCATCTATTGATTCTGATGCCAGGGTTTATCCAGTAACTGTGGTATCTTAAGTCTCCTCCTAGACAGGAAAAAGTCCTTTGCCAGCTCTCAATTCAGACCCCAGCAAACCTGCAGCCTATTCCTCACCCTCCAGTCTCCATCTGCCTGTGGGATCCAGCAACTATTTTATATGTAAATGACAGTTGGGAGTTTGATTGAAATTGGAGGAGAGGGCTACAAAGATGTGTTTAGGCTTTTGTCTATCCAGAAAGACCTATTCTCCTTTGCATTTTTAACTATTCACTTACCCTCTCATATAACACTCACCATAGTGAATTACAGCTATCTGATTATTTTTCTGATTGCAAGGTAATTGGTTCAGGGAGCATGAACATCTGATTCACTGTTTTATCCATAATGTGTAACACAATGCCAGCACATATTAGGTGTTAAATAAGGATCTGATGAATGAAGAAGGTGTGATTGCATGCTAAAGAATTGAAGGATAGTTAATCAAAATCATTGAAGAATAAAAAGTAGGGACCCCCTCAGGACTTGAGCAGGAAGTTTTCTGTCAGGAGACCATGTAGATATGCTGGGGCCAGAACAGAAAATGTCCTTACAATCAGTCATTGTTCATCAAAGAAAAGCCCATTGAAAAATACTTGGAACCTGGTGCCAGCAGAAAAGAACTTGTCAGTTTTCCATACAAGCTACAACCTTAATATTGTTAGACACTGAGCATTTTGTTAATCAAAATGCTTAATATAATTCTGTGTCAACAGGGCTTGCAAGATATGGTGTGTGGGGAGAACATAAGATCGTCTTGCTCAATGTAATTGGTGTTCCCATATGGAAGGCATACCATAACAACAGGGATTCTTATAAAGTCATAATTATATCCCTAATTAATAATTTAATTAAAATTGTTTTGCAACAACTATTTGTTAGGTTCCATGTTAAACCCTGAAGATTCAATATTGAACAAATCGGAAGTAGTTAATGGGCTAGTGGCAGTACGGATAAATAAAGAAGCTACAATATAGTCAGTAGGGGCTGCGGTACTGAATTTTTGGGGGTAACACAAGCTTATGTAGCAGATAAACCCACAAATCCTAAGCGGTTCAACATAATAGAAATTTCTTTTCCACCCACATAAACCCAAAGGGAAGTGGGCCTGGAGAAAGGTTGCTTTACTCAAGCACTGATTCAGGGACCCAGGATCATGAAGTTTCTGCCGCATTCAACATGTTCCTTGCAATGCTGCCTTGGGTGTCTACATCCAACCAGCATTTAGGGGGAAAAGGTGGAAGGTTCTAATGGGCCATTCCTGGATGCAATAGATCTTTTTTCCACCCACATTCAGAGCTCAGTCTCATGGCCACAGTCAGTTCAGGAGGCCAGGGAAGACTTCTTTTGAAAAAGTGATTTCAAACTAAAACTATGAATGAGAAGAGATGGTCAGGCAAAGATTAGGGGACAGAGTATACCAGACAGAGGGAAGAGCAGGTGGAAAGGCAAGAGACTATGCCACTATCTCATATATGGAAATATTTTATTATGGAAGTGATATGACTATGTCTCATAGAGGTTAAAATAATGTCATATAAGTATCTTTGCTTAACAATACAAAACGGTAACAGTATTGCATACTATGGAAATGTATATATATATGCCACAAATTCTGAAGGAGATGTGTGTGTATGTAGCCTTGCCTCTCAAAAGAAATGATGGAAACCTCTGACCAGTTTAACTAAAGCAATAGTATCTCGTGTAGGCCAGATTCCTTCTTTCTTGTCTATTTTTCTTTCTGTTCTACATTATCACTTTCCTATTTCAGGGGTTTTATTTGCAAGCATATTTTATTCTTTCCCTATATGCTTGCTCAAATTTCCCTTGAAATGCTTTCTTCATCTGTGATATTACTAAGGAGGCTTTATATCCTGCTAACAGTTTACTCAAAATTGCTTCTTGCATGCCTTTCCTATCAATCCTGGGAATTCCTAAATTCTGTGCAAGTCTGCCACTTGCTGCTTGAGTACTGCATATCACTGTGCTATGTTATGCTCTGGGTTGAGAGGGTCATTTTAATCTCCTGTGGTCAGAAAACAGTCTGTTTTTGACTCAGGTCCAAGCCGAAAACAGATATCCCTTTGGGAAGAAGGAAGGACACTAAGAAATATCTTGCATGGCACCATTAAAAAGCTCCCCTTTTCAGTCCTGGTAGGTAAGGGTTTTTTCTATTTAACCCTTTCACCCCACTATCATATGGGCTATACACATAGACAATTGGACCAAATTCCACTGAAATCAGGGTACAATTTGTGGATAAAATTATTTTTGATTGCTAACATAACCCTAAATGATTCACTTATAGCATTATAAAGATAAAGCCTTAATTGGACTACAAACGAGTTATTTAAATTCTATGAGACTTAATGACCTTTAAATGTACTCCCACATAGAATTTTTGAAGCTCCAGATTCATGCCATTATTTGTGATCATATTTCACAGGTCACTGATCAGTCTTTTTTAACTGACATAAATGTCCACAATTCCCTTATCACTACAAATAAATAGGTTCAGTAGTTGGTTGAACAGAGCAGAGCAGAAAGGAGGCTCAATAGAAGCTTCTGCCTGGATAAAATCGAGTTAGCTCCAAAGAAGTGAAGTTCTTTGGGGTGAGAGGTTCATCAGTCACACTTCACACAGTATCTTTCATCAATTTTAATGAACCACAACTTGGTAAATCCTGCAAATTGATTAGAGCCCACAAAAAGGTCATTACATTTTCCAGGAAATTATATAGTTTCCTATTTTGAGTCTTATTCCTTGAAAAGGAGTGAAGTATGCTAAAGAGAGAGCTGGTGATTAACAAGAACTGTGGATCAGCTGAAGTCTAGGCTTCTGATTTGGGAGACAATTATTTCATTTCATCAACTTAGGCTCAAATATGGCATATTCAAAAAGGCATCTACAAAGTTTCATCAAGTCTTGGAATAGTTGAGACTATTTCTTTCTTTAGACACATCTCCTTTTCCTACTTTTATTTTCCTGTGTAACTTTTTAGCACAAAAGGGCCTTATTTCATGAATACAGATGTACCATGGAGCTAAATACAACAGTTTTTTTTTAAAGGTATTGAAACATTTTGACAACTTAGCACTTTGGAAAAGCTTATTCTTTTCAGATAATGTTCTGATATGAGATAGGTGGATGGTGTCAAATTTGACAAAATATAATGGTCATACCACTCACACAAGCTCAGGTGATATTTGAAACTTTTCCCAGGGTGCACATTGCTCCATATCTTCCAACAACCTCACAGACTGAATTTGAACTTTTTGTTCTGACCTTCAAAGTTCTATTCTACTTGGCTGTTGACCACCACAACTCTTTTACCTCTTCATACTCAGCTACAAAATTTATTTGACTGTAATCAAAAATTTATCTTCATAAAACAACAGGGAGCCCAGTTGTAATCTAATTTTCACTGCCGGGTGTTTTGAAATTTAATAACAACAACAACAACAATATTAATAGCTAAGATGTATTTAATATCTATTATGTGAAAGCACTATATCATGCACATTAAATATTTTAGATTATTTAATCCTAAAAACTACTCTCTCTGAGGCAAATATAATATCAAATTTTTCCATATAAGGTATTTGGGGTACAGAAAAATTAAGAAATTTTTGCAAATCTCAGAACCAGTAAATGAAATACCTAGGTTTAAAACTCCAAAGCCTGTGCTGTTTTCAACATTCCAATCTGCTAAGACTGTTGAAAGAGTGAAAACGTGCAGAGTGAAAACCATATCGGACTGAAAAAGAAAAAAGAAAGAAAGAAAAGGCAGCCCTGAAGCTAAGCAGTCTGGGAGGATAGACATAAAGTCAGGTGCAGAGTTTATAGAAATCATTTTTTTTTCACCCAAGGTCATGCATCAGCAGTACAATTCCATAACAACCCACTTTTTGAGTGCTCTTATAAATGATGCCCTAGCTTCGTTACCTCTTCCCATCTATTTCTGGGGATGCCCCATTGCTAAACTGCTCTTGCCTTGTGACAACACCCAATCCCATGTTAATCCCTGTTTCTCCTAATCCAGAACTGATACCTTCTTAATCCATCTGCAGGAACCTAAACCTTATAAAAGGCTTGCCGACCCTCTGGAAGGACACTCCTCTGGAGACATTCCTCCTTTTCTCAAATTAATTAATTTGGATTTTAAATTGGGGTCTTGGTGTGACACAAAGGGAAACAGAGACCATATGCAAGAGACAAGAGAATTTGTTTTTCACAAGTCCTAGAGAGAGAGGGGGGTACCAGGAGGTGATCTGCTCGGGATGCTCTACCAGCTGGTGGGGAGTACTCAGGTAGAGCGAGAGGGGCCCATGGGCCTGTGCCTTTATTGTGGTCTAGAGGTGGAGGTTAGTAGATTTCCCACAAGAGTCAAGGACTGGTTAGTTTCAAGCATACACATATGAAAAGGGAAAGGGACTGGGGGTCTGAGGGCGGTGGAGATGATGAACTTATCATTTGGGACCAGTTGTGGGTTCTGGGTGAGATATGTGGGTGGTAGCCACAGATGGGGGTTTGGGCTCCAGGGGAGTTTTTCCCCAGGGCTGGAAAGCTGCTTATTAACTAGGTCAAAAGTCAGTATTGAGGCAAATGACTTACTCAAAGTAAGATGGATGCCAAGGTAGCCCGCAAAAAAAAAATTGACAGTTATTTCAAGCCATCCCTTGATGTCTCAGCATCATTTATTTGGAGGATAGTGTCATTTTGGGTGGCTGATATATTTCTGCCAAGGGAATAGCATTATTGAGATAGTGCATAAGATACTTAAGAATACTGGTTATTATAAAAATGCTAATGAATAGCAAAACCAAGAGCTGGAAGCCTTTGCATAGACATTTCCCCCACCTTTCAGGGGATGTCTAAAAGAAATGTCGGAGGTTTTTCAGGGTCTGAGGTATCCATGGAAAAACCTTGGTTATCTTTTGAAACACCTTAATCTCTTGAGCCACCTTTTGTCAGTTAATTTTGACCTGTCACAAATTGTTGATATATATGCAGAAGGAGGTACTTCTTATGGAGCAGACACCTCTGTTTTCGGTCAAGAGGTAGTGTAAGGCTAGAAGATTATACAAGACTACCTGGGCTAGGGAATCTATTTGCTGTTATATTAGCCATTTTTAGCATATAGAGAGATTGAGCTTGGGCAAGGGAACTGAGGGCAGACATGGGCCTCTAGATGTTACTGTGTGGTTTTAGAGACAAAGTTTAGCATGCCAATAGGAGGCAGCAGAGCGCAAGGCACCTTTGCAATCTTGGTCAGGGGCATGACTCACCGTGACAAGCACTGCATAAGGAAGACGGGCGCATGGTTAGGCAGCCTGTCATTTCAGTCAGGTAGCATTCTGATGGTTCTCCCTCCCATTTCTCAAGGCAGTGTCTCGGTTTATTAGCTGGCTGGAGCGAAAGGGTGGCTCTGGTTCATCTGGGTGATAGGAGTGGTGGTGGGTGACCCTCAGTGGTGATCTTCAGCAGTGTCATCTCCATGGACAAAATTGTGGGCTGGGGGAATGCCATCTGAAGTGAGGTGGTGATCTCTGGAGTCAACCCAGGGGTGGGTATCCCTCCCAAGTAGCAAATCATAAAGGACGGGAAATTTTGTCATGGGATTTTAAATACCACTGGGTAGCTCTCGTCACGTTACCTTTGCAGGTTGCTGTACAATGGTTGTTGTCACAGAGCTTCATAACTTTTAGGGGGTCAGCTGGCAAATGCTTTGGCTATGTGTTCCCAGATGGCCCCCACACTTCCCTCCACAAGGAGAATATGTTTTGTCCACAGTTATATGCCAACTGGGTGTTAATTCTTTGTAGGCCCTCTTTGCAATCTAAACTCCTGAATTAAAACAGTATGTTTGGCAGGCTGGAGCAGAGGACAATTAGCTATGCAGGTTTGATTTGATTACACTCGGGAGGTCATTGGTGCTGTATGAGACTCTTATTTAAGTTATGCCTGGGTCGAGAATCTTTTACACATTGGTGCCAGCAGACCCATTTGATGCATAGATTGGATAGCTTTGGTCATTAGCCATGCTTGATGGCATGCTGGGTGCAGGTGGTTGAGGAACGGGAGCCAGCAATCTCCTCTTTCCCATCCTGGGTACAATTTTAGGATTAGCTAGCATTGTTTCCAAATTCCTTGGACTGTATGGAGAAGACTTGTGGGTTGATAAGTAAGCCTATGACCCATGTAGTCAGCAAAAATACTAAAACCCAGAGCCAGGGAGAACATTGACATTGCACCAGTCAGTGAGGACCAGCTTCTGGGGCTGCTACTTGTATCATGATGGCTGGACTTGGTGTTGTTTCTCCCTTGATGAGAGATTGCATAATGCTTTTCTCAGGGATTGTTCTGTGTTGCTTTCTCAGTCCAGGTATTGTGCCTTGTATGGGTAAAAGGCACTCATGGCGGGGTAAAAGGAGATCATTTTTTGATGGCATCCACCAGACATAGCTTTCCTTCACCTGTAATGGTGACCTAGACCATTCCATTGCTTGGTTTGGGACCAATAATTTTCACTTCCCAGTGGCTCTGGCTGTGATGGGAAGTGGTCCCATGTAATTAATATGGCAATGGGAGAAGGGTTTATGCTCCCCTTCTCCCCATGGAATGTTACTCCATCTATGGGATGCCAGTGTTTGGTTTTGGAGCGCAAGTCACAGCCTTTAGTAACTATTTTAGCCAGTGAAGGGCCTACAGGCAATTCCTTTTTATGTGCCCACTCCACTGCAGCAGAGGAGTCCCTGAAGCCTGTGGTGCTATGGGTCTAGGCTGCCAGTTGGTAGAGGAAGCTTAGAGGCCTGAAGGGGAAGTCTCCAGGGACTGCAAGATATGCTATATAGAAGCAAACTGAATGAATTTTAGGTAGTTTCTTGGCAGTGTCATTGAACAGTGACTCTGGTATGGTGAGTTGAGTGTGTGTGGAAATGGCTGAGACTACAAACTGTTTCCAAATGTGGATCCTCCCACAAGGGCCTTCCTTGTATGAGAAAATTATTTTGTTTCATTGGCCTGAAACATCCGCCAGCCCTGTGGACATCACCTAAGAATCAGTGAAGATTTAGAGATTTTGGAGATTGAGTAACTGGTAGCTCAGAGCATCCTGGAAGGTTAACTGGTCTGCTTCCAGCTCTGCCAACTGTGCAGATCCCAAAGAGCCATTGGGTAAGTGGGGTGTTTGAGGCCAGCTGATAGGCTGTGACCCTCCAGCAAGTTGCACTGCATAAAATGATAGCATTGCCATTGGTGAGAAATACTGACTTCCTTTCCCTTTCAGACAGTTGGTACTAAGGGACTTCCTGCTTGGCTAGAGGAGGGACCAATGGAGGCACCTCTGCCAGCATCTCAAGATCTGTGGGCAAGGGGTTGAACATGGGAGAAGCCACATCCTCCTGTAATTTAGAAAGGCCCTGTTTGTCAGATTTAACCCTCTCTTGTAGGTACCATTTCCATATTACCAGTGAGGCTTCAGTGGCCCTGCTGAGCTTCTGCTGGGAAGCATCTCTCACCCATGTCATTATGGGAATCTGCACGCGCCAGCTGAACAGCTGTGGCCCTGTAAGCACCTCTGTTTTAGAAGAGCCTGATAAGCAGCAAGGAACACCCATTTATACTGGGTGGCAGGCAAGGGGCGCCTCTTAGTCCAAAAACCCATAGGGAGTCATTGTTTGCTAACCTTAGTCCAAGGACTCCAAGAAGCATATGCAGAGGTAGCCAAGGTCTCTAATCTAAAATCCATTCCTGATGGGACAGGGGGCATGGCTAGGGAAACAGCTTATTGTGTCAGTGCTAAGGCTCTTCATTGGGGATCTCCAGTTGAAAGCAGCAGATGTATGTGTGATATTGTATATGGGCTATGATGTGAGTGAGAGATGTGAGATGTACGACATGAATAAGCCTAATAGTTGTGCATGTCCTGGTGTCTGAAGTGGTTTTGTGTTTGATGGTGATGGGAATCTGTCTGTCCATAGGGGACCAGATGATGCCCAGGAATTTGACAGTTTGATGGTTCTTGGATATTATGGGGTGCTATTGTTAGCCTCGTTTCTGTAAATGATATGTAAGTTGGCTAGGTCCTCTCGGAGGGCCTCTATAGAGGCACTCCTTAATCAGATATCAGCTATACAGTGCCAATTTTAAGCATTTTTTAAAAGACCATTTGTTAAGGTCCTGGCAGTAGTGGCTTGAATTTCTTTTTCATTTTTTAGGTATTGGCACTGAGTAAAACATGCTGGCCAAGTCAGTCACAGCAAAGCAATTGCTTGTGCTCCTGGGTATATCTTTTATTAATTAGGTGATGTTAGGAATAGGACTTTCATGGGTAGGATTTGGCATTAAGGTCAGTATAATTGATGGTTAATTGCTCTTCATTGGTGGAGGCTTCAAGAACTGGCCTAATGGGTCTATTGTATGGGGAGATGTTAGGTAGAATGGTTCCATCTTTTAGGAGACCTTGGATTATATGCCAGACCCCACTGTACCTTATTTCAGGTGATATTGAGGTATTCATCACCTTGACTGGCAGGGATAGTTCCATGGGGTCCCATCTGGCATGGCTCGCCGAGGAAGTCAAGGATTTGATCTTATTCCAGGTGACATATTAAAGCATCAATAACTACAGTGGTAAAGTAAGAACAAAAGATGCCAAAGATCTTTAATAAGAATTGTTCCAATAGTCACAACTCCCATGGGGTCAGGGGACTTGGCTTTTCATATGTGGGGTGGAGGTGAAGACTCTCTAATGGAGGGGCCCTGTGGCTCCTGTAGAGTGGCCTCCTGGACCTGATGAGCCAGGAACTGTGATGCTGATATAAGCCCCTCTCAGGCCCAGCTAGTAGCTCCACCCTGTCTATAGCCTCAGGGATAGTATAAGCCATGCCCATAAGGTTGAACAAGGCTGCCTGGTAAGTTGGGGGAGGAGGTTCCCTGGAAGAAAATTTTTCCATGACTTGGTGTCAGAGGAGGCCTTCTCAAGGCTGGAGATGAACTCCAGGTCACTTTTGTCTGAATGTTCAAAGAAATGCTACGCCCATTGCATCATCTCAATCTTTCTAAGTAACAGTCAGGCCTCAGTAATTGTTTGCCAGTGGGCATCTGCCTTGGTGATAACACTGCAATGGATGGGTGTTTCTTTTCATGCCATAAATATTTAAGTCAATAGGAAAGGAGCTCAGATTCTTTAGTGATGCCATCTTCATTTTATGGGATGAGAGTGGCAACTAGGAACCCACATTAAAGACGGTCAGCAAACAATCTGCTCCTTTCTCCATGTCACCTTGAACAAAATCTTTGAGCATGTTTTGAATTTCCAATCAAGTAAAATTATGAACTTTAATTTCCAAGTTGAGCCTCTTTTGGGGCCCTGCTTGAGCTAATGCATGGTGAAGGGGAAGATTTGTGGGTCCTGCTGACTAGACTCATAGACAACCTTCTCTCTCTCTCTCTAGGGTGTGCCAATCAACCTCATGGGGGTTGGTGTTTGTTTTCACTAGTCTGATGGTGGTGGGATCATCAGGCATAGACTCCAGACCTCGGGAGCACAACATCAGAGTTTGACATTTGATAAGCAGCAGCACTGAACAGGGCCATGCACATTGCATGGGAGCCTTACATTTCTTAGGCAACTTAGAAACTTCCTCTGGTGTCTTAACGAGTGTTGGCACAATATGATCAGGCCCCTTCTTTGTGTTCAATAGTTCCTTAGCCACCTTGCACCAGCAGTTAGAACCTCTATATCCCATGGGTTTGGGGGAGGAAGGGTGACAGCAGTGGAGATAGCAGCAACATAAGGATCACAGACCCTAGCAGCACCATTACTTGCAGGATGCAATTGTGCTTCCCGTCGAGGGGGTGCCTCACAAGCTAGAGGAGGGTTTAAGACCTGGATGCTCAGTCCACAGACACAGTGGTGGGAGTCTCCCACAGAAGTCTCCCCCACCAGTCCCTCCCAGCTTCTGTGGTCCAGGTGCTGGGAGGTCTAGCACTTTCCCTTTTGGCCCATGTGCATCGAGTTCCAGCCACCTCACTTGCAAGTTACAGCTTGGGGTGGGAGTTGCCTGCCTCCTGCCTTGTAGTCTCCTACTATCCAAGCTGCAATGTAGTCAGTTGGGTAGTCAATGTTATGAAGCCGATGTTGCTCAGTGTCGGTGTTACCCAGTGCCAATCATTCCCATTCTGGGAGAGCTAGAAACCACAGGGCTTCCCCTTTTGCCGTACTAAGGCTCGCTGGCTGCAGCTCTTGGGGAGGATTCAGATCTAAAGAACCACCAGTTTGGGGTGGGAAGCTTAGGCAACACCCAGCAGAGGTGACAGGTGGCAGTGCAAAGCAGTGCAGACTGAAGTCAGCAAGCCATGGACCTTCCCAGATAGTATTAGCTGTCTGAAAGAGCCAGTTAGTAAGCCTAGAGCAGCCAAAAGGCTTTATGCCTCATTTCCCATAGTGGTGACCAACACACCCTGCTTGCTGTGCCACTTGTTTTGAATTAGTTAGATTGGATTTTCAATTAGTGCCCAGGTGGTGGTTAGATGTGACACAATGGGAAACTAAGACCATCATGCACAAGAAAGATAGTTTATAGCTCACAGGTCCCAGAGAGAGAGGGGTGTCATGAGGTGTGAAGCATGATTGACTCTGGTGGCTCCACCAGGAGGTAGGGAGCACACAGGGAGAGTGAGAGGGACTTGTGGGCTTGGGCCTTTGTGGTGGTCCAGGGGTGAAGGTTATTAGATTGCCTGTGGAGTCAAGGGTTGGTTAGTTTAAAGCAAATGTGGTGGAAAGGTGAAGGGACTAGGGGTCTGAAGGCGGTAGTGATGGTGAGCTTATCGTTTGGGACCAGTTGTGGGTTCTGGGTGACGTATGTCGGTGGTGGCCACAGATGGGGGTTTGGGCTTAGGGGGAGTTTTTCCCCAGGGCTGGAAAGTTGCTTATTAACTAGGCCAGAGGTCAGTGTTGAGGCAAGTGGCTTAGCCAAAGTAAGATGGATGCCAAGGTAGCCTGCAAAAAATATTAATAGTTATGACACCCTTTCACTGCATTGAGTCAACAAATCTGAATTTATCCAGATATTCCTGGTGGTCTTTGGCTGATTAAGCTTTTAGTTTCAATGTGCTAGTTACAGATATTTGTAGGGTCATTCATTGGAGTAATAGGAAGTATTTTAAAAACTTTTTATTTTGAAAGTATTTAAAAATTACAGGACAATTGCATGAAAAATACAAAATCCCATATAGAAAACTCCAACATAACCTCCACCTGGATACCCAGGTCCACCATTTTGCCATATTTGCTATATCATTCTATCTATGCATCTATCTATCTATCTATCTATATTGAACTTTTTATTGTAGTAACATATATAGAACTCAAATTTTACCATTTTAACCACTTTTGTGTGTCCAATTCACTGGTATTAATTATATTCACAATATTGTGCTACCATCACCAACATCAATTACCCCAACTTTTTATCACCTCAAACAGAAACTCTGCAACCATTAAGCAGTAGATCTTCCTCACCCTCACCACCCCCACCCCACCAGCCGCTGGTAACCTGTAATCTACTATCTGTCTCTATGACTTTCCTTATTCTAAGTATTTAATATAAGAACAAGATCATACAATATTTGTTTTGTGTCTGGCTTATTTCACTCAATATGATGTCTTCAAGAGTCAATCTATGTTGTAGCATGTATCAGAACTGAACAATATTCCATTGTGCATGTATACCACATTTTGTTTATCCATTGATCTGTTATTGGACACTTAGGTTGCTTCCACATTTTGGCTATTGTGAATAATGCTACTATGAACATTGGTGTACAAATATCTGTTTGAGTCCTGCTTTCAATTCTTTTGTGTATATACCAAGAAGTGGGATTAGTAATTCTATGTTCAACCCTTTGTAGAACAGCCAAACTGACTAGAATTTGTCTGCATAGTCATTGCTAAAAGAACATTTTGACTTGCTTTATATGATGTCACTGGGTTTCCGGTTTCTGCGGATATATTAAATTATTATGGGACCATGTGGACCATATGGAGATCAAAAAACAATGCTCATTAGTTCATGAATTAAATTTGCACTGACTTTCTACTCTGTTCCATACACTGTGCTGGGGTTAGGGGATACAAAACTCAATATTTACAGAAGAGTTTAGTAAATGTTTCGATGGAGGTATATTTAGAGTGCTATGGAAGCTTGCAGACAAAATACAATCAAAGAGGAAGAATAGACTCTAGTTACAATGGAACCAAAATTAAAACTAAATTTAATTTTGCATCATGGCAGAATTCCTGGGAAAGATGTCATTTGAGTGGAGATTTGAAGGGCAAAGAGGATTAGGTAAAAGGAAAAGTAGGGGATTAGAGGAAAGAATTTCTTATCAGACATAATAGCATCTATAAAGGCATGGAAGGGTGAGATGAGAATTTCTGTTGAGGAGAATAAAGGAAGATGATACAAGAGATAAACTAAGCACACGTCCTGCCAGGCTTTGGGTTCTAAGATAAGGGTTTGGGACATTGTCATGAAAACTACTTGGGACTTTTATAAATGTTGCCAACTAGTCTCTTGTTGCATCTGTGCCAATATATGCTCTACCAACAATATATAAGAATGTCGGTTCCACACAGCCTTGTTATTAGCATGCAGTATCAGTTGTTTAGACTTTTGACAATATATTCAGGCAAAAAATGACACATTAGTGCAGTATTTTGACTTTAACTATAGTGTCTTTATCATGCCTATTTTTGAAAATGATTTTTGCCTAAGTATCAATATTTTCTTTAAAGCATGTGGATTTGTGGCCATAATTAGGAAGGCCTTCCCAAATCCAAGGCTATAAAGGGAATCTTCAGTGTTTTATTCTAGTACTGTTATAGCTTTTTTCTTTATATTTAGGCATTTGATGCCAAAAGAATTTATCCTTATGCATGGTGTGAGACATGGACTTAATTTTATTTTTTCAGGTATGGTATTTTTTGACTAACCATCATTTATTGAATAGTCCAAAATTTCCTCACTTATCAAAGGTCCAAACTTTATCTCATATTAACTGGAATTGTCTGGACCAGATCCACACTATTTTAATTATTTAGATTTGTTATATTTTAATTTTTAATGGTACCTCCTCATTACTTTTATTTTTCATATTTTCCTGGATATTTTTACTTACTTTAACAAATTAACGTAAAGATAACATTCTCAATAAAAGCATTTAAATATTTTTAATTTGGATTATGTTAAAATTACCTAGGGAAAAACTGATACTGTTTTATGTAGATCTTTCTTATCTAAGAACATGAGGCTTTCCCTTGTTCAGGGCTTATTTTGCCCTTCAGTAGATTTCTAAGGTTTTCTTTATATGAGTCACACAGTGTATTTAAATTTAGTTTTAATTTTTGTTTCCATTGTAACTAGAGTCTATTCTTCCGTTATATCTCCCAACTGATCTTTGTTGTTATATAGAAAATCTGTTGATGTCTGCATGTAAATATATTACCCAGCTGCATTACTGAATTTATTTTTTTGTGTGGTATTTTTCATTTGGTTGTCTTGGACTTTCTAGGTATATAACCATGCCATCTGCACATAGTGTTGATTGATTTTACATTAGGGAGATATTGAAGAAATCCATGGAAGACAAGGAGAGAGGATGGAAAGAAGATGTCAGATATAGAGAAAAGAAACAAAGGTGACTTAGTCTCTGACTTATTTAATTATGTAGGTGGTGATTCCATTCTATGAGATAAATAAGACAAACAAATGAAGATTAGACTTGTAGTTGTAGTGGGGAGGAAGGTTGAAAAATGATGGGGTTGATCATGGGTATGTTTGGGATATCCAGTAAGCAACTGAGTTTTGAATCTGGTATTGGCTGCTAAAAGAGAAGGTCAAAACAAACTCTGGGGGAACAACATTGAAGGAGATGGTAGGTGAAGAGGATACTGTTGACACACAGACTTTGAAGTGGCTGCCATGATCCCCATCTCCAGTTATAATCCTCTTCCCTTGAGTGTGGGAATGACCTGTGACTTTCTTCTAACAAAAGTTGACTGGATGAACATGATTACATTACACGACATTGTTGCATAAGATCACAATGCCTTGTGTTGCTGCAAGACCCTTCTGCTAACAAATATGCAAGCTTCAAAGTGAGTCAAACCTTGAAGTAGAAGAACCAGCTAAGATGTGCTCATATCGTGACCCAAAGAAACTGTAAGATAATAAGTATGTGTTGTTTTAAGCTGCTAAGCTTGTGGTAATATTGCTATGCAGCAGTAGAAAAGTAATGCAGAAACAACGTAGGAGAACAAAAAGGAGTGGTCAGAGGTAGCTGAAAACAAAGATGGTGTTCCCAATATCAAGGGAGGAGAGAATTTCAAGATGAAAAAAAATAGTGAACTGCGTCAAATATCACACAGTGAGTCCAAGTACCATAAACCCATATGGTAAAAAGAGGGAATAAGAAGTACCAATAGACAATGTGAACATTAGCAAGAAAAAAATACAATTAATGCATTTGGGAAAGAAGTCTGATTCAAGTATGTCGAAAGTCAGAAAGTACAAATAGGTATAAAGATCAAGTTAAGTGATTATTTTTATAAAGCATTTTTCAGCACTTCTGGTTATTTACAGCTAAGATTGCAGGTGATTAGTTTCAGGCTGGTTGCATTCAAATAATGGTTTCATCTAATTTTAGGTCATTATTCAGAACCATCTAAAATGTTATATTCTCATTATATTCAGACATCATTCAGTTTTAATGGATTATACATATGAGTTAAATGAGGTTAATAGTGATTATTGCAGCAGAATATTATCAAATTGATGATTCAAAATAAAATCTCTAGCTGAGTTTTTTCAACAGATCAGAAAAACTGATCATTTGGCATCATTGTAAGAAAATTAATGGTCATTTTATTGAATTAAATCACTGATATTGGCCATATCAATTAATTGCACTATACAAAAAGGTTCTGTGCTAGTAGTCACACTATGAATGTTACTTACAGAATTAAGTTGATTATTTTATAGAAATTGACAATATTCATTTATAAAATTTTGCTTTGGGACTAAAAAATGCATTTAGATAATATGTATTGATAAATAACCATATATTCACAAAATGCCCAGTGTATTTTGTTTCACAAATTGATAGATTCTTAATGGGTCTAATATAAATATAGTGAGTTTATGAGGGAGTGATAAGAACAACTTGTTTTGAGGGAAATTTTAAAGTTATTTGGAGTAATGAAAAGGGTTCATCATTTTGATTAAATATGTATCAGATATTTGGACATCTGTATTTCATGACAGCACCCTTATGTTTTAAGTGGGATATCGTTAACAAATGAAATTATTTGGATTTATTAAAAGCATTATTTGTCCTATTTGTATTATCAAAAGCAAGAAAAATGAGAAAAAAATCCTTGGTATTTCAGTAGCCCTTTCTGAATATATTTGACTTATTTCATCTAGAAAGTCATTCCTTTATACTAAAATTCATTGCAGGCACAAAAAGATTTAAGACTAAGGAATCCATTGAGATGGAGAGAAATAAGAATTTTCAAACAAGCATCTTCTAAAAAGTTGAATGACCTTTTGACATGGTATTTGCCAGCAATTTTTCCACAGTCATATGGGAAGCTGAGAAATAGGAATAGCTTTGAAAACTTTCATCCTGTTTTTTAAAGCCTGCTCTGATGTTCAAGAAAATTTAATTTCTCTTTGGTGGTTTCTCTGCTGTCATTTTTCTTCATTGACAAAATAAGTAAGGACTGAGCACTGGACATTAGATAGCATCCATTTATACGATGATGTTTCCATCATCCATTGAGGTTTGGAGGCTTGCATTAAGGAGGGGGGATTTTTAGTTCCTGCTCTAAACTTGACTCTGTCTGGATAGTTCTATCTTGTTTTTTATAGTCATTTTTCTGATCTCTCTGATGGGTGGTATATTAAGCCAGACCTGCATCTCAGCCAGCTATACCATCAAAGAATGTGGGATTTCAAGGGCAAAAATATGTATCATATGATTGCTTTGAAGATCAGAACACAACTAGAAGATGCAAAGATAAGGGAAAAACCACAACAATTTCCTGCAAATTTACTGGAGTAAATAAGACTCAGCTGTATGGTTTGCTCCATACAGCACCTGGGTAAGTGGATCTGACTGAAAGGCATTGTCAACTGACAATGGTCAGTCCATTGAAGTCTCCAGTTGAGTCAAGAACTCTTGACTCTATTAGGGTTGGTTTCTCCCTAGGTCAGGCAATGCACTTCATAAAACTTCAAATAGGAATATCTCCAACTTCCCAAATTTTCATGGCCTGGCTCTTAGATTTCAGTTGTGTGGAGATGAAGCCCATTTAGGAGACATAGGTACTTGCATGGTTTTATTATATAGGTGATATATAGGTGAGTCTCATTAATAACTTATTTAAGTGATAAATTTGAAATTGGAAGCTCTTCAAGTCCTTCACCTTCACTCCTTTGCTGGAAAGAGCATAGATTAATAGTTAAGAGGGTGAGGACATTATCCCTAATTTGGCCCAAATCAATGATATAAAAAGTTTACTCAGGATTACCTTTATTAATTGGGAGAGATCGTACCTCTTAATGCACACTAACTTAATCCAAACATTATAGACGGTTGGCTGAAACCCCTACTCATCTCATGTTTTCCTCCTAACACACATGCCTGGGCTCGTTTATGGACACATGGACACACACACACATCCTAGAATTATTCTCAACATAGCATAGTTGAATTACTTCTTATAAATTTAGCTCAACTTTGTAATTACTAGAGTACAGTTTGTGTGGTGTACAGTTTCCTCAAAGAACTGGAAAGAACGTCAGTATTTCAGTTAAAATAATGAATTTAGTGACTATTTTCAGTGGATTATGCCAGCTACATGCCAGTAAGGAAAAAGGAAGAAAAGAAGAATGAAATACAGAAAACAAAACAAGTTGGCATGTTTTAAAACTTCGTGGACCATACATAACATACAGGGTAGGAAAATACAAGTTTTTCTATGACCTGGCTGGTAATAAAACTGCAAAAAACCTACAAAGACTCTTAAGCAGTTATGGAAATGGCTTTTATTCTGTTTTCTGGTTTAAAACAAACAGACAAAACTTTTCATTCCCACACAGGTAAATCGATTTCAAAGTTTTGCCTGGCATTAGAAAATGCTACTTTGTCAGGTAGTTAGTGCAGCTCCGTATACACATGATGGAAATGATAGTCATGTAACCAACAGAGCATGATACCTGCTGTGCTCCCCCGACTGGCAGATTCTCCATGGTCTATGGTCCATATGTTGGGCAGAAAGACCAATCAGAATAATTAATCACTGAAAATAGAACAGGCCTAATGTACTGTGGATATTTATAGTAAGCCCAGGATATTGGCTAAATTTTTTTAAGAAAGTAGAGAAGAAGAGAAAACTGAATCAGATATAGACTCAGTCCAATAAAAATAAATGTGAAGGTCATTGAAAAATAAGACAGAGAATGAGAAACAGATGCTGAACTATATCCTTAATGTCCAGGATATTAAGAGCTTTATTGGCTGCTTAGGAGAAGGAGGAGCAAACTGGGGTAATATAATTGCAATTCATTAAAAAAAAACTCATCTGAGTGGCAGAGGATTCTTACAAGAAGGAATACGTTGCACCATTGCCTGAAATCAGAGAGGATGTGTTAAACACACAACATAATACCTTTCTGTAATCACTGGTGATGTTTGGTGCCAGAGAGATAAGGCACCAGGACAGGCTTTTCTTGTTTTTATCCTGGTATTTTGGTATTTAGTGGAGATGGCTACAAACTCCAAGTGACATGGAAAGAAATAGTAAGCAACTGAAAGCTGGTATTTACCATTGTCTTAGTTGGACTTACCCCAATGCAAACACTTTCAGAAGGATTGGATGCAAGGGGTTTGTTTGGGATGTGATCTCAGGAAATATAGTGAGGGAATGGGGAAGCAAAAGCAGAAAAGGGAAGAAGGATTATAAAGGGTGCAGGTTATGGCAGCGGGAGAAATCACCTTAGAATTTTTCCACTGAAAATTAAGGAATCTGTTATAAGCAGCCACCAACTCCCAAACCGCATTGGTTGAGGCTTGCTTCTGAGAACATTGACTCCCCTCCATGGCCTTTTTGGACTCCCACATCCAGAGGACAGGCATAAGAATCCATAGAAACACAAGAGAACTTGAGGAGACACAACAGCTTCTGCTATAATATTCCTTCCTTTTACATATAAAATTTTTTAAAAGCTTGTTTTACACTTTGGAGTTCATATATTCACTGGGTTTTATTTCTAACCATGAATCTTTTCAAAATAACTCTCCTAAAGGTTCATCAGATAGAATGATTCCATTACTATCCAGTAGAATGTGATTTCCATGGAGGCATAAATTTTTTTTGGTTTTTGTTTTTTCACTATATGTATCCTCCAACTCTTAGAACATCTCCTAACTCATATTAATTGCTTAGTAACTACTTGTGGAATGAATGAATGGATGCCTTTGGCAGCAAACAACAAAAGCCCAAGCCACCGTACCTTACACACGAGGAGATGTGCTGCCTCATAACACACAAGCAGTTTTCAATGTTGACAATTAGTTGTGATCTCTTTCTCAAAGAGTCTCCTGTTTCTACATTCCACTCAAGGTTGGCTTCATTCACACAGAAGGAGCAAAATGGCTGACTCACGTTCTGGTCTCTTGACAAAGGACCATAGAAAAAGAAAAGGGAGGGCTGTTTTAGAAGAGCTTTTCCAAGAAACCCTCAGCAAAATTCCTCCTTGTGTCTCACTGCTTCAAATCATTTCATATGTGCATTTCTGAAGCTAACACTGGGAAGGAAAATGGAGTTACCCTTAAATCAATCAACATGAGAGTATGTCCAACTTTGCCCAAGACATATGGGATGCTTGCTATCCACTTAATACCTAAACAGAATTGGAGTTTTCTTAGGAAGAAGGACAGGGAAATAGAGGCTGTGTAGGCATCCATTTATTGGATAGGCAACCAATAACATATACCACTACATATTCTCTCTCTCCTTTTTTTTTTTTTTGCTTCTAGCCCTACTTCAATCCCCAACTCCAATATATTCTCTATCTCAGTGTTTCTCAACATGTGGTCCCCAGACCAGATGCACCAGCATCACCTGGGGGCTTGTTCAAAATGCAAATTCTCCAGCACCACTATATCAAAAACTCTGGCGGTGGGGCCAGCGTCCTATGCTTTAGCAAGTGCTCCAGATGGTTGTTGTGCAAACTAAAATGTGAAAACCTTACCATTCTCATTTCCTGACTCATTTCCTGTTCATCCTACTGAATTACTGTCCTTTACCCACCAAGTCAGTCCCTCTCCTGCCACAGGGGCCCCATGGTTGCTGCTCCTTTGCTCCCTCTGCCTGCAACCCACTCCTCCTTTTCATCTGGCTGACTCCTACTCAGCCTTCAGGAGCTCTGCTTAGATGCTACTCCCCCCAAGGAGCTTCCCCAAATACTGATCTGGATTAGTGACCCACAGCACTCGTGGCAACATCTATTTTTCATTGATGCTCTATATAGTAATTGATGATTACTTGTCTGTCATAAGCTCTAGAAGCTCCCTGAGGATTTGGATCATGTTTGTTTTATTCACTGAAGCTTTCCTAGTAACCAGGATTATTGCAAGCACATAGTAGGAATTCCTTATGAAAAAAATTGAGTGAATGATTTTTCTTTCTTTTAGAGCAGTTGTTGGTTTACAGAAAAATTATGCAAATAGTACAGAGTTCCCCTATACCCCTTGTACACACCCAGTTTTCCCTATTATTAACATTTTGCATTAGTGTGGCAACTTTGTTACAATTGATGAAGCAATATTATAATAACTGTACTATTACTTATAGCCCATTTTTTTGCATTAAGGTTTTCTCTCCTTTGTTGTACAGTTTTATGTGGTTTTTTTCTTTTTATTCTTTTTATTCTTGTAGCATATATACAACCTAGTTCTGCATCTTCTTGCTACCAAAAACTGACATGATGAAAACCTATGCAAAAAGAAAAAGAGAACTCTGAGGTTCATTATTATTTATTTGTAGACCTCATTCTAATTTCCAAGAGTAAGTTCGGGTAATTTACCATCATTTTACCATGTAGCGTGTGTATGTATGAATATATGCTAGAGATGAGCTTTTCCTTTTTGGCCATATGGAAAAAGTGAAAATGGACTGAACACTATCTTTTCTTTGACAAGTTAATTAAGCCTCCTAATCAGTCACAGTCATTTGAACAGCATGGTTGCTAGAATGAGAATTAGTACAATACCGTAATGGACAAATGAGACACATTCTGTAGAAGGAAATCTCTTTAAGAATATGTAAACGTTGTGAAAATATGATGAAAGGAAAATTAGGTCTTAAAAGAGAAAAGAAAATTTAGTTATTAGACAGGTAATGGGGCAGATGCTAAAAGAATTTATTCAAGAATCAAAGGAATGGAATTGTGCACTTTATACATTAATCTTATTTTACCCAATGTATTATATTATTTTATATCTATTTTCTCCACTTGACTGAATTCTGTGAGTGTAAAGATTGTGTTTTATGTTCTTTCCTAATTCCAAGCACAGTGTTTACACATTTGTTGCACTAAATAGAATGAAGTAATTTACTTTTATAATCCACACACTAAATTACTTTATAGGATTCCACGTTTTTTTTTTTCATTTTTTCTCAAAAAATTTGACCACAGCAATGACTAATATGAATATTTCCATAATAATTCTCACTATTTTCCTTCATAAGATTGATACCACAAAAGGCTTTCTGGGTAAAGAAATTGTGGAAGTTGAAAATGTTTGGTATTTTCCAAACTAAGATCATATTTTACATATATTTCACATAATACATTCATTTAATCTGTATTTATTTCATATACAAATATTATAACATTAAAGGGAGAAATGACTAATTTTTATAAACATTTCCAGTGATTTCACAAATGAAAAATAAACAAAAATTGTTAGCATGTGTATCCATCCAATGATAAAAGTTTTACTAGGTTGCAATACCTTTCATAAACATGTTTTCTGTTTTATTAACTAAACACTTTGCCACAGAAATGTCAATAATTTTGCACAGTTTTATGACAGTCATTTTCAAAAGCTGCATAAAATATAATGGAATCACTATACTGTAACTTAAGTAATCATTCTCTAGGGGATGTACTGAAAACATCCAAAAATACCCCAGATCTTTGGCCATAGATAATAAATAAACTTTAAGACAATCTTCCAAGTGAATGTAAACTTTTTTGAAATGGCTTTCCAGTAAAGTACTAATGTTGTGAATATTCTGTACTCATTTGTAGTGCTGTTGGGTATTTTTAGTAGCACATTATCACACTGATTGTCGCTTTAAAATTTATCTTAAAAATCCTATAATTATAGGGACTTTAGGGGAAGATGGTGGAGTAGAGAGTTCCAGGACTCACTCTTTCTTCCAATACAGCTAGTAAATAGTCAGGAATTGTCTGAAACAACTGTTCTGGGGCTCTGGAGACCAGAAGAAAACAGTACAGCATTCAGGCAAAAGTGGGAGGAAGAGGCTGATAAATCACAGTAAAGTACTGTGAGTACTTGACGTGGCAGCTGTTGTTGCCCATCCCAATTCACCTGGCTGCATTGGGACCCAATCCCTGGCTAGCTACTGCTGTCAGAAAGGGACATAAAAAGTCTCTTCCCCAAGAATCAAGGCTTTTTATTAGTGAATTTAGATTGCTGGGTCCTGGCTCTGAGCTACTGTTTTCACTCACCCTGGACAAAGGCAAGGCAGTAGCAGCCATTGTTTCAACCTGGCCCCCAAAAGGGATAGAGGCAGTGGAGTTTTAAAGACACAGCAACTCCTTAGAGTTGCAGGGAACAGTTTGCTGAAGGCTGCCACCTGCTGTTCAGGCCAAGAAAATGAAGCTTTAGGGAAATCTTTGAGTGCCTTTCCTGACCCTTTCCCCAGGCCACTGTGAAGCTGGTCTGCACCACCTTCATGGGCCCCTGACTCTGTTTGGGCTGTGAAACACTGACTTGGGAAAGTCCTCTCTGGGGTGACCCTCCTCCCAGGAAAAAGCAGCTAGAGACAATGAAAGGAGAGTAAAAAAAATCTATAGAGGTAAAGCAAAAACAAACAGAATAGATCAAAATTCCCAGACAAGGAACAGAGGAAAGGATGCTTTCTCCTGGGGGTGAAACAATTGCACAAATAGCAATCTTAAAAATTGTATCACATATCCAGGGCAAGAATCAGATGAAGAAAAGCTGAAAAAATGTGATGAAACACAGGTTATTCCAAAGGTCTAGAATAAGTTGAACCAAGTGTCAAAGAGCTATAACACAAAGCCAATCAACAATAAAACCCTAGGCAAGAGAGAGAAACTGACCTTCAGAGTAAACTTGTCAAGATAATCAGATTCCTAGATATCAACAAAAAATTACAAGCTATACTAAGAAAGAGAAAAATATGAGCCAGTCAAAGGAACAAATTAAAACTTTGGAGGAGACACAGAATTTGGAACAACTAATAAAAAAAATCTTCAAACAAATCTCCTAAATCAATTCAAGGAGATGAAGGAAAATATGGCTAAAGAGATAAAGGATATTTAGAAGACACTGTGTAAGCATAAAGAAGAATTTGAAAGTATAAAAAGAAACATAACAGAAATTATGGGAATGAAGGGCACAATAGAAGAGATTAAAAGTATACTAGAGGCATACAACAGCGGATCTGAACAGGCAGAATAAAGAATCAGCGAACCAGAAGACAAGACAATTGAAATCTTACAGATGGAAGAACAGATAGAGAAAAGAATGGAAGAAATTGAACAAAGTCTCAGGGATTTGAATGACAGCATGAACTGCACAAACATTCACATCATGGGAGTCCCAGAAGAAGACGTAGGAATATATACTTTCCACAGAGTTCCAAGTCAATGTGTAAGAAAAAGTGAGTCATCAGGCAAAGAATACACATATATACAACATATAAGTCTGTGAATGTTGTATTGCCATTATATTTCAAAATGGAGCAACATACTATTTCCACAGTTTTCAAAGTGGCTGTTTTTAAAAAGTGAGTTTTCAGCCAAAGAAAACAGCAGAAAGAATATTTGAGGAAATAATGGTTGAAAATGTCCCAAATCTTATGAAAGACATAAATATACATGTTGAAGAAGCACAATGTACTCCACACAGAATAGATTAAACATACATAATTTAAAGTTGATTTTAAAGAAAAATGAGAGGACATTTCTTGAACTTGACATTTATTGTGCTTAAATCTTGTTTTTATTAAGTATGTTCATTTATTTCATGGTTATTTAATGTATTCAAATAAATTTCTTGAGATTTCTGTGTAATAAAAGAGCTGGACCAAATAATATACTGTTACCTTCAATTCTGTCATTAATTTATTTATTCACATTTTCTTCAACTAGATTTATTGAACATCACTGATAGGTTGCTATGCCATTTGTTCTGGAAGTGCAGAAAGCATGTGGAGGCTGGAAGAAACTGCAGGTGCCAGTGCGAGATGCTTATGATGGGACTACATTGGCAGAAATAGCAGGTGAACAGTAAGAAAGATGCCCTTCTTCCCTCTTCCTGTCTTCCGATCTTCTCTGGTGCCTTTGCTGGCAAAAGGTAATGTATTTTGTACAGTCCCATCTTTGGTATCATATAGAACATTATGAATGTGTGGGTTTGGAGTGATATATCCTAGATAAATGACTGGCACAGTCCTCCCCTTTGGCTGTGCAGCATTCACTTACAAGCCACACCAAATTGACCTTTCATGCAACAACTTTTTCATTCTCCTGCTTAACAAGATGGACCAATTCTCTGTACAAAGACACTCATATCCTCTTTCCAAAACAAGGAGATACAAAGTCCCAACTGACATATTATCTGTCCCTGGGCAATATTGATTCTTCTAGTTCAGTCAAAATCTCATCTGAATGCTCTGTAATCTAAACACAAATCATAAAGCTAAACATCCCCCAAATCCTTATATAAAAAGATAATCCTAATGGAAAGGACAAGGAAGGACAAAAATATCAATACACACCCATAAAAATTCAATGAAGAAAAACACGCATATCTGATTCATTTGTCATATCTGTAACTGATTATAAGGACAGGGTTGCTATTTATAATTTTCTTCTTTCACACCATTCCACATTATCTTTGTCCTCAAAAAACACTGAAATTAGTCTAGATTCTTTACCAGGCAAGATGATCTAAACCTTCGTAAATAAAATCTCTGAATTCTCATTAGTCATGCATTTTTTGTTGCTATGTTTTTTCTATTAATATTTACCATTGTACAGGAAAGTAATAAGGAGCTCTTGAGAATCCCCTGGGTTTCAGACATAGCCTACCTTTCCCTGTCATATAGCAGCAACCCATTTTTTTTTCTTGGTGATCTGGAACAACCTTATTTGTCCATTGTCTCAGAGAATGCAGAGTCCCAAATGGCCATGTATTTTACCAAAGTATCCTGCTAATTCCTGTTAGTAAGGCCCAATCAGCCTGATGTTATCAATATAGTGAACTACTTTGATTTTTTGTGGCATGTCACTATGAATATTTCTGTCAACTTCTTTATGGCAGAAAGTACATACATTTACATAGCCCTAAGACAAGGCTGTGAAAGTGAAATGCTGCTGCTCCTTGCAAATTGGTATAGAGATAAAAGCATTTGCCAGATCAATAGTTATGTACCCTTGCTGGGGCTGTGTTGATTTGTTCCAGTAAAGATGCCACAGCTGTAATAACAGCAGCTGTAATTAAATCACTATCTGATTATGTTTATGATACCTCGCAGTCAGTCTCCAAGATGCAATCATCTTATGCAAAGGCCATACAACTTAACAAATGAGTTAAGTTGAATGTACATTTTCAAATCTTTGATCATAGGACTCATATCAGTAATTCCCTCTGAGATTCAGAATTGATTTTGGTTTAATTTTCTGGTGGAGAAAGGAGATCAGGGGGACTCCATTTAGCCCTGTCTACTCTATTTGTAGTTTGGTTGGCGGCGGTGGGGGGGGGGGTCAATTACACATTCAAGAACAGGGAAAAATAACCACAGCATGAGGTTTTCAATTCATTTGTCCTATAGGAGACTGATTTGGTCCAAAGCTACTTTTATCGCCTGACTGCCATGTTTGTAATTTGACAATTAGACCAAGTGGTATATTTAGTAACTAGGAATTAATGCAAATTCAGACCAATGTTTAGTATGTCCTGAAACATCTGGATACTTCCCATTTTCTAGTGTACAGTCACCTTTGTAAATGGATATAGGTTACTTCGGGGAAGGCTTGAAGAAAGATTCAGTCATGCAGAATCCTTCCTTAAAAAGGCCAGGCTTCTCTGTCAGTCAATGGGCGCTAGGTCTGAAAATTGGTTTAAGTCATTTTGGCAACTCAAGTCAGATTCTGTGCCATCAGATACAGTCATTCTCCTGTAATAAAGAAATAATATTTTATAACCTGCCAATCTATAAATTTATTTGATTAATAAGCTACTGTCAGGCTTCCAGTCAACTGAAATAACAGCTTAAGACACTCTAGGGTGGCCATTTACCCACAGGATCTCCCACAGCAAAACCTGACAAGGCCTCTTCCTCAAAACTCCAGAAAACAGTTAGAGGGTTGCAGTAACTGGGAGAGTGCTGAATCAAGACAATGCAGTTTTAAACTGGTAGGAGAAGCTCATGGCACCTTTAATGATCCCTTCCCCAAACCATCCACAATATGGTGAGGAGCCAGCATATTCTCCTTTTGTGGTTTCCTTGCCCTGTTCTGAAGGGAGCAGAGTAATCCCGTTGCACATACAGGGCTCCTGTATGTTGATGCCAGTCTATCAGGTGGCAACCTGAAAAAGTGAAACCAGGAAACTCCTCTGGGCCTTAACCTCCCAGAAATGGCCTGCAGGCTGAAGCAGCTTGCAGACAGCTAAAGCAGTATAAGAAGCTATTAAGTCAAAGCAGCCTGGGGCAAAGGATTACCTACTTTTAAGTTATACAATAGAGCACCCAGGAGGGAAAGAAAGCATATTTCCAGGGAGTAGAGGGGGGCATTGGAATTCTGTGAACAGAGGAATGCTAAGGCCAGGAACAAGCACAAGCCCAGGACAAGAATGAGGCACAGAAAAGACAGAGAAGATCCCAAGATCCTGCACTTCATATTTGCCTCAGACTCATCATCTTGATAGGAGGGCTAAACTCTGAAGGAGACCACCAGCCAAGTCAGAACCAATTTTCAAAGACTGTGAAAAGTGTCTTTTGCACTGGTGTGTTTGTTTTTGTTAGCTCCTGGCACTCAAGGAAATCTTCATTATATCACTAGCTAGTTATGAACTTAAGGAACAAGAGCTCAGTGAATAAAACTCAGAGTTAATACTTTAAAATATTAAAATGTACAGAGTACAACAAAAGATTATCAGACAAAGAACAAGAAATTATGGCGCATCCAAAGGAACAAGGTAGAAATCCAGAAACCATCAACAAAGAAGACCTGACTCTGGACATACTGGACAAAGACTTTAGAAAAATGATCCTCAATATGCAAAAGAAGAGAGATCTAAAGGATATCAGGAAAACAGTTAAAAAGAGATCAGACTTTAATTAGAGATATGTACAAAATGGACTTGGTTAGGACTAAAGTAAACCAGACTAAAGGGAAAAGGAAGATATTGACTGTGTTTTAAAATTTTAACTTCTATGTGAGACCAAAGGAATTGATGTTTATTTGGTGGAAAAGCTATATTCTCTGTAGCTCGCTATATAATTTACTTGTATGGTCAGTTTATTCAAGCACCATAATTACATGGAACCTTGAATAGGGGGTGAAATCTGGTTGGTTTTTACAGGTTAGCATGAAGCCCTGATACATCCCAGAGTAATTTGGGCAGAGAATAAAAATGTATTTGCATAGTCCCCTTGAAGGGCTGGGGAAAAACTGAGAATATAAACTTCCCTACCTGGGGAATTCCTGATATTCTCACAAGCATTGGGGACTACCACTATAGTAGGCCATGCCCTTGATCTTGGGGCTTGCACTTATGAAGCTTGTTACTGCAAAGGAGAGGCTAAGCTTACTTACAATTGTGCCTAAGAGTCACCCTCAGAGAACCTCTTTCATTGCTCAGATGTGGACTGTCTCTCTAAGCCAACACTACAGGTAAACTCACTGCTCTCCCCCCTATGTGGGACATGACTCCCAGGGGTGTAAATCTCCCTGGCAATGTGGGACATGACTCCCTGGGATGAGCCTGGACCCGGCATCATGGGATTGAGAAAGCCTTCTTGACCAAAAGGGGGAAGAGAAATGAAACAAAATAAAGTTACAGTGGCTGAGAGATTTCAAATGGAGTCGAGAGGTCATTCTGTAGGTTATTCTTACATATTTTATAGAAATCCCTTTTTAGTTATTAGTGTATTAGAATAGCTAGAAGGATGCTCCTGAAACTGTTGAACTGCAATCCAGTATCTTTGACTTTTGAAGATGATTGTATAACTATATAGCACTATAACTATATAGGTGTGACTGTGTGGTTGTGAAAACATTGTGGCTCACATCCCTTTATCCAGTGTATGGACAGATGAGTAGAAAAAAGGGGGGTGAAAAGTAAATGAACAATAGGGGGAAAAGGAGTATGAGATGTTTTGGGTGTTCTTTTGTACTTTTATTTTTATTTTTATTCTTATTTTCATCTTCATTTCTTGGAGTAATGAAAATGTTCAAAAACTTGATTGTGGTGATGAATGCACAACTATATGATGATACTGTGAACAACTGATTATACCCTTTGGATGATTGTACGGTATGTGAATATCTCAATAAAATTGCATTAAAAAGCAAGCAGAGCCTAAGAGACCTGTGGAGTACCACCAATAAGTATACCAATATAAACATTATGGGAGTCCAGAAGGAGAAGAGAGAAAGGGGCATAAGGAATATTTAAAGAAATAATGGCAGAAAATTTCCCAAATGTAATAAAAAGACATGTATCTGCACATTTAAGAAGCCCAAGGAAACCCAAACAGGATAAACTAGAAGAGAAGCAAGCCTAGACACATAGTAGTCAAACTGACAAACACCATGGATAAGAGAATTCTGAAAGCTGCAAGAGAAAAGCCATGTATTATGTACAAAGGAGTCCCAATTAGATTAAATGGTGCCTTCTCATCAGAAACCATGGAGGCAAGAAGGCAAAGAGGATCAAATATTTAAAGTTCTGAAATAAAACAATCGCCAACCAAGAATTTTATTTCCAGCAAGATGTGCTTTCAAACATGAGGGAGATATTAAGGCATTCCCAGATAAACAAAAACTGAAGGAGATCACTGCCACTAGACCTGCCCTACAAGCAATGTTAAAGGGAGTTCTTCAGACTGAAAAGAAAGGCCACTAGTCACTGGATTGAAGATACATAAAAAAATGAAGATCTCTAGTAAAGTAACCATATGGGTAATTATAAATGCCAAGAGTCTTGTATTTTTCAGTGTGTAACCCTGATTTTTACTTCTTATAAGTTCTAAAATGCAAATGCATAAAAATAATGATAATCTAGCATGTTGGACATACACTGTATAAAGACATAATTTGTAACAAGAACAACAAAAGGGTGGGGAACAGATTGGTATAGGAACATTATATGTGTATGCCATTGAAGTTAAGTTAGTATCAAATCAAATGTGACTCATCAATTCAGGATGTTAAGT
This sequence comes from Choloepus didactylus, assembly GCF_015220235.1. Classification (NCBI taxonomy): domain Eukaryota; kingdom Metazoa; phylum Chordata; class Mammalia; order Pilosa; family Megalonychidae; genus Choloepus; species Choloepus didactylus. Next base: position 33,666,021 of record NC_051334.1, on the reverse strand, counting down.
TTAAGTCCCATGGTAAGCACAAAGCAAATATATGAAAAATGTATAAAGAAAGAAATGAGAAGGCACTTAAAATGATATAATACAAAAAATCAAGTAAATATGGAAGCAGGCATTAACAGAATAATTGTGGAACAAAAAAAAGGTGTAAAATGGCAGAAGAAAGTCATACATTATCAGTGGTTATTGAAATGCAAAATGATTACTCTTTCAAGTCAAAAGGCAGAAATTGGCAGAATGGATTAAAAAAAGCATGACCAATCATATGCTGCTTACAAGAGACTAACCTTAAATTCAAAGACAAAAATAGGTTGAAAGTGAAAGGATGGAAAAAATATACCATGCAAATAGTAACCAAAATAGAGCTAGTATAACTTTACCAATACCAGCTAATTTACACTTTAAGTCAAAAACTGCTATGAGTGATGTTCCAGTTTGCTAATGCTGTCATTACGCAAAATACCAGAAATGGACTGGCTTTTAAAAAGGGGATTTATTGAGTTACAAGTTTACAGTTCTAAGAATCCAAACTAAGGCATCAATAAGAGGATAACTTCACTGAAGAACAGCCGATGGCATCTGGAACACCTCTGTCAGCTGAGAAGGTACATGGCTGGCATCTGCTTGGTCCTTTGCTCCTAAGTTGTGTTTCAAAATGGCCTTCTCCAAAATGCCTCTGGGCATCTGTCTTAGCTCCTCTCTTTCAGCTCCTGTGTGCCCTTGCTTCTTTCTCCCAGGACATTTAACTGTAAGCATCTGGGGGTACTCTCTTAGCTTCTCTGGATCAAAATCTGGGCTAGCATCTCCAAATGTCCTTCTGCCTGCGTCTCCAAGCATCAGCTTTCAACGGCTGTCTCCAAAATGTCTCTCTCAGCTTGTCTTGGGGTGTTTTGTCCTCTGCTCTCTGTGTCAGCTCCCTTTAAAGGACTCCAGTGAGCTAATTAAGACCCACCCTGAATAGGTGGTGTCCACATCTCCATGTGAATAATTCAATTAGAGGTTCCACCCTAATCAACAAACTAATCAGTCTGCCCCCACAAGACTGCATTAAAGAATATGACTTTTTTGGGGGACTGACATAATATATCCAAACCAGCCCAAGGGACATAGAAGGTCACTATATCCTGATAAAGGGTTCAACTGGACAGAAAGACATAACAATTATGAATATATATGCACCTAATGGCAGAAACACAAAATATATGAAGCAAATATTAACATGGTGATAGAAACTTCCACAATATGATAAAGGACATAGGTGAAAAACCCATAGCTAACATCATACTCAACAGTTAGGGATGGACAGCTTTCCCTCTAAGATCAGGAACAAGACTAGGATGTCCACTGCCAACCACTGTTATTCAGCATTGTACTGGAAGTTCTATCCAGAGTGATTAGAAATAAGAGTCATCCATATTGGAAAGGAATATGTAAAACTCAATTTGCAGATAACATGATTCTATGTATAGAAAATCCTGAAAAGTCCAAAACAAAGCTACTAGAGCCAATGAACAAATTCAGCAAAATGGCTGGGTATAAGATCAACACGCAAAAGTAAGTACTGTTTCTATATTGTAGTAATGAACAATCTGAAGAGGAAATGAAAGACAAAATCCATTAACAATAGCAACTAAGAGAATCATATATCTTGGAATAAATTTAACCAAGAATGTAACATACTTATACCTGGAAAACTACAAAACATGGCTAAAAGAGATAAAAGAAGGCCTAATAAATGGAAAGATGTGGTAGTTTCGAGCTATTATGTATCCCAGAAAAGGTCATGTTCTTTTAATCCATTCTTGTGGGTGCAGACCTATTGTGGTTGGGACCTTTTAGTTATTTCAGTTGAGATGTGGCCCCACCCATTCAAGGTGGGTCTTAATCCTTTACTGGAGTCCTTTATGAGAGGATAAAAGGCAGAGACATTTGGAGAGAGAGCTTAAAGAGAGAAATGCCCCAGAGATGCTAAGAGAGGACACGCAGACACTCAGAGAGAAAGCCATTGGAACCAGAAGCTGAAAGCAATGAAACCTGAGAGAGAAGGACCAGCAGACACCAGCCATGTGCCTTCCCATATGACAGAGGAACCCCAGATGCTGGCAGCCTTTCTTCAGAGTCCAGGTATCCTCCTATTGTTTCCTTAATTTGGATGTTGTCACAGCCTTAGAATTGTAGCTTGTAACCTAATAAATCCCCATTTAAAAAGCCAACCCATTTCTAGTATACTGCATTCTGGCAGCTTTAGCAAACTGAAACAAAGGACATTCAGTGTTCATGCAGTAGAAAAGTAAGTACTGTCAAGATGTGAATTTTACCAAAGTGATTTATAGATTCAATCAATCCCAATAAAAATTCCAATTGCTTTCTTTGCATAAATGGAAAAGGCAATCATCAAAATTTTAAGGAAGAGTAAGGGGTCCTAAATAGCCAAAATCATCTCAAAAAAGAAGAGAACATACTTGGAGGACTCACAAGTTCTGATTTTAAAACTTATTACAAAGCTACAGTAATTAAAGCAGTATGGTGCTGGCACAAGGACAAACATAGAGACCAATGGAATCAAATTCAGAGTTCAGTAAAAAAACTGTCACATCTATGGCCAATTAATTTTAGACATGGTTGCCAAGTCCACTCAATGGGGAAAGAATAGTACCTCAACAAATGGTGATGGGAAAACTGAATACACATATACAAAAATGACGGTGGACCCCTATCTTATACTATATTAAAAAAAAAACTCAAAATGGATCAAAGGCCTAAATTTATGAACCAAAACCATAAAACTCCTAGAAGAAAATACAAGGTAGCATGTTCAGTTCATCGTGTTAGAGTACAGTTTCTTAGACTATCCACCAAAAGCACAAGAAACAAACAAACAAAAATAGATAAATGGGACTTCATTACAATTAAAAACTTTTATATATTAAAGGACAACCTACAGAAAGGGGAGCCCATTTGGAAACCACATATGTGATAAGGGCTTACTATCCAAAATACATAAAGAAATCCTCAATTTAACAAAAAGACAAACAGCCCAATTCATAAATGGGCAAAATATTTGAATAGACATTTTTCCAAAGAAGATATACAAATGGCCAAAAAGCACATGAAAAGATATTGACATCATAAGCCACAATGGAGATACAAATCAAAATCACAATGAGATGCCATTCCACACCTACTAGAGTGGCTATGATTTAAAACATAGAAAATAAGTGAAGAGAGGATGTGGAGAAATGGACACATTCATTCACTGTTGGGAAATTAAAATGGTGCAGTCTCTTTGGAAAACAGTTTGGCGGTTCCTCAGAAAGTTTAGTATTATCACATAAGCCGGCAATCCCACTGCTAGGAAAATACCCAAAAGAATTGAGAGCAGCAACTTGAAGAGATATTTTCACACCAATGTTCATAGCAGCATTATTCACAATTGCCAGAAGATGAAAGCAACCCAAGTGCCCATCAACAGATAAGTGGATAAACATAATATGGTATATACATGCAATGGAATCTTATTCAGCTTTAAAAAGTAATGAAGTTCTGATACTCATGAAAACATGGATGAAATTTTGTATAAAATAAGCTAGACACAAAAGGACAAATTTGTATGATCTCACTGATATGAAATAATTAGAATAAGTAAATTTATAGAGTCAGAAACTAGAATATAGGTTTCCAGAGGCCAGGGTGCAGGTATGCAATCTGAGTTAATGCTTATTTGGTACAGAATTTCTGTTTGGGGCAATGGAAAAGTTTTGGTAATGGATGGTGGTGCTATAGCACAACACTGCAAATGTAATTAACACCACTGAATTACATATTTGAATTTACTTTAAAGGGGAAATTTTTGGTAATATATTTGTTAGTAGAATAAAAATTTAAAGAAAAGTCATAAGTGTACAATACAAACAATGAGCCCTATTGTAATCTAGGGACTATAATTAATAGTACAATGATAATAATATTGTTTTATCGATTGTAATAAAGGTACCCCACTAATGCTAAATGTTAATAATAGGGAAAATTGTGCTTTGTGAAGGGAGGTATATGGGAACTCTGTATTGTCTGCATGATTTTCAGTAAAGGTGCAACTTCTCAAATAAAAAGAAAAAGGGAAAAATATCATCTACTGCCAAGGATCCCTGTAGGTAAAAATATTGTGATTACCATTTTGTTCCTCTTCCTGTTTTGTTAAATGCATTCACCTTGTCTCTGATTGCTAAACACTATCACTTGGTCTTTGTCACTCTGGAATACCATCATCCCCAGTGAAATTGAGGAGACCAGTTCAATGGTGGCATCTCCTACCTTCTGCACTGCCCTACAAAAGAAAATAGAAATAAATGTTTAGTCCTTTGCGTGTGTGTGTGTGTGTGTGTGTATGTGTTCAAATTAGTCTTTTAAATTTACAACTTGAGTATTTCATAAAACTTTTACTAAGCTAAATAAAGCTGAAATTTCAGTTCACAAAATTGAAAATTCTAATGAAACACTTGTTTACTGTTGAAAAACAAACTTGTATATTGAACTGTATTTGGATCTGGTCCTGAGAACTATATCTAAGTTGCACATTCCTATTTCCATTTTTATATTAGTTGCAATGGGACATAGAAAAATAACACACCAGATAAAAATGAAACATTCACTTTGCTCCATATCTATCTTTGCACTCAAGAACATACTCACAGAAATCTTTTCTGGGGGAAAAATGAAATAGAGCCTTTTTTTATTTCTAGGCTATGCATTCTTCTCAATGTCGTGTTATGCCAGTGGCAAGATAACAAAGAGCCCCAAATAAACAATATTTCTAGGAGATCAAGTTAACTGAGCCAGGAGTTTAGAACTGGACAAAGATTGCCCCAAATTTAAAAAATTGAAGGAGGGGGAAAGACTGCTGGAATGCACATCAGACGCTTTACAGGAAGGGTTTTTATGGCTTAAAGAAGCCACTGTTACTCCCTCAAACCCTTTCAGTCTAGCTGGAGTGCCAGAGGTAGTCCACCTGTTGAAAACCTTGACTATTCTGTTGTCTCACAGCTTCCCCCATTGTTTCAATAGTGAACTGGTTGTGAATCCAGTGAGACATCATTTCATCTTTATATATGTTGATTTGTCCTTTATCACTTATGTCTGGTTGTTGGTCTTGAATACAGAAATGTAAAATGGAGGGTGGGTAGAGTTCTATGGATAGGGAGAGTTGGCAGAAACAAGAGGAATGGTGTGATATAGTTGGTTACTTTTATCAACTTGAATGACATATTAAATTGTCATTCAGGGATTGCAAGGGATGGATGAGGTAAATATAAATATCTTGTGAGCCAGGCATTTCTCTTTGTTACTAGGATCTATTAGGGCAAGGTTTGTGCTGATTGTTTCCATATTAGGAGATGTCTTGCAGAAATTAATTGTGGCCCTGAAGCTAGAGCATTTACTGATTGGTTCAGGGGTTTAGCACTGGTGTTGGTATTGCAGGAAAATAGCAAGAGTGAGAGACATATCTCATAGGAAATTGTGGATTTTGGGTAGAGCCAAGTAGCAAATTGTTATATAAGAATTCCACAGAGGATCCAAATGAGATCTTCATTTGATTTGGCCATTGATATGACCTAATGCAATGAGGTTCATTGGCGGATCTGTATAAAAAGAGATTGGAAACTAAATTCTCTAGAATGAGGATATGAACTGAGTTTCATCATGGGGAACAGTACAGCATACAAGTGAGAAGTACCTTTTGATGGATATACAGGCATGACTTGCATGAAAGAAAGGCAAGTGAAGGAATTATTTGTAGCTATCAAGCTGCTCTTCGATCATTCCCAGGCTAATCATATCCTAGGGGTGTGCTCAGGATTTCCAGATGCATGTGTCACATAGAATACTCAAAGGCATCATTAGTTAATTGATTCATCTAAAGTTTATCTGTTGAGCACCCATCCTTGGTGGTGGGAAAACAATGGCCATGAAACCATGACATGGTCTTTTCCCTTGTGTGCTGGTTTGAAACTGTTATGGACCACGGAACAGCGATGGTCTTTTAATCCAATCTTTTTGGGTGGAACCTTTTGATTGAGTTTTTCCATGGAGATGTGACTCACCCAACTGTGGGTGAGATCTTTGATTAAATTATTTCCATGGTGATGTGACCCCACCCATTCTGGGTGGGTCTTAATTAGATCACTGGAGTCCTTTAAGAGAGTTCACTGACAGAAGGAGCTCAAAGAAGCTGAGGGAGACATTTTGGAGAGAAGCTAATATATGGATTCCGGAGCATACCCCTGGGAGATGCTAAGAGCCAACACAGACCCAGATGCTTGGAGATGCTGGGAGAGGAAGACAGAAGGACATTTGGAGTTGGTAAGCTAAGAGGCAAAGCCCAGAGTTTGCCCCAGAGAAGCTAAGAGAGTACTCTCAGACACTTGGAGAGAAATGCCCCAGGAGAACCAAGCAGAGAGCTGAGAGAAGCTAAGAGAGACAGAAGCCCAGAGACATTTTGGAGAATGTCATTTTGAAACACAACCTGGGAGCAAAGGATGAGCAGATGCCAGTCACGTGCCTTCCCAGCTGACAGAGGTGTTCCGGATGCCATCAGCTGTTCTTCAGTGAAGTTATCCTCTTGTTGATGCCTTAGTTTGGACACTTTTATGGCCTTAGAACTGTAAATTTGTAACTTAATAAATCCCCTTTATAAAAGCCAATCCATTTCTGGTATTTTGCATAAAGGTAGCTTTAGCAAACCGGAACTCCTCGACTCACTTAATATATTAACAGAGAGAAAGTAGGGCCACCAGAAATTCCTGTGACCTCCAGTGTGGAAGGCATGCATTACTTGAGTGACATATCACTCTGTGATATATATTCAGCTTTTATTTTTCTAAAATATTTAAGGGTCCTCCTTGGTGACTAGTTTTCTAGCCAGACACTGTTATGTAAAGGCAATTGCCTGATGTAGCTAGCTTAATTAACTTGGTGAGTTATAATTGCAGAATAAAGATGGTAATGTTTTGTGGCTAGGTAAATCCTCATAATAAGGTATTCTGCTTTCCCTTGGTCTTCTAACAAATATGATATGCCATGTGCTCAGCAGTTGAAGTTTCATGGAATGCACTGCATGTGAAAATTATGTATCTCCATAAATAGTACCCATATCGTCTGTAATGAATGAATTTCTGATTGGTTTCAGAACCTCAGATAGTAAAGCTGCGCTTTACTATCACTAGATCCTGGGCACATTAAAGTTCAGGATTCTGCATATTAAAGTCAGGTTTTATTATCACTAGTTCCTTTTCAAACACAGAATCAGGAGCAGTTTCCTTGTAAAGTAAGCACATGGGAGAGATCAGTTGTATGGACTTATCTTTATCTCTTTAAACAGCATGGCCAATGGTGTTGGAGACATCTATTTGATAGTCAAGGAAATACGGTTGGAGGTGAACTCATTCTTTAGCTCCTGGAATTCTGCTCCTGTTCGGGTAAGCATACAAGTGAATACTTCCAGTTCTTAAGGTGATTTGTTATTAGAGGAATTAGAATGAAAAATTTGAGATTAAGAACTCTTGGCCAAGAGGACAGAAACATTGGTCCGCATCACTAGGGCGCGCTGACAAAACTGAATCTGATCCAAGAACTGTTCTCAAAGATTTTCCCTCTCTTTGTAATTTTAAGTTTATTTTAAAAATTTTGTTTAATGTATTTTGAATGTATAATATATCTAACATGGTACACAATATATAAAATAAAGACTCACTTTCACCATTGTCCCTTACCCAATTCTTCACCCCTGCCCCCACCCCATAGGTAATCATTTTTATTGGTGCATGAGCTTATTTATTCTACGATGTTTCTTCTTGCAAATGCATGCAAATGAATGCTCACACAATCACATGCGTACAGATCTTCCCTTACATAAATATAGCATGCTGTATACATTGTATACAACAAAATGTTGAAGGAAATTAAAAATGATCCAAATAAATAGTTGTCTCTGGTTGATTAATCTGAAGACTATGTCATTAATCAGAAGGCAATTTTATTAATTAGAAGTCTATTGTTAAGATGCAAATATTCCCCCAAATTGATCTACAGATTCAATATAATCCATAATAAAATCCCAGATGGTTGCTTTGGAGAAACTGACAAGCTAATCCTATAATTCATATGGAAATTCAAAAGACACAGGACAATCTTGAACAAGAAGGTCAAAGTTGGAGGACTCACACGTCGCTATTTCAAAACTTACTAAAAGGAACAGGAATCAAGAAAGTGCGGTATTGTTGTAAGGATGGACACATAGATTGAGGGAATGTTCCAGAAAACCATCACATTTACAGTCAATTGATTTTCAGTAAGAATACCATGATGATTCAACGGGGGAAAGAATAGACTTCGAGAAATTGTGCTGGGGCAACTAGATATCCCCATGCCAAAAAAGTGAAGGAGACCCCTTACTCACACTATTACAAAAATCAATTCAAATTGGATCACAAATATACATACCAGAGCTAAAACTATATAACTACTAGAGGAAAACATAGGAGCAAATCTTTGTGTCCTCAGGTTAGGCAAGGCTTCTCAAATATGACACCAAAAGCAGGTTATAATAAAATATAATGGATAAATTGGACTTCATAAAAATTAAAAGCTTTTGTATTTCACAGAATACCATAAAGAAAGTTAAAAGACAACCAATAAAGGGAGAATATATTTGCAAATCATGTACCTTATGAGTGACTTCTATCTAGAATATTAAAAACAGGCAAAGGATTTGAATAGAAATTTCTCCAGAGATTATACGCAAGTGGCTAATAAGCATATCAAAAAATGCTGATCATTGTTAGCCATTAGGGAAACACAAATCAACTCCACAATGAAATAACACTTCACACTTACTAAGATGGAGGTAATCTAAAAGACAGAAAATAACAAGTATTGTTGAGTATGTGGAGAAATCAGAACCCTCTTAAGCTGCTGGTTGGAAGGTAAAATGGCGCAGCTGCTTTTGAAAACAGTTTGGAATTCCTTCTGAGGTTAAACAAAGAATTACCATATGACCCAGCAATTCCAACCCTTGATATTTACACAAGAGAACTGAAAACATATGTACATGGATTTGTACATGAATGTTTATACCAGCAATATTCATATTAGCCAAAAAGTGGAAATAACCCAAATGTTCGTAACTGATGAATGGATAAGTAAAATACAGACATAAAGTGAAATATTATTCAGTCATTAAAAGGAATGAAGTACTGATATATGCTAAAACACGGATGAACCTCCAAAACATTATTATAGCAAAAGGAGCCAGTCAAAAGGGCCAAAGATAATATTATTTTCATTTATAGGAAATGTTCAGTATAAGCAAACCTATAATGACAGAAAGTATATTAGTGGTTGACTAGGGGTGGGGTTTTAGGGGAAAATGGGGCATGACTGCTGATGGGTATGATGTTTCTTCTTGGGGTGAGAAAAATATTCTAAAATTGACTGTGGTGATGGTTGTACAACTCTGTAAATATACTAAAAATCATTGAATACTACCTCTTCAGTAGGTGCATTGTATGATACCTGAATTATTTCTCAACAAAGCTGTTATTGTTCTTAAAATAACGTGTCTCTTTGTCTATATGTACATTGATTTGGCTGCCTTGGTTTAGATGCTGAGTCTGATGATGCCACACAGGCCTCAAGAGGGTATGAAGATGCTTACTACTTGCTTAATTGAGTTCTTCTGGAAGGGAGAAGTGAGTGTCTGTGGGTTTTATTGTGATTGGGGGGTGGTACCCAGGTGAGGGTTCTTGAGGTTTGTGTGGCTTAAATTTCCCTCCAGGGCCAAGGGAGGGAGCAGGTGGGCTTTTTTAGCACCTTGACCAGATGTGGAGCAAGTGGTGAAAGTGTAGGGGTGGGGCTTGAAAGCTGCCAGTGGTCAAATATATAAAAAAATTGAGTTTGATTCTTTATTACATATATCAGAACCTTATTGTTTAAATTATGAGGCTTCATTGTTTTAGAATTTGGTAGGTTTTGTCCCCTCCTCCTCCACTGTAATATTTTTTCAAAGTTTTCTTGGTATTCTGTATTCTTTATTTTTCTGTAAGGCGCTTTAGCAGCAATCTCTTTAGTTCCATAAGATTTTTTGTTTTTGGAATTCGGTATCATTTCTAAATTAACATAGGGAGTATTGACAACTTCATTACACTGAATATTTCTATCCAAGAACATGATAGGTAGTTCAATTTGTTCCAGTCTAAATTTTATGTCCTTTAGGAGTGTTTTAAAGATTTCCTCATATAAATTTTACACATTCTTTATTAACTCAAAAGAATTTTATACTTATCTTTCTCTCTCTTCCTCTGTCTCTCTAAAATTATGTTTGATAATACATTACCAATATAATTTCTAACTGGATGTTTTTTTTTTTTCTATATTCAAAACTATACTGATTTTTTTATTGTTTATAGTGGTTTTCATTCTGTTGTTTTGGGTTTTCTTTATTTATGATAATATCATCTGTAAATAAAGATTGTTTTACCTGTTCCTTTCTAATTCTTATACTTCTAATTTGTTGCTTTTATTTAATTGGATAATGCCTCAAATTCTGCTAACTAATAATGTGATGGTGGGAATTTTATAAAATGCTTTTTCACTTTCTATGGAAAGGATTATTAATGTGTTTAATTGCAAAAATAAATTACTTAATCTTGGACCATCTTTACATTATTGAAATAAAACTATTTATTCATGATACATTAGCTTTTTTATTTCCATTGTATTCTATTTGATAATTTTTACACTGTTATGCATAATTTAGACTGGCATAAACTTTTTGTGCAATTATTGTATATTTATCAATTTTATATTTTCTCATTTTGCCAAAAACAATTTGGGAAGTTTTCCTTTGTCTTTCTCTTGAGCAGTTTTAATACCATTGATATTTTACTTCTTTAAAGTTATGGCAGAATTACCATGTGCAAATCTCTGTACCTGTCATGCTTTTTTTTTTTTTTTTTGGAGGGGGGGATGGGGGTAGGAATGTAGGTCTTTGATAACTATTGCTATTTATTCCATAGAAATTTGTCTATGACTAGCCTTGTATCTCTTCTGTTGTCTGTTTGATAAATTTTTTTCTCAAAGATATTTATTTATTTCACCTAGGTTTTAAAGTGGATTTGTATACAGTTGTGCAAATAATTGTGTGCTGATTTTGATAATTCCCTCTGTTTTCTTGCTTATTTTGTCATTTAGTAATTTGTACCTTACAGCTCCTTTTTTTTTTTCCTGAGTAGGTTAGGTAGTAGTTTATCTATTTTATTTCTTAAATTAACTAGCTTTAAAAACTAGTTCTACTAACTCCAGTACCCATAACCACACCTAGTACCTAGACCTTGGTTTCTAATGCAATTTTCCAATGAAAGAAACCAGGGCTTCTTGGGGAAATGGCTGATTATAGAATTGGGATGGAAAATACAAGAGATGAGCCTGGAGCAGCTGGTAGTCACAGAAAGTAAGGAAGTACACAAGAAAAACAAAACAAAACAAAAAAGTAACATTGATGAGTATATTTCAAAGGAACATAGAAGCCAATTGAAAGAGCTCTCAGCGGTCAAAGCTGGAACAATTTGAGCAACAAAATAAATAAATTAGTATAGGATTATAGCCCAAGATGTAAAATAAATATCCACAAGTCCATACTAGTATGAAGAAATGATTGAATACATAAATAAATAAAGGAGAAGAGGCCAATCTTCCATGCAGAAGAATTTCAAATAAATGGAGCATAACTCCCCACTCCTTAAGCGTGGGCTACACAGAGTGACTTCCTTCCAAAGAGTACAATGTCAAAAAAGAGGAAAAAGTCATTTTTCTCTGGAGAAATCTGACCAACACTATCTTAGCCAGGTGGTCAACATTAATAGTGCTAAATCATGTTGATAGCATGCACCCTTGAGATCATGTGATATCATTAATAGTTTACTCCTTTGGGCTTCCTCCCCCAAATCCAAAATGCCAGTGCAAGCATGAAAAAAAAAATCAGACAAATTCAAATAGAGGTGTCTCATAAAATATCTATCCAGTACTCCTCAAAATTGTCAAAGTTACCAAAAACAAGGAAAGTCTGAGAAATTGTTACAGCCAACAGGAGCCTAAGGAAACATGATAACTAAATTTAGTTGTGGTATCCTGGATGATATCTTGCAAAAGAGAAAGGGTGTTAAGTAAAACTAAGGAAATCTAAGTACAAACATTAGTTAATAATAATGTATCAGTGTTGGTTCATTAATTGCAACAAATGTACCACACCAATGTAAGACATTAATAACAGGGGAAATAGGGTACAGGCTACATGGGAACTCTGTATTATCTTCTCAATTTTTCTGTAAATCTAAAATTTCTAAAAATTAAAGTCTATTTAAAATAAAAATTTAGAGGAGAAGAACAAAGGAAGTATTAGTAAACTAAATCACCTCTCAATGAAGGAATTAACAAATACTTTTAAAATATGCTAATTCAGAAGAAGATATTTTAGAATATTGGAAGTACCACCAATTACGTAAAAAAGCAATGATCAAAAGTAGTTCCTCTGAGGAGTGAGATTGGAAGCAGATGTAGGGATACTGTCCTCTACTGTTTGAAATTTGATTTTACTCATGATGCAGTAAAAAAAAAAAAACAACAAAAGTAGGCATTAGCATGAAAGAAAGAGTTCTTTCTAACTTAATTTATTATTCATATTTTATTAATTTATTTCTTCCCATTTGTTTATGTTTTTCTTATCTGCATTTTTGAGTCTGTGTATTATTTTTTGACTCAAAATTCCTCATTGCTATAATTCAATAAGGCTATGGCTATTCCTCTGAGCAATGATTTAGCTAGATATCATTAATTCTAATAAGCAGTAATTTTGTTTTTATTATTCTCTTGCTATTCTGAAATTTTGTTTTTATTTCCTTAATGGGTCAAGAGTAACTTACTACAAAGTTTTGTAATTTCTGGGCGGAAGGGCCTTTTTTTGTTCTGACCTTTTTATTATTTATTTTATTATATTATATATTTTGTAAAAATGATATTTTATATGTTAATTCTAATTTTATACTTTCTTTCCATGCATCTGTGACCTAGTATATGGTCTTTTAAAATAAATGTTTGATGGGCCCTTGAAAAAATGTGTATTTTCTTTCATCAAGTGAGGAATTCAATATGTGCCCCTAATGTCAACATTATTATAATGTTTATATCTTCTGTATCTGCATTTTTTTATTATTTCATTTTTTCTGGTCTAAGTGACATGTATTAAAATTTATTATTATTATATGTGTTTCTGCCTAGCACTTCCTGCTTCTCCTGTAGTTACTTTTTTATGGGTGTTGCTGTTATGTTATTTGTTGTCTAGATATTCATAAGTTATAGCATTCATTTAAAATGTAGCCTTCTGCATCATAATGTAAATATCTTTGTTTCATTTAATGGTTTGAATCTGAATTTTATCTTGTCTAATATCAGGATGCCATCCTCTGCTTTCTTTTTACTTGTATTGCCCTCTACTTATCATTTTTTTTATCAAATTCTCTAAATCATTTAGTTTTAGGTATGGATCTCTTATAAGGAATAGCGCTTAATTTTTTATAAACCATTCTGGGACATTTTTCCTTCAAGAGTTGAGTAAAGTTTCCTTCAAGCTCATGTACAATTCTCAATACGACATTTATATTTGCTCTTAGTGCTATTACATTATATTTTTAAAGTTCTTTACTATATTGCCTGAATTCCTTGTTCTACCAGTCACCTTTCCTTGATCATTATTTTTTGGTGGTCTTAAAGTTTAGGAAATTTTGTGTATTTCATCTAATGATGATCTTTATGCCAATACTTTGATCTAAAACCCTTTGTCTTCTCTTTTGCCAAACAGTCTGTGAGCAAAATAAAATTTGCTTGCACTCACTTCCTCCACACTTCCCTCCTTCTCTGTCACCATCCAAATTTAGTAAATAGTATTTTTTATACTTTTAAAGGCATATTTTCATTCTTTCAAATAATTTAGGCTCTAATACTTAATTTTTTGTTTTAACTATGAGAAATTATTTTAAATATGAGAAATTATAAAAGGGTTTATACCACCCTTTTCCTTATCATAAACTTTTCCTCATGCTTTTAATTATGCTGTTTCTACATTGTCAGAGCATTTACCATCGGCATGCTATTCTCTTTCATCACTATCTTTTTTTTCAAAAATTTATCATGAAAACATTTAAAACATACACAAAAATTGACATATTGTAGAGTGAACACCCTTATATCCACCACCTAGTTGCTACAACAAGATATTTTGCTGTATTTGCTTTATCACATATCCATCCATAACTATTTTTAGTCCTAATCTACAGTTATACATATCCAGTATTTACCACCATTGTTGAGGGCTAAATTTCCCCAGCCATATCTTGGTTGCTGTAGCTCACCTTCCACAGGAAAGTTCAAAGTTCAACAGTTCTTAACTGCTTGCCTTTAGGCTTTATACTTGATCCATATCTTGGCTGGATACAAAGCCCTTAGCTCACATTGTTATCCTTTAATTTTCTTGCAGACATTGTTTTACTGTTTTCTAGGTGAATATCATTGTGAAGAATCTGTTGCCAGCCTGAGTTTATTTTCCTTATAAGTACCTTGGCATTTTTTTTCACTCTTTAAAACATTTTTCTTCATCTTTAAAGTCCAAAATGTGTTAGGCTATATTTTGATTTTGACCATTCTGTGTTAAATAGGTATAAACAAAAGGTATATTTTCAATATATAGAGCTGCTTCTTTTTTTAATTTCATGACTTTTTCCAATTTATAATTTTATATATTATTATTGTTCTGTTATTTTAGCTCCAATTTTTATAAATATAATTATGTATATGGGCTTCATTCCCCTATACCCAACATTTTCTATATTTTAAGAATTTCTTATTTCTTTGCTTTCCTTACTGTGCTTTTCTTGCTATTTATGTTTCTTTGCTCTCCTTGTAATTTAGTCTTCATTTTTGAAGTGATTGTGTCTTTTTCTTCAGTTTTTTTCGCCCAGTTCTATTTCAAATCCCTCTCTTCTTATCTAACCGTCATTTCCTATTGCCTAGGAAATCTCTTCAAGTTCCTATTTCTGTTTATGTTTTCTTTCACAGATGTAATTGCTGACAAAATTTTTTTCATTTCATTTTTTTTCTTTTTAATTTTTATTTGGATTGCTCAGATACTTTGCCCCTGGTACCCTCATACAGCTGTGCATCCATCATCACACTTAATTTTTGTTCAATTTTTAGAAATTTTTCATTACTCCAGACAAGAAATAAAGTGAGAGATGAAAAAAAAAAAAAGAAAAAAAAAAGAAAAGGAAACTCGAATCCTCCCATATCCCTAACCAACCCCCTCAATTGTTGACTCGTAGTGTTGGTATAGTACATTTGTTACTGTTTATGAAAGAAGGTTGAAATACTAGTAAATGTAGTATATAGTTTGCAATAGGTATATATTTCTTCCCTATATGCCCCTCTGTTATTAACTTCTATTATCATACATTTGTTCTGGTTCATGGAAGAGTTTTCTTATATTTGTACAGTCAATCATGGACATTGCCCACCATAGGATTCAGTTTAATACATTCCCATCTTTTGACCTCCAACTTTCCTTCTGGTGACATATATAACTCTGAGCTTCCCCTTTCCACCTCATTCACGCACCATTCGGCACTGTTAGTTATTCTCACATCTTGCTACCGACACCTCTGTTCATTTCCAAACATTTAAGTTCATTCTAGTTGAACATTCTGCTCATACTAAGCAACCGCTCCCCATTCTTAATCCTCATCCTATACTTTGGTACCTTATATTTCATGACTATGAGTTTACATATTATAATTAGTTCTTATCAGTGAGACCCTGCAATATTTGGCCTTATGTGTCTGGCTTATTTCACTCAGTATATTGCCCTTGAGGTTTTGTCATAAACCCATTTTTTTTAAGATGGTTTTGTTCACACACCATACATTCCATCCTGAGTAAACAATCAATGGTTCTCTGTATGGTCACATATTTATGTGTTCACCACCTTCACCACTGTCTATATAAGGGCATCTACATTTCTTCCACAAGGCAGGAGGGAGAGTCAAAGAAGGTAGAGAGGCAAAAGAAAGAGGAAAAAAATGACAGCTAGGAAGTAGCAAAAGGAAAAGTAACCTTAAATCAAAGTAGAGTAAAGAGTCAGACAATACCACCAATGTCAAGTGTCTAACATGCCTCCTCTATCCCCCTCTCTTATCTGCATTTACCTTGGTATATCGCCTTTGTTACATTAAAGGAAGCATAATACAATGATTCTGTTAGTTACAGTCTCTAGTTTACATTGATTGCATCCCTCCTCCAATGCCTCTCCATTTTTAATACCTTGCAGGTTGACATTTGCTTGTTCTCCCTCGTAAAAGAACATACTTGTACATTTTGTCACAATTGTTGAACACTCTAGATTTCACCAAGTTACACAGTCCCATTCTTTATCTTTCCTCCTTTCTTCTGGTGTCTCACATGCTCTCAACCTTCCTCTCTCAACTGTATTCGTAGTTATCTTTGTTCAGTGTACTTACATTGTTGTGCTACCATCTCCCAAAATTGTGTTCCAAACCATGCACTCCTGTCTTCTCCTATCACTCTGTAGTGCTCTCTTTAGTATTCCCTGTAGGGCGGGTGTCTTGTTCACAAAGTCTCTCATTGTCTGTTTGTCGTAAAATATTTTGAGCTCTCCCTCATATTTGAAGGACAGCTTTGCTGGATATAGGGTTCTTGGTTGGCGGTTTTTGTCTTTCAGTATCTTAAATACATCACACCACTTCCTTCTTGCCTCCATGGTTTCTGCTGAGAGATCCGCACATAGTCTTATTAAGCTTCCTTTGTATGTGATAGATTGCTTTTCTCTTGCTGCTTTCAGGATTCTCTGTCTTTGACAGTTGATAATCTGATTATTAAGTGTCTTGGTGTAGGCCTATTCAGATCTATTCTGTTTGGAGTATGTTGCGCTTCTTGGATCTGTAATTTTATGTCTTTCATAAGAGTTGGGAAATTTTCATTGATTATTTCCTCTATTATTGCCTCTGCCCCTTTTCCCTTCTCTTCTTCTGGGACACCAATGATACGTACATTCTTGTACTTTGTTTCATCCTTAAGTTCCCGGAGACGTTGCTTATATTTTTTCATTCTTTTCTCCATCTGCTCCTTTGTGTGTAGGCTTTCAGGTGTTTTGTTCTCCAGTTCCTGAGTGTTTTCTTCTGCCTCTTGAGATCTGCTGTTGTATGTTTCCATTGTGTCTTTCATATCTTGTCTTGTGCCTTTCATTTCCATAGATTCTACTAGTTGTTTTTTTTAACTTTCGATTTCTGCCTTATGTATGACCAGTGTTTTCTTTACAGCCTCTATCTCTTTTGTGAAATATTCTCTAAACTTTTTGAATTCATTTAGCATTAGTTGTTTAAATACCTGTATCTCAGTTGAAGTGTATGTTTGTTCCTTTGACTGGGCCATAGGTTAGTTTTTCTTAGTGTAGGTTGTTGTTTTCTGTTGTCTAGGCATCTGACCTCCTAGGCCACCCCAATCAGGTTTTCCCAGATGAGAACAGGCTCAGGTCACAGAAGGAGGAAATATTCAGTATCTGGTTTCCCTGATGGTTTTTCTTAGAGAACTGATACACCTGTGCTTTTTTGCCCAGCAGGTGCACCTGTCAGCCTGTCACCAGCTGGTGTAAGAGGGTGTGGCCTGTGGCTCTCCTCCCCCAGGCTTTTGGGTCTGGTTCCAGAAAGGTGGGCAGTAGAGCTGGGCCCCTCCCTTTCCTCTTGGGAAGCTATGCCCCCTCCAGAGAGGTCATCTGTATATCAATAAGTTCTTTGTTTCTCTGACTCTGCTGATCAAAGTGTTTTGATTTTAAAATGGCTGAGGCTGTCTTTACTGCAAAGCGCTGCAGGCTGAAAATGGCTGAGGTTTTCTCCACAGAGAGAGAAAAGGACAGAAAAGCTCTCAGGTTCACCCATCAGCCAGAGATAGCACCTGATCCTCTGGGCTCCCCATCCTGAGACAGATATGTCCCCCGCCTCTCCCAAGTTCAGTTGTCACCAAAAGCCTGTCTGCTTGTTGAGGATTCGCTGTCTGTATTGAGCAGTTAACATTAAAACCCCAGTTGGAGCCGGGCTGAGAGAGTGCTGCTCTCTAGCACCGTGAGGCTTCTGTGAGGGAGGGGCTCTCGGCTCTCAGCTCTCAGCGCGGGTCTGCAGTTTTACTTACAGATTTTATGCTGCTATCTCGGACATTCCTCCCAATTCAGGTTGGTGGATGATGAGTGGATAGTCACGTATGTCTCCTCACAGTTATTCCAGGTTATATACTAGTTTTTTGGTCATTTATGAATTGTTCCAGGGAAGACTAACAGTCTTCCACTCCTCTCTATGCCGCCATCTTAACTCCTCCTTTTTTTCATTTCATTTTGGAATGCTAAATTAAATATTATTTTCTCCTTTGTTTCAAAATATTTTTCTTGTGGTTTTTCATCATGCATCAGGAAGATACACCGGTAATTTTTAAGCTGTTTTTTTAATGCTCTTTGAAGAGTCAAACTGAATTCCTTTTGTAGCTAATGTTAGAATGAGATGGATATTGCGGGAGGTTTTGGTGAGACCAGCCAGGGCATTTTACTAAACTCCTAGGTCAAAATCTAGCTCTCTTCTTCATAGCTAAATTTTGGGACTTAACCTACAGGTTCTCTGTTCTGTCACTTTTCTTATTGACAAAGGATAACTTGTTTCAGGTAAGCTGCTATCTCCCACCATAAGTTTCCCAGATATTTTCACAGTTTTTGCTGTAATTCACTCATTTTTACAAGCGTATTCTTTGCTGGCATCTCTGGAAAACATTTTAATTCCTATACTTTCCAATTCTTCATTTTCCACTTTACCTAGCAATCATAAGTTATTTGAACTGGGTCCTTCAGTTAGCAGATCCCTTTCAAGGGTGGGGCTTTTGCCTTTAGGAATGGAATATACACCGGAGATTTGGGATGTCTAAGTCTTAGCTACCTTCAAAACAGAATTCTGTTTATTTTACAAACTCTCCGTAATTTCTTTCTTTGGCTTGCTGGTGGGCTCTGTCTTTGGCTGCTTTTACTATTAAATTTTAATTAGGTGTTCTTCCAGCTGACTGTTGGTGATTCCTGGGATCTGCAGCCACTTTGACACATCAGAACTCCTCTTTCTATTCTTCCACACCTGCCACAGCTTATTGGGTGCCACCCCAATTCTGCTATTTTCTGGAGTTTGGGGACATGCTTACAAAGAAGTTGGAGATTTCAGGTTTTCTCTGTCTCTTAGTTTCTTTTTTTCTCATTTCTCTTTATTTTAATAACTTTATTACCTTTCTGCAATGCTTGAAGGCAAAACAGAGAACGGGAAAACCTACTTCCCAAGTACAAGGATCTGAGCTGAATGCCTGGGACTAAAGACTGGGGGTTTAGTCCTATTTTTACCAACACTAATGCGAGGTACTATGGTTCTTGTTTTAGTTACAAGAAGTGTTAGGAATGAATGCCTACTCACATTTAATCATAGCTTATCTAGCACACAATTCTGCAGCACAATACCAACAACAGGAGTGTTTTAAAGCAGGGTGGAGAAGAAAGTAGACAACACAACTTAAGAGGCTTTTTAACAATGAGAGTTCAGCTCAAAAACAAAACTATCCAGAATGGCCATACTGTCCTTTAACCCACCAGATTACAAACTTCTGATATCTGATCCCAAGTCCTTAGAGCCTCAGGCTTTAGTGATGTATCCTTCTCAGATGAGGAAATCATAAATTTTCCGGGTTTTGTTCACGTGTATCTTGATCAGTGCTCTTGCCTGTGCCAGTCTCAAGCCTCCTTACTTGTTACATTCGTTCAAGCCTCCTTGCTTGTTACATTTGTTCAGCAGAGAGGATTTGTATTCTAAATAGGCTCCAGGGACTCACCTCACCATCTGACAAAAGCTCTTTTTCTTTTTCATTCAGCTTCTCTGTGCCAGGGAGGCCAGTGAGGTTAAAGTATGGTGCACTCTGTCTATCTGAATTTGAAGCCACTGGAATAGAAGGACTGAGGTCAGAGTCAATGTCGGCTTGTCAGCGGAGCCACTGCTGGCAAGCACTACTGTCCTGGATATACTGGAGAACTTCAGAGAGCATGGTGCATTTAAGGCGCTCCTCCTCTTGTGTCTTCTTGAGGTGATCATAGGTTCTGGCACTATAAAAATTGGTAATGCCTGCTGTCCTATATTCCTGGAGCCTCTTGATTTCCCTTCGGAGTTTAAATTCCAGTGCATGGCTTTAAATGAACTTGTCACGCTCCACTGGCCCCACGATCCTTGCAAATCCCCTCATTGCTTCATAAAGTCTTGGACCTCCTCGGGATACTGCCGTTCCATTAATTGAAACTTTCTAAGGTTGATTAATCCATGGTCTCTTATCATTTTTTTTCTCTTTTGTCTCTCTTTTAACCTGGAATGATAGATATCTACCACAGCCATCTTCAGAGCATGTAAAATGTCTGAGTCACCTTCAACAAAATCGATGTCTCTCAAGTCCCATTCTGCATAATTGTCAAACTCTTCAATGAAGTCTGCTCGAGCTGGCATGTATCCTGCCATGTCCCAAGAAAGCAGGGAGTCAAAGTTAGGCCAGGGAGAGTCATCTTTAGAGTGAAATGGAATAGCTGTGTCAGCAGTTTTTGCTTCCTCTGCTTGCTTCAGGTTCAGCAAGGTAGATGCAAACAGAGGGTTGTTGATGAAAAGTTTCATATAGTGCTTCTCACACTCCTCCTTGGTCTTGGAACACATTTGATTTGCTGTATCCTGACAATTTCCAAAGCCACAGTCCATCACAGCTTCTAAAAGGGCCATTTCTTCTTGAGCAGTCCAGCTTAGATCAAGAACAGGAAAATGTGAGGTCATTATTTCATAAGTATGATCACTTTGATGTTTCTTGTACTCAAATCCTTGAGTGAAACACTATAAGCAGAGAACGAAAGGAGGTGGTCCACATTCAGCACACTTGATATAAGGCTCCATGAGGTAGGAGGAACAGCCTTGGCAAGGCGGCTTACCAGAGGGGTCATTGCTAAAGGAACCCAAACGGTCCATTCCCCAATTGGCAAAGACTGCAGCTTTGATATTCCTTACTGCAGAGCTCCTTCAAGATCTCAAACTGACCAACACATATAGCAAGGCTTGATGGTCACCTCATTGCATTCCCCTTTTCCACGCCCTGGAGTCACAGCCCCTGCCTCTTTTTTATTATTTTATTATTTTTTATGTCCCTACATTTTCACATAGAGAAATCTTCTTAATGAAACTGAAAATCTAGAAGGTATAAATTAAAAAGTGAAATATATTCAACTATTTAAAGATTTATAAATTGTATAGAAAAGATACAATAAATAAAATCAGTGCATAAAGAACAGATTTGAGAAAAGATCACAATGCAGAGGACAATCAAAAGGTTAATTTCTATAATAGACAAAGAATATCTAAAAATTGATAAGAAAGGGATAAACAACCCAATAAAAATGAACAAAACCCATGGATAGACAATTTGTAAAACAAATCCAAATGGCAAAAATATATGTGAAAATATGCTCAACTTCACCATAATACACATGAAAAAAAGGAAAATTAAAAAAATAGTATTGTGTGACATCCAGCACACTGGCAAAAGGTGACAACCTATATTGTTAGTGTGGATGCAAGGAAAAGGGCACTCATGTGTTGCTACCAAAAAATGAATATTGTTACCACTTTTTTTTTAATAATTCAATTTTATTGAGATCTATTCACATACCATGCAGTCATAAAAAGCATACAATCAATTGTTCACAGTACTAGTATATACTTGTGTGTTCATCACCAAAATTAATTTTTGAGCATTTTCATTACCACACACACAAAAGTAATAAGAATAAAAATTAAAGTGAAAAAGAACAATTAAAGTGAAAAAGAACACTGGGTGCTTTTTTTTTTTTGCCCCCGTTTTTCTACTCCTCCATGGACAAAGGGGAGTGTGATCCACATGGCTTTCCCAATCACATTGCCACCCCTCTTAAGCTACATTGTTATACAATCATCTTCAAGATTCAAGGGTTCTGGGTGGTAGTTCGATAGTTTCAGGTATTTACTGCTAGCTATTCCAAGTCATCAGAACCTAAAAATGGTTATCTACACTGTGCATAAGAGTGCCCTCCACAGTGAACTCTTGGCTCCTTTTGGAATCTCCCAGCCACGGTGCTGGGTCTAGATTCCTCTCCAGGAGTCATATCCCACATTGCCAGGGGGATTTACACCCCTGGGTGTCAGATCCCAGATAGGGGGGAGGGCAGTGATTTCACCTGCCAAGTTGGGTTAGCTAGAGAGAGAGGGCCACATCTGAGCAACAAAGAGGCATTCAGGAGGAGACACTTAGGCACAGTTATAAGCAGGCCTAGCCTCTCCTTTGCAGCAACACTCTTACCAAGGGCAAATCCCGTGGTAGAGGGCTCAGCCCATCAAACCACCAGTCCCCTATGTATGTGAGCACATCAGCAGCCATTGAGGTGGGGAAGCCCAACACCCCTGCATTCTCCCCCAACAATGTTCACATTAGTGGTAGCATATAATATTTCTCTTTTTGTACCTGGCTTATTTCACTCAGCATTATGTCTTCAAGGTTCATCCAAGTTGTCATATGTTTCATGACATCGTTCCTTCTTACTGCTGTGTAGTATTCCATCTTGTGTATATACCACATTTTATTTATCCACTCATCTGTTGAAGGACATTTGGGTTGTTTCCATCTCTTGGAAATTGTGAATAGTGGTGCTATGAACATTGGTGTGCAGAGATCTGTTCACACCACTGCTTTCAGATCTTCCGGGTATATACCGAGAAGTGCAATTGCTGGATCGAAGGGTAACTCTACATCTAGTTTTCTTAAGGAAATGCCAGACTGTCTTCCAGAGTGGCTGAACCATTATACAGTCCCACCAACAATGAATAAGAGTTCCAATTTCTCCACATACTCTCCAGCATTTGTAGTTTCCTGTTTGTTTAATGGCAGCCATTCTAATTGGTGTGAGATAGTATCTCGTAGTCTTAATTTGAATCTCTCTACTAGCTAGTGAAGCTGAACATTTATTCATGTGTTTCTTGGCCATTTGTATTTCCCCTTCAGAGAACTGTCTCTTCATATCTTTTGCCCATTTTATAATTGGGCTGTCTGTACTATTGTCATTGAGTTGTAGGATTTCTTTACATATGCAAGTTATCAATCTTTTGTCAGGTACATGTTTTCCAAAAATTTTTACCCATTGAGTTGGCTGCCTCTTCACCTTTTTGACAAATTCCTTTGAGGTGCAGAAACTTCTAAGTCTGATGACTTCCCATTTATCTATTTTTTCCTTGTTGCTTGTGCTTTGGGTATAAGGTCTAGGAAGTGACCTCCTATTACAAGGTCTTAAAGATGTCTCCCTACATTACCTTCTAGGAGTTTTATGGTACTGTCTTTTATATTGACGTCTTTGATCCACTTTGAGTTAATTTTTGTGTAGGGTGTGACGTAGGGGTCCTCTTTCATTCTTTTGGATATGGATATCCAACTCTCCCAGCCCCATTTGTTGAAAAGACTGTTATGTCCCAGTTCAGTGACTTTGGGGGCCTTATCAAAGATCAGTTGACCATAGATTTGGGGGTCTATCTCTGAATTCTTAATTTGATTCCATTGATCAATATATCTATCTTTGTGCCAGTATCATGCGGTTTTGACAACTGTGGCTTTATAATAAGCTTCAAAGTCAGGGAGTGTAAATCCTCCCACTTCGTTTTTCTTTTTTAGAGTGTTTTCAGCAATTCGAGGCATCTTCCCTTTCCAAATAAATTTGATAACTAGCTTTTCCAAGTCTGCAAAGTAGGTTGCTGCAATTTTGATTGGAATTGCATTGAATCTGTAGATGAGTTTGGGTAGAATTGACATCTTAATGACATTTAGCCTTCCTATCCATGAACATGGAATATTTTTCCATCTTTTAAGGTCCGCTTCTATTTCTTTTAGTATAGTTACGTAGTTTTATTTGTATAGGTCTTTTACATCTTTGGTTAAGTTTATTCCTAGGTACTTGATTTTTTTAGTTCCTATTGAAAATGGTATCTTTTTCTTGAGTGCCCCTTCACTTCATTCATTTCTAGCATATAGACACATTACAGACTTATGTGCATTAATCTTGTATCCTGCTACTTTGCTAAATTTGTTTATTAGCTCTAGTAGCTGTATCGTCGATTTCTCAGGGTTTTCCAGATATGAGATCATATCTTCTGCAAACAATGATAGTTTTACTTCTTCCTTTCCAATTTGGATGCCTTTTATTTCTTTGTCTTGCTGGATTGCCCTGGCTAGCACTTCCAGCACAATGTTGAATAACAGTGGTGATAGCGGGCATCCTTGTCTTGTTCCTGATCTTAGAGGGAAGGCTTTCAGTCTCTCACCATTGAGTACTATGCTGGCTATGGGTTTTTCGTATATGCTTTTTATCATATTGAGGAAGTTTCCTTCAATTCTTACCTTTTGAAGTGTTTTTATCAAAAAGGGATGTTGGATTTTGTCAAATGCTTTTTCAGCATCTATTGAGATGATCATTTGATTTTCTCTTTCGATTTGTTAATGTGTTATAATACATTGATTGATTTTCTTATGTTGAACCATCCTTGCATACCTGGAATGAACCCCACTTGGTCATGGTGTATGATTTCTTAAATGTGTCTTTGGATTTGATTTGCAGGTATTTTGTTGAGAATTTTTGCATCTATATTCATTAGGGAGATTGTCCTGTATTTTTCCTTTTTTGTGGCATTTTTGCCTGGTTTTGGTATTAGATTGATGTTAGCTTCATAAAATGAGTAAGGTAGTATTCCATTTCCTTCAATGTTTTGAAAGAGTTTAAGTAAGGTTGGTGTCAGTTCTTTTTGGAAAGTTTGGTGGAATTCCCCTGTGAAGCCATCTGGCCCTGGGCATTTATTTGTGGGAAGTTTTTTGATGACTGATTGGATCTCTTTGCTTGTGATGGGTTGGTTGAGGTCTTCTATTTCTTCTCTGCGTTAGTCTAGATTCTTCATATGTTTCTAGGAAATTGTCCATTTCCTCTGCATTATCCAGTTTGTTAGCATACAGTTGTTCGTAGCATCCTCTTATAATTTTTTAATTTCTTTGGAATCCATAGTAATGTTACTTTTCTCATTCATTATTTTGTTTATATGGGTCTTCTGTCTTTTTGATTTTGTCAGTCTAGCCAGGGGCTTGTCAATCTTGTTGATCTTTTCAAAGAACCAACTGCTGGTGTCATTTATTCTCTCTATTGTTTTTTTGTTCTCTATGTCATTTATTTCTGCATTAATCTTTGTTATTTCTTTTCTTCTACTTGGTTTAGGATTATTTTTCTGGTCATTTTTTAGCTTCTTCAGTTGCTCCATTAGTTCTTTGATTTTAGTTCTTTCTTCCTTTTTGATGTATGTGTTTAGTGCTGTAAACTCCCCCCCCCCCAGTACCGCTTTTGCTGTATCCCATAGGTTTTGATATGTTGTGTTCTCATTTTCATTCATTTCTATATATTTAGCAATTTCTCTTGCTATTTCTTCTTTAACCCACTGATTGTTTAGAAGCATGTTGTTTAACCTCCAGGTATTTGTGAATTTTCTAAGTCTGTGATGGTTATTGACTTCTAATTGTATTTCATTGTGATCAGAGAATGTGCTTTGAATAATTTCAATTTTTTTAAATTGATTGAGGCTTGTTTCATGTCCCAGCCTATGGTGTCTTCTGGAGAAAGTTCCATGAGCACTAGAGAAGAATGTGTACCCTGGTGATTTGGGATGTAATGTTCTATATATGTCTGTTAAATCAATTTCGTTTATCAGATTGTTTAGGTTTTCAATTTCCCTATTGGTCTTCTGTCTTGTTGATCTATCTATAAGACAGAGTGATGTGTTGAAATCTCCCACAATTATTGTGGAAACATCAATTGCTTCCTTTAGTTTTGCCAGTGTTTCTCTCATGTATTTTGTGGCACCTTGATTGGGTGCATAAACATTTATGATTGTTATTTCTTCTTGCTCATTTTCCCCTTTATTAGTATGTAGTGGACTTCATTGTCTCTCATAACACATAACATCCTTGCATTTAAAGTCTATTTTATCTGAGATTAATATTGCTACTCCTGCTTTCTTTTGGCTGTAGCTTGCATGAAATATTTTTTCCATCCTTTCACTTTCAATTTCTTTGTGTCCCTGTGCCTAAGATGAGTCTCTTGTATGCAACATATGGATGGTTCATATTGTTTGATCCATTCTGCAAATCTATATCTTTTAATTGGGGAATTTAATTCATTTACATTCAACGTTATTACTGTGAAGGCATTTCTTGAATCAGCCATCCTATCCTTTGGTTTATGTTTGTCAGATATATTTTTACCTTCTCTCTCTTATTGTCCTTTAATGAACCAATACTGAATCTCTTTTGTACTGAACCTTTCTCCATATCTCTCTCTCCTTTCTTTGTTTCTCTGTTGGTAGGGCTCCCTTTAGTATCTCAAGTAGGGCAGGTCTTTTATTAGCAAAATCGCTCAGCATTTGTTTGTTTGTGAAAAATTTAAGCTCTCCTTCAAATTTGAAGGAGAGCTTTGCTGGATAAAGTATTCTTGGTTGGCAATTTTTCTCTTTCAGAATTTTAAATATGTCATGCCACTGCCTTCTTGCTTTCATGGTGGCCACTGAGTAGTCACTACTTAGTCCTGTGCTGTTTCCTTTGTATGTGGTGAATTGCTTTTCTCTTCCTGCTTTCAGAACTTGCTCCTTCTCTTCAGTATTTGACAGCCTGATCAGAATATGTCTCAGAGTGGGTTTATTTGGATTTATTCTATTTGGAGTTCGCTGGGCATTTATGCTTTGTGTATTTATGTTGTGTAGAAGGTTGGAAGAGTTTTCCCCAACAATTTCTTTGAATACTCTTTCTAGACCTTTACCCTTGTCTTCCCCTTCTGGGACACCAATGAGTCTTATATTTGGACGTTTTATTTTATCTACCATATCCCTGAGGTCCATTTCAATTTTTTCGAATTTTTCCCCATTTTTTCTTTTGTTCTTTCATTTTTCATTTTATCGTCCTCGAGGTCGCTGATTCATTGTTCAGCTTCCTCTAGTCTTGTACTATGAGTATCCAGAATCTTTATAATTTGGTCAACAGTTTATTTTATTTCCATAAGATCATCTATTTTTTTATTTACTCTTGCAATTTCTTCTTTATGCTCTTCTAGGGTCTTCTTCATGTCCTTTACATCCTGTGCCATGCTCTCATTTTTTGTCTTTAGTTCTTTGCTTAATTACTCCAAGTATTGTGTCTCCTCTGATCTTTTGATTTGGGTGTTTGGGTTTGGTTTATCCATATCGTCCGGTTTTTCCATATGCTTTAAAATTTTCTGTTGTTTTTGGCCTCTTGGCATTTGCTTAACTTGATAGGGTTCTTCTAGGATATGTAGACTGATTCAAACACTTATCTCTAATTTGTCAGATCTACAGCTTGGTGGAGTACACTTTCTCTAACTATCCAGCAGGTGGCATCCACGGGCCACCTATTCCCCTCAAGCCAGTTCTCTCCAACTTTGTCTTTGTGGTGTTTTGGTGTCTGATTCCTGTGGGGATCCAATTGGTGCACCAAGTTTGCATGTGTAGTTGGTGCTATCCGCCCTGAATGTGAGGCGTGCGTCTGAGCGGTTAGGGAGGGAGAGTGGCTTTAATAATCAAACCTCCCAGGTGTTCCTGGAGATTTAAGGCTGTTGCACGAGTCTAAACCTTCAGTTCAGTCTCACCGCAGACTGTCTCTGCCACTGGCCCATAAGTCCTTGGTGTGGGCATATGGTTGCTGGGACTTCCGTGTGGGTCCCTCTCCCAAGCCGTGCCCTCCTAGGGCCTCTGCTCAGCCCCTGTCTCTTAATTTCAATGAAGATGTTTTTTGAGGATCTTTTTTTTTTAATGTGATTTTGTTCCTCTTCTCGCAAAAGGAGAAGTGAAAAGATTCAAGACTAAGTTGCTGCCTCACTTTAATTTTTTTTAATGGGCTTCATTGGGCTAAAATCAAGATAGGACAGGGCTGCTTTCCTTTCTGGAGGCTACAGGGGAGAATCAGTTTCCTTACCTTTTCCAGCTTCTGGAGGCTGCCCACATTCCTTGGCTGCTGGCCCTCTTCCATTTTCAAAGAGAGTAGGACATAAACATCTTTAGAAACCTAGTATTCTAGCAATCATACTCACCACCTTGAACTCTCTCCCTTTGGTATTCTTTGCTTGTGTATGTGCATAAACCATTAAAGTACTCTTTGTTTAAGCCACAGTGATCAGGTCTCTATTATAACAGATTTATAGAATTCATAACTGACAAATGTCCTCTTCTTTACAGAGATATGATTCACATATCATAAAGTTAACCATTTTAAAGAGTACAATTCAGTGGTTATTAAAATATTCATATTCACAAAGTGGTGCCAACATCACCACTAACTAATTCCAGAACATTTTCATCACCCCATAAAGAAACTCTATAGCCATTAGCAGTCACTCCCCATTTCCCCCTTTCCTGTGTTCCTGGCCATCACTAATCAACATTCTGTCTCTACAGATTTGCCTATTCTGGATAATGCATATAAATGGAATCATATAATAAGAGGTCTTTTGTGGCTGGCTTCTTTAACTTAGCATAATGTTTTCAATATTCATCCATTTTGTAGCATGTATCAGTATTTCATTCCTTTTTATGGCTGAATAATGTTCTGTTCTCTGTATATAACAAGTTTAAGTTATCCATTCATCAGTTGATGACCACGTGGGTTGTTTCCACTTTCTGGCTATCATGAATAATGCCACTGTTGGGGATTGAATCAAGTACCCCACAAAAGACACATCTAAATCTTATCCAAATTCCTGTGGGTATGAACCCATTCGAAAGTAGTATCTTTGGATATGTTAAGGTGATTCAGGGTGTGGATTCATTTTGAATAGGATTGTTCAAGTTCCTATTTAGGTGTGGTCAAACCTAATCAGGATGAGCTTTAATCTGTATGATAGGAGGCCTTATAAAGAAAGGAAATTTAGAATAATTCAGGAGAAACCAGAACCCCAAAGTGGAAGAAGTCAGAAGTAAGAAGCCAGAGGGGAGAGATAGCCATGTGCAAAAAGACTGGCATCACCAAAACCTTACTGACCCTGGAGAAAGCATGGCCATGTCGACATCTTGATTTGAGACTTCTAGCCCCCACAACCATGAGCCAATAAAAGCTTGTTGCTTAGGCCAACCCATTGTGTGATGTTTGCCATAGCAGCTCTGGCAAACTAAAACAGCAGCTATGGACATCCATTTACAAGTTTTTGCATGGACATATGTTTTGATTTCTCTTGGGTGTATACCTAGGAGTGGAATTGCTGGATTATATGCTAATTTTATGCTTAAACTGCCAGATTGTTTTCCACAGCAGCTGTACCATCCTACATTTCCACCAGTAGCATATTAGAGTTTCAGTTTCTTCACATTCTCACTCAGCAGCACTTATTATCATATTTCTTTCTAATTATACACATTCTTGTGCATGTGTAGTGGTATCTCATTATAGTTTTGGTTTGCATTTCCCTGATGACCAATGATGCTGAGTATCTTTTCATGCACTCACTGGCCATTAGTATCTCTTCTTTGGATAAATATCTATTCAAATACTTTGACCATGTTTTTATTAGGTAATCTGTCTTTTTATTATTGATTTGTGTTATTTATGTATTCTGGAGCTAGAATCTTATCAAATATATGATGTTCACATATTTTCTTTCATTCTGTGGGTTGCCATTTCACTTCGTTGATGGTGTCCTTTGAAGCACCTGAAAAATATGTGTAATCTACTGGTTTTGGATGGAGTGTTTTATAGATGTCTGTTAGGTCTAGTTAGTTAATTGCATTGTTTAAGTCTTCTGTTACATTTTTGACCATCTGTTTTGTTGTTCTATCCATTATGGAAAAGTGTTATATTGAACTTTTCAGTGATTACTGTTGAAATGCCTAGTTCTCCCTTAAATTCAGTTAGTTTTTTTTTTACTCTTTATTATAGTAACATAAATAAAACTCAAAATTTCCCATTTAACTACTTTCAAGTACAACTATTGCAATTCAATCATATTAATTACATTTGCAATATTGTGCTACCATCGCCAATACCCATTACTCCCAATTTGTCATCACCTCAAACAGAAATTCTGTGCCTATTAAGAAATAACTCCCTCTCCTTTCTCATTAGTTAGTTTTTGATTCACCTAATTGGTGGCTCTGTTTTCAGGCATATATTGCCATATTCTTTATGGTACTAGAATTCCCCAAATGCTGAAAAAGATGAGCATCCTAGTAATGCCACCCATATGGAATTCTTATAATTCTATAATTATATGAGGGTATTTTCCATCTTGTTTGTTCATAGCTATATATATCTATATCAGTAATTATCTATAGATTCATACATCTATGATATGTATCTATCTCACTCTGTATATTTATACATACAAACATACACACATAGAAACCTAGTTTAGCAGGGTTGCTATGACAAATACCACACAATCTGTTGGCTTAAATAATGGCAATTTATTGGTTTTTGAAGCTAGAAGTCCAAAATTAAGTCTCAGTAAGCCATGCTTTCTTGTGGAGTCTGTAGCATTCTGGTGCTGACCTGCTACAATCCTTGTCTTGTACCTCTGCCTCCATCACATAGCTTCTACTTCTACTTCTCCATTGTCTGTTTCTATGTCTAGATTTCCTTTCCTTATAAGGATGCTAGCCATGTGGATAAAGGCTCACCGTAATGCAATTTCTCCTCATCTAAATAAGATCTTCAAAGGTCCTACTTACAAATGGGTTCATGCCCACAGTAATATGGATTAAGACTTGAATGTATCCTTTGTGTGTGTGTGTGTGTGTGTGTGTGTGTATAAAACTCGTTTTGAAGTGAGATTTTACATAGAACTCAACTATATGCAATATATGTATATATATATGAGTGATATTTTGTCAGAACATTTTATGTCTAACTCTATAATCATTACTTGTTTTAAACCTGATCCATAGAATAAGGAGCCTGTACTTATAAAGACAGAAATTTGAAATTGACTGTTATAGATATTAATACTAATTTTTATTAGCATCAACTTTTACTTTAATTCACATAAATAAATATTTTAATGGCTCATTTTACAGCTATACTGAATTCTTTGATTTACTATATCTGGAATCTTTAAAAAGAGAAGAGGGGGAATTTAAAAATTTGTCTTTAATTGTTATCTACAGATAAAAATTATACTTTTGCCATTTTTTGTCAGGAAGCATGCACTAGGAACTTAAAATAAGTATGCAAATTATATATATAAGGAGATTATCAAGACTTGTATGTCTTGGTAGAAGACACCTATCTTATTCCCAGGTGAAAATGGATACTGAGAAGATTCTCCTGAGAACTGCCTTACATTTAATCAAATGCAATGAATATGTGCTGAGGTAACGTAATATCTTTTACAATTTTATATGAGCAGACATGAAGAAACCTGATTTTTAAAATAAATATCCATGCAAACCTATAACCATCCTAATCAATGGCATATTTATAATCAGTCTAAATATATGCACAGATGTGATAGTAGATGCTATATTCTGATGACTAAGCAAAAACAGAATTAACTTGACAGTAAACTGGTGGTGCTGAAACACTCTTCCACACCTGAACACCACGGATCTGGAGAGATGATGAGGCCCCAGCTCAAGAGATTATATATGTTTGAATCCATCTGCCTTAGGGAGACAGTGGGCTCTGTAGAGTTTAATAGGCTTTCCCAAGAAATTAGATAATCTGAGGGTTATATCTAGAAAGCTTCCCTCCGTTTTTCTTTTCCCTCTGGAACTGTATGATGTTTTAAACCCCAAGAGGTTTATTTGTGTGAATGTTTGGTTTCTCAGAATTGATATAGAAAGTGGGGAATTTGAGGGACTTTTTATAGTAAACATATAGCAGGAAAGTGAAGCCAAGGAACTAATGGAAGGAGAATCTCCATCAATTTCTTCTTTATGAAATCTGGCAGCCATGCTGAGGAAGCAGAAATTGGATGTCTATGTAGTTGTGGAACGTCTTGACCTCAGGCTTACAAGTATATTCATTTCAATGGAGAGCTTGCATGTGGGAAATCAGGCCTATTGCACATCATTACATTTAGTGATCAATTTTCCCACCTCCATTTGAGAACTCATCCAAGTTGGAAGGCTTTTTATCTGGGAATTCACGGGGCAAGTAGATGAAGGAGATAACTAGGGAGCCTGTGGACAAAAGCAGCGGCAGAACTCTGACTCTTTCATGCAGAGGGCATGTTCCTAGATCTCTGACTGGAGAGGTCGTGGGCAATGTTGTATCATCTCTCCATGTGCACCTTCACAGAAACTTTCCTGGGATATGTAGGGTTTTTTTCATCACCTGCACCTATGTTTTATGAAGGAGGCACTACTGTAGAGTAGTTAAGGGTGTAGCTTTTGGTGTCCAGGGACCTAGATTCAAATTTCAACCCCATCACTTTATCCTTTTATATATGGGCAAGTTAATTAACTGCTCCATCTCTGATTTGGGGAAGAAAAAAAAAGCAAACTTACATATATCATAGCTGTATTTGTGCTGATTTGATAATTCAAAAAATGCTTGAAACATTGCATATCTCAATGACCGTGAGCTATTATTTTTAAGTAGCTGAGCAGTGTCCTATGTATGGGTGTGCGGTAACACTGCTGTGGGGCACATGGAAGTTTGCCCATGATTCTGCTTCTCTTGAGATAAAGCTACTCCATCGCTTCCTACACCCCTCCAGCTTGGGTATTAATGTTCCACACCTGTCCACAATGCCACACACTTTTTCTCCTAGGTCACCACATTACTCAGGTCCAAGGAATACCGAGTAGTTGATGACCCTGTATGATGCTCGGGAGGTGGGCAGGAGACAGTAACTATGAGATAAAGACCCAATTGCTTGACTCTGTTTCTTCCCCTTCTATAATAATTAGTGGAGGCAACTCAGGCAGCTGTAAAAAATGTCCTATATAATGAGGCTTAATACAGTAAAAGTTTATTTCTTAGACATAGTTGGATGTATGCAAGACAATGATCCTTCAGATAGTGAGTCAGGGATATCACCAAGAGAGAATGATTCTACAGTAATCTTACAATATGCTTCCTTCTTTTATGCATAATTTTCAACATCCAGGAAATTCCACATCTATAGAAGATATTTGGACCAGGGTTCTTGTGGGAGCATATAAAAATATGTTTTTCATTAATCTCTGTGGAGAGGTTTTGGGAATATTAAATCTACCCTCTCCCTTTTCTGTCCTTCAAGTTAAATACTGACTCTACACAAATTGCAAATCTCCTTCCTTCTTTCCATTCCACTACTTATTAATGCTAGCATTGACCTATGGGAAATATTTGAGAACTATAAGAAGGAAGAACTGGTAAATCAGGATTTAGTTTCACAATTGAAGTTAAGTTATGGACAAAAATCGGACTCTGGACTGAAAATAAATTAATATATTTCCTTCCCAAACCACTTACACGTAAGTCATTGTCTATTTCATTGAACAACTTTACATGTAAATTTTCATGGTCACTCCATAAAGTCATTGATTCAATTAAGTTGACTGAATTTCTTCTCCATGTGAATATTAACAATTGCCCTGTAAATAGGCAAGTGTTATTATTTGAGTAAGCACAAAGAGAAAATAGACTTTGCAAGGCTTTCCAGGATGGTTAAGATTTGCCTATAAAGAGGAAAAGGGTCAATTCAGGAGGAAGGTGAAAATGAGTAATGACATCTCTGGGGATCCTTTTGGAGACAAGTTAGTAGGGAACAAATGTCTTGGAAGATTATAATGGGAGATAAATCTGGAGAGGTAGATCAGGGCCAAACTAACGAGGGCTTTGAACACCAGGTTAAGGATTTTCCGTTATGTGTGTAGGTGCTTCAGAAAGATTATTCTTTAATCAATATGCAAGATAGAAAGGCTGGGAGGAGGCTGGAGGCAGGCAAATCAATTGGAAGGTTGCAGGCTAAAGTGATATGTACCCATATTTGGGAAGAGGGAGAGAAAATGAACCAAAAACAACAAATCAGTCAGATATTAAAAGGGAAAACTGAAAAGGCTCATGTCAGTTCGTATTTTATCTATGTATATTTAATTATATGTATAGGATTTCAAGTTTATAAAGCATGTTCACATATAGAAGTCAATGAAAACTTTTCAAGTTGAGTTTCAAGTCTTAGAAAAATAGATGTGGAAATAATAGTAGATAGAATATGTATGTTTGTGTATGTGTGTGTGTATACATATACATGCATACCTACACACACACACACACACACACCAGAAAATAGGCTTGTTTCTATTGATAGCTGGATTTGGATTTTAGATAATTTGATTTGGGGTGAAAGAACATCAGCCAGAGCAATAGTCTCTACTAGAGACATGTGGACCATAGGAAAAGGGTAGCCAGAATTAACTTTGTGAATAACATGCAGTAAGATAGGGGTTAATCATAGCCACCTCTGCCCCAACCAGCCAGGATGCAAGTAGTTTTTGGTGGAGCCTTAGTTTCTATGATTTCCACATTTTTATAGATGTTTGTATAGTATAACTCACTTGATTATTTTCATTTATGGGAATTTGCATGATAGCAAAATTACTTTACTCCTACTGCAGCTATATATGTATTTAACCACAAAACACAGACTCTAAACTCACCAAAAGAAGAACATTTAATTATAAGAACTTCATGAAATTTTGAGGTTGACTAAGAATTTTATCAAAATATTGCACTGTTCAGTATTGTTTTAGTTAACTTTTGATTTTTCAGAATATGATGCTAAGCATAAATAATGACCTAGTAAGCTTTCCACTTCTTTTTCATTAGTGTTTTGTTTCTCTGAGGCCTGCCTGTTATTAATTTCTCAGTCAGCATTTTTAGTGCAGCAAAAGCATTGCTTTGATGGAAATTCAATGGTTTGTCATTCTTTCTGATATCAGGTCTAGTTTAAGTTTCGAATGACTCTTTAGCATTTACATAGTACAATATGTGTCTCAGTCATGATGCATAGTTATGTTCTTATTATTCCTATTGCTCTGGTTTACACAGAGGTATTGAAAGTGTGTGTGTGTGTGTGTGTGTCTATTTATCAGTGCAAATACAGTGGAATAATGGAAAAATTGCAGTGAAGTCCAAAATCCTTTCATTTAATTTGAGAATTGCCATTGTCTCCAAAATGCTGTCCTATGTTTATTCTTTGAACAGAATTGTTTACATTATCTAAAATAAGATTAATGGATAATTTCCTTTGTAATATGCTAAGCAAAGTTGTTTTATACACAGACATACTACAGTACCCAACTGGAGTCTTCTCTTTTATTTGTTCCCAATTATATCTAATACTTAATGCATCAATGTTCTCCTTCCCCTTTCAGAAGCCTCTTTAATTTCATTCACCATTACAGTGATTCATTATCCTTGTCCTCTTGTCTCTTATGATCTGATGCTTTATTGCATATTCCTATAATACTTTTCTTCAAATCCCACTTCTAATTCCTGGTCATTAATGACTGTCTCAATTTCACATTTCAAAATCTGTCTTCCCTCAACAATTCTGGGTTTCTAGTTACCTTCCATTGCTAATTTGAAGTTGGTAACTTGATTTACATTCTCACCGTGGATCAACAATCATAAAACAATTGATAGGGAAGATCCACCAGGATCCACACAAAAAGAAGTTTGAGCTCCAGAGTCAATATACAGATAGCATGGTTTCTCAAACTGGGCACTGTTAATATTTTGGCCTGTGCATTGTACAATGTTTAGCATCATCACTGTCCTCTACCCACTAGACATCAGTAACAATTTCTGCAGTTGTAAAAAGCAAAAATGTCACCAGACAATAATCATGTCCCCTGGGGGAAGATCAACCCAAGTTAAGAACCGTGCCTATACAGGATCACTTGAGTGTTTCACTTGCTTTGAATCTACAACATTTTGGTGGTCTCACAACTACATTCTTAAACCTTCAAATATTTATTTGCTGTCATCAGTACATTAGCCTTCTACTAGATGTAGGCTCTCAATGGTTCTTCAGTACCCTTTAATCTCTAGTCCCTTAAGTGACTGTTCTATTCAAAACCTCTCACTGAGATCCATGGCAAATCAAGATTTAGTCTACATACGAAGTTTAGGGAATTATTGGATAACAAAGACACTTGAAACTAGATATGATTAGACATGCTACTGTATTACAGGAAGAATACTGGAGGAGTAATAGGGACTTTATATAGTGGCCTAGAGAGATGACTTTGAACATTGAACAAAGGATTGATGCATTTAGCAACAACCCCAGAATGGCTAAACCTAAGGACTTTAAATGCTTCCCTTGAACTAAAAGTAAAATCAAGACATCTGTATCTGGCATTCTTCTATTATTCTGTAAAGGGTATAGATTTATATCCTATTTACAGAAAGCAACTAAGTTAATATACATTGAGAGACCTCTAAAAATATTTATATGTGAGATGGAAGAAGATGGTGGCATAGAGAGGAATGGAAGCTAGTTTGTCTCCCTGGAACAACTAATAAATAACCAGGAACAGCTAGTAAATGATCTGGAATAACTGCAGGGGGACAAACATGACTGTCCACTCATCATACACCAACCTGAATTGGGAGGAATGCCGAGATTGCAGCATAAAATCTGTAAGTAAAAACTGCAGATCCAAGCCAGGAGTCCCCTCCCTCCATGGCCCAAACTGCAAAGCCTCCTGGTGCTAGAGAACAGCACTCTCTGAGCAAGTGAATATAGCTCAGCTGAGCTCCACGTGGGGTTTTAATTAACAAATGTGGACTGCTCGATACAGGATACGAATCCTCAACAAGCAGACAGAGGCTTTTTGGTGATGACTGACCTTGGACAGCCAGAGGGTGGCTGCGAACTGGCCCTGAAGGGGGCTTTCTGTCTCTTTTTTGGCTGAGTGGAAAAAGCCTCATCCATTTTCAGTTCCCAGCACTCTGACCCAGACAAGGGTGCAGATATCACAGGCAGAGAGACTATTCAAATGTAAATGACCTCTCCCTAGGGGATGTATTTTCCCTAAGAAGAAGAAGGTGGTGCGAAGCTCTACTGCATGCCTTTCATTCAGAACCAGACCCCAGAGCCTGGGGGAAAACAGCCACAGGGTTTACCAATCTTCTAAGACACACCCTCAGGGAGATGTGATACTACTGCCTCCTTCTGAGACCTGAGGCTGTTTTGGTCTGGGAAAACCTGATTGGAGTAACAAAGGAAATCAGATGCCTAGACAACAGAAAACTTCAACCTACACTAAGAAAAATGAAGTTATGGCCCAGTCAAAGGAACAAACTTATACTTCAACTGAGATACAGGAATTTAAACAACAAATGCTAAATCAGTTCAAAAAGTTTAGAGAAGATATGCCAAAAGAGATAAATGCTATAGAGAAAACACTGGCTATACATAAGGCAGAAATCGAAAGTTCAAAAAAACAACTGGAAGAATCTATTGAAATGAAAGGCACAACACAAGAGATGAAAGAAACAATGGAAACATACAACAGCAGATCTCAATAGGCAGAAGAAAACACTCAGGAACTGGATAACCAGATACCTGAAACCCTACACACAAAAGAACAGATAGAGAAAAGAATGGAAAAATACGAGCAACATCTCTGGGAACTTAAGGACAAAACAGAATACAAGAATGTACATATCATTGGTGTCCCAGAAGGAGAAGAGAAGGAAAGGGGCAGAAGGAATAATAGAGGAAGTAATCAATGAAAATTTTCCATCTCTTATGAAAGACATAAAGTTATGGATCCAAGAAGCGCAGCATACTCCAAACAGAATAAATCTGAATAGGCCTACACCAAGACACTTAATAATCAGATTATCAAACATCAAGATAAAGAGAGAATCCTGAAAGAAACAAGAGAAAAGCAATCCATCACATACAAAGGAAGCTTGATAAGACTATGTGTGGATTTCTCAGTAGAAACCATGGAGGCAAGAAGGAAGTGGTGTGATATATTTAAGATACTGAAAGAGAAAAACCAACAACTTAAGAATCCTATATCTGGAAAAAATATCCTTTGAATATGAGGGAGAGTTTAAAATATTTTCAGACAAACAATGACAGAGTTTGTGAACAAGACACCTGTCCTACAGGAAATACTAAAGGGAGCACTACAGACTGATAGGAAAAGACAGGAGTGAGAGGTTTGGATCACAATTTTGGGTGATGGTAGCACAGCAATGTAAGCACACTGAACAAAGATAACTGAATATGGTTGAAAGAGGAAGATTAGGAGCATGTGGGAAACCAGAAGAAAAGACGAAAGATAAAGACTGGGACTATATAACTCAGTGAAACCTAGGGTGCTCAACGATTGTAATAAAAGGCACAAATATGTTTTTACATGAGGTAAACAAATGAATGTCAACATTGCAAGGTGTTAAAAATAGGGTGGGATTGGGGGGAAAATACAGTAAATGCAAGCTAGAGACTATAATTAACAGAAACATTGTATTATGCTTCCTTTAATGTAACAAAGGCAATATACCAAAGCTAAATGCATATGGGGGGTGGGACATAGGGAGGGTTATGGGATTCTCGGCATTGGGGACGCTGTCTGACTCTTTATTCTACTTTGGTTTAATGCTGTCTTTCCTTTTATCTCTTCCTAGCTGCCATGTTTTTTGTTTTTTGTTTTTTTGTTTTTTTTTCTCTTTTTTTTTCTTTTGTCTCTCTACCTTCTTTGACTCTTCCTCCTTCTTTGTGGAAGAAATGTAGTTGTCCTTATATAGATAGTGGTCATTGTGGTGAATACATAAATATATGACTATACAGGGAACCATCGATTGTTTACTTAGGATGGCATGTATGGTGTGTGAACAAAACCATCTTAAAAAAAATGGGTTGATGAAGAAACCTTGAGGGCACTATATTGAGTGAAATAAGGCAGGCACATAAGGACAAATATCGCAGGGTCTCACTGATATGAACTCATTATAATATGCAAACTCAAAGACATGAAATATAAGTTACCAGGATATAGAACGAGGCTAAAGAATGGGGATGGTTGCTTATTATCAGCACAATGTTCAACTAGGGTGAACTTAAACATTTGGAAATGGACAGAAGTGATGGTAGCACTTTGTGAGAATAACTAACAGTGCTGAATGGTGTGTGAAGGTGGTAGAAAGGGTAAGCTCAGAGTCATGTATGTCACCAGAAGGAAAGCTGGAGATTAAAAGATGGCAATGTATAAAACAGTGAATCTTGTGGTGGACAATGTCCATGATTAACTGCACAAATATTAGAAATCCCTCTCATGAATTAGAACAAATGTATGACACTATAACTAGAAGGTAATAATAGAAGGGCATATAGGAAAAAAATATATACCTATTGCAAACTATATACTACAGTTAGTAGTATTTTAACATTCTTTCATCAACAGTAACAAATGTATTATACCAAAACTATGAATCAATAATGGAGGGGGGTGGTTAAGGGTATGGGAGGATTTGAGTTTCCTTTTTTTGTCTTTATTTCTTTTCTGGAGTAATGAAAATGTTCTAAAAATTGAAAAAAATTAATTGTGGTGATGGATGCACAGCTGTATGATGGTACCGTAGGCAACTGATTGTACACTTTGGATCTTCGTATAGTTGTATGGTATGTGAACAATCTCAAAAAAAAATAAAAAAAAATAAAAAAATAAAAAATAAAGTAAAATATTTATATGTGCTTAACAAGAATTTACATTTTTAATCAATATGTAATTAGTCACTTGTCCTGATTTGACCATTTAAATTGCGTTTGTCACATACATCCAACTGCCTACTTGAGATTTCCTCATAAGTATTTCAATGCATTTAAACTTAGCAATTGTAAAATGCAATTTTAAATTTGCAACACTCTCCCCACCACTTGCCCTTCTGCTTTTCTCTGTAAGTTCGTCTTAAACCACTTTCCCCTTTGCTCACTGTGGTAGTTTTTGTTTTTTGTTCTTTTCAATAGACCACAAATTATTTGCCACTCTTCTCCCTGGCTGTGGAATCTACAACACTTGCCCTTGAATAAGATATTGCAGAAGTTATGCTATGTGACTTCTGAGGCAAGATTAGAAAAGGCCATGAAACTCGGAAGGTTTCCTCTCTGGAGGCTTTCTCAGGACTTTCACTCTAACAATTCATTTGCCATGCTCCTCAGAAACTTAAGTTACACGAGGGGCCACACGTTGGTTGTTTCGTTGACAGTACCAACTGAGCAGAGCCTTAAATTATTCAGTCTGGTCACCAGACGTGTGAGTAAAAGAAGGCTCTGGATTAGTCCAGGTCCCAGTCAACTGAATTACTCCAAGCCATTCACATCTTCTTAACTAAAGCTCCAGATAAACCATCTCTGCTGTGCCCACCTGAATTGCTGACTCACAGAATCCAGAAGAGTAATAAAATTGTTATTGTTTTACACCACTAAATTTGGCCTGGTTTGTCATGCAACAAAAGTAACTGGAATACTCACTAGCATTATTTCTGTTCTTAAAAGGCCTTAAGTGCTTTCTCACCCTACAACCTACAGTAGATCTGGTTGCTTGGGCATCTATTCCCCAGCTGCTGTGAATGTTGGTTCCCAAGTCCCTCCTTCCTTTGGAGAATTAACCTTGGCTGACAGGAGCTGCCTTGCCTGGGAAATTGTCTCTCTTCCCACTCCTGCAAGGCAGCCCTCAGACAACTGATTGGTATACTGATAGGGGTATACAAATTGCCTGCTCCTTACCTTATGGAGGTAAGAGCTCTGCAGTATGGTTTATGCTCCAGGGTCCTTCTCCTATGAATCAGTCAGTCCAAGGCTAGACTTTACCTGAGAACACATCTTCATTCGTTTTTCATCCCTCCCCTCACCCCCTTACAAGTTTTCCCTGAAGAGCACTCTCAATAAATCATGTGCATCCAAATCCCTGTCTCTGGCTCTGCTTCTTGGGAACCAGATTTAAGATGGGGCCTCTGCACATGAGCGCTCTCTGTTGAGATGTCTTGCCTCCAATGTCACACATGATGGCTCTTCCCTGTGCTTCATTTCTCAGCTTAATTGCTATATAATTAGATAGAAAGAACTTCCTAAGCTGGTTTACCCCACTCTCCTCACCCTCCTGATATTCTATCATAACTCCCTGTTAACTTATTCTTAGAGTTTTTCTCAATATAAAAGTTTATGCTTATTAATTTAATGCCAGTTTAGTATCTATAACTATTTCCCTTCCACTTTGTTCATTCACTATTGTGTCCCCAGTCCTTACAGCACAATGCTTGATATATAGAAAAAGCTCAGTAAATATAGTCTGAATGCATAAATGACTAGAAAGATAATTTCCTAAGGGAAAAAATCAAAGATGCATACAAAGATATATTTTAAGTAATGTATGAATGATATTGAAAATGGTGAAAGTTGAAGCTCTCTCACAACAATGATATTGAAAAAACTGTATTAATCAACGATTAAAATAATGTTTTAAGAGAATTGTAATGATATACAAAATACCTATGATAAAACATGCATTAAACAAATCAGTATAAAAAGACTGTAACTACAATGGGATCTCACTTAAATTAGTACACATTTACATGTGTGTAAAGAAAAACAGACTGAAAGGAATAGACCAAAATTTAGCAACAGTTATGAGTGGATGGTAATATTTTACATTTTCATTTTCTTCTTTGAATCTCTCTAAAATTTCCAAATTATCTACAAAAACACGAATTCATTTTATACAAAGAAACAACTACAATTAAAGCATTATTTCATGAGTCAGAGTGCATCAGTTCATCAGGTAATTTGGGGTAATTTAAGAATGTAATACTAGTGGCAGCAGCTCATGTTATTTTCTTTAATGCTGTTTTTAAGGATTTTAAATAAGCTTTGAGAGTCTTTCCTGGAACTAGAAAATGCTAGAGAGTATGGTATGAGTTTCCTTCCAGAGGGGATGCTGGAAGAATTAAACACTAAATTATCCACCAGTGAGAAATCCAGAAACTATCTGAGGAAGTAAGGAATACAGAAGACTCACAAAGGATCTCCAAGTATAGCTTTGGGGAACATCCATCAGCAGAAGGCATTGGTGAATAAGAGATCATTCTAAAGATGAAGGGTGGTAGGAGTCACTCTTGAGAGGAATAGATGCCTTCTTTAGGAGCACCTGCCATTAGACACCCCTGGCACTAAGAAACACAAATAATCACACTTGTGGAAGACAACACTAGCTGTAGCCAATTGAGGGTAAGGCTAAGACAAAATTTTAGAATTTAGCATCCTCTGGCACTGGTCCTCATTTGGTTATCTGTGGCATCTTGAGGATGGAGATGCTGGTTCCTTATGGATTTATATCAGTTGTAATGATTTCTCTGGATATAATCTTGTAAGGTTTCAGACACTGGAATTTTA
This sequence comes from Choloepus didactylus, assembly GCF_015220235.1. NCBI lineage: Eukaryota > Metazoa > Chordata > Mammalia > Pilosa > Megalonychidae > Choloepus > Choloepus didactylus. The sequence continues at coordinate 33,623,366 of NC_051334.1, read as the reverse complement.
GGAAGAGATGGCTGGTGGTTTTGATGGTTTCTCCACCTAAGGTGACCTTCCTTGGTACTCTAATATTTCTCAAAGGCTGCATTAGCTTTGAAAAATATTTGGTACTGTCGTGTGTTCCTTCTGCATGTGCACTCTGTTGCCTGCCTAGTCTGTATAAATAAGTTTCCAAAGACCACTGTAATTACTTCAAATCTGAAACTTGGAATCATGCCAAAGCAACAGAGTCTCAATTTAGAGACCAACACATCTATCACAGTAGCTGACGGGCTCTTATTGATTTTTTATGTATACAAAACCAGAAACCCTTCATGCATATATAGCATAAACATGTAACACTTTCCCATTTTCTGTGGTCAAGCATGTGTTCACAAAAATTGTGTTCTTAGATTAAGGTTGAAATTTAATTTTAGATTCTTTTGCTTCTCACTGTTGTGTGTGCGCTGTCTTATCTTTGTGTTTCATGCATATTTCCATGCTCTGAGAATTTACCTATTTTTTTCTCAAAATTCTTTTCCTTTTGAATTTTATGAAGATCCGTTGCTTTTATTAAGATGATTAATCATGTATTGTGCACTGCCTGAGCTTTAGTTTCTATAAGGGCCCTGCCTCTTGTCTCTAACAGCTATTTACATTATTCCTTACTAAATCCATCTGTTCCCCAAGCTGGTTCTTTTGGTTTAGAGCTCCCATGAGAGCTTCCATTTACTTCTCAAGGGTCCTCAGAGAGCCCTGCATTTAAACCCTTCCAAGATTTTTTTTAAGAGGTCCAGGTCAGTTCACAGATGCAGAGTAGAAATAAGCTGATATTCACAATTAGGACTCAGGGGATGTGTTGACAGTCTTTCTAACTGATTTACCTCTGGCTCTGCCAGAAGTTTGTATAATATCTCCCTGGAAGAGTTAATGATTATCGACACGGTTTGCACTTGGAGTAGAGTTGCATGGAACATAAAACTAGAACTTAACTCAACGTAGATTCATCATTCTGAGATAACACATCATAGAAATCCTACTTTTCAAAGAACTGAGAATGAAAATCCTACTTTATTTCAAAAATTCACTGAGCTCCTGCCTGAAAAGACTAGGCTATGTTGGAAATATAAGGATAAATATAACTCTTAAATGTGGTTGAGGAGAGACCACTGTAAGTAAGGTATAGTGGGAGTAAGGCAAAAGAAGGGACACACAGTGTCACACTTCTGGACATGTTTATGGACTATGAGTAGAGCGATACAGCAGGAGCCCAGGGAAGAAGCAGAAAAGGAAGTCTGACTTCAAATGGAAGATAGCATGTAGTTCCAGGCTAAGGAATGTAGTCTTTATTTTGTAGTCTTGGCAAAGCCATTGAATGTTCATGAGAAGGGGATTATTCATAAAATCTATATGTCAGCAGTATGCAGTATACAATAAAATGGGAAAAGACTGAAAGAATAGAAACCTGGTAAGAGAATATTGTATCAACCAAGCAGGATAAGATGAGATATAAGACTTTTTTAGTAGGAATGTATAGAAGCAAATTGATTAAACAGACTTTATGAAGACAGAATAAATAGAATTTGGTGATTGTGTAAACAAAGGAGTGTTCTTATTATACCTGAGAAGCAGGACCTTTTTAAAATGATACCAGATTTAAGCCTGTAAAAGTGTAACCACTGACACTACCCCAGCCCCTGCTATTCAATATGCTATTTTACTCCCTTGTTTTTCTGAGTAATAGCATAATTCATTATGTTTCCATAGTTTCTGGTACCTAAAAGTCTAATTGTCAAATTTTCATAGCTGTGGCAGATGTTACATTAAAAAAAAAACATTTTAATTATAGAAGTTGTAGGTTTACAGATAAATCATGTAAAAAAATACAGCATTCCCATATACCCTTCTATTGTTAAAAGTTTGCATTACTGTGTTACCTTTGTTACAATTGATGAAAGAATATTAAAATTGTGCCATTAACTATAGTTCATAGCTTACATTAGGTGTATTTTTTTCCAGTATATCACCATATTTTTAACACCTTCATTAATGTTTGTTATAATTCATGAAAGAACATTTTTATACTTGTACTATTAACTATAGTCCATCATTTAAAATAGGGTTCACTTTGTTATACAGTCCTATACTTTTTCTTTTAATTTTTATTCTAGTAACATATATATGACCTAAAATTTCCCCTTTTAACCACATTGACATATATAATCCAGTGCTGTTAATTACACTTACAATATTGTGCTACCATCACCACCATCCAGTTCCAAATCTTTACAGTCAACCTAAATAAAAATTATGTACAAATTAAGCATTAACTCCCCATTCTTTGCCCGCAGTCCAGCCCCTGAAAACCTATATCCTAGATTCTAACTCTATGAGTTTGCTCATTCTAATTATTACATATAAATGAGATCATGCAATATTTGCCCTTTTGTTTCTGGCTTATTTCACTCAGCATAATGCTTTCAAGGTTCACCCATGTTGTCACTGTATCAGGACTTCTTTCCTTTTGAAGTCTGAATAATATTCCATTGTGTGTATATACCACATTTTGTTTATCCATTCATCAGTTGGCGGGCACTTGGGTTGCTTCCTTCTTTTCACAATCGTGAATAATGCTGCTATGAACATCGGTGTACAAATATCTGTTCAAGTCCCTGCTGTCAATTCTTTTGGGTATATGCCTAGTAGTGGGATTTCTGGTTCCTATGGTAACTCTATACTTAGCTTTCTGCAGAACTGTCAAATTGTCTTCCACAGTGGCTGCACCATTTAACATTCCCACCAGCAATGAATGAGTGTTCCTAATTCTCCACAAACTCTCCAACACTTTTAATTTTCTATTTGTTTAATAGTAGCCATTCTAGGGGGTGTGAAATAGTATCTCATTGTAGTTTTGATTTGCATTTCTCCAATAGCTAGTGATGTTCGGCATTTTTCATGTCCTTTTTAGCCACTTGTATATCTTCTTTAGAAAAATGTCTATTCAAGTTTTTGTCCATTTTTAAATTGGGTTGTCTGTCTTTTTATTGTTGAGGTGTAGGATTTTTTTTATATATTCTGAAAATTAAACCATTATCAGATACATGATTTCAAAATATTTACTCCCATCAAATCCTCTGATGACCAAAAGTATTCAATTTTGAGCAGGTGTTATTTATCTATTTTTTCTTTTGTTGCTTGTGCTTTTGGGTGTAAGTCTAAGAAACCATTGCCTAATATGAGATCCTGAAATTGTTTCCCTACATTTTCTTCTAGTAGTTTTATAGACCTGATTCTTATATTTAGGTCTTTGATCCATTTTGGGTTAATTTTTGTATATGGTGTGAGATCAGAGTCCTCCTTCATTCTTTTGCATATGGATATCCAGTTCTCCCAGCACCATTTGTTGATAAGACTATTCTTTCCCAGTTGAGTGGGTTTGGCAGCCTTGCCAAAAAGCAACTGGCCATAGATGTGAGGGTCTATTTTGGAACTCTCAATTTGATTCCATTTGTCTATATACCTATCCTTGTGCCAGGACCATGCTGTTTTAACCACTGTACCTTTGTAATAAGCTTTAAATTCAGGAAGTGTGAGTCCTCCAACTTCGTTCTTCTTTTTCAAGATGTTTTTGGCTATTTGGGTCCCCATACCCTTCCAAATAAATTTGAAGATTGGCTTTTCCATTTCTGCTTAGTAGGCTGTTGGAATTTTGATTGATATTGTATTGAATCTGTGAATTATTTTGGGTAGATTTGGAATCTTAATGATACTTTGTCTTCCAATTCATGAACACAGAATGAATGCCCTTCCATTTATTTAGGTCTTCTTTGATTTCTTTTAGCAATGTTTTTTTGGTTTTCTGAATATAGATCCTTTACATCCCTGGTTTATTTATTCCTTGATATTTGATTCTTTTAGTTGCTTTTGTAAATGGAAGTTTTTCTTGATTTCCTCCTCAGATTGCTCATTACTAGCATATAGAAACATTACTGATTTTTGCGTGTTGATCTTTGCTGAATTTGTTTATTAGCTCTGTTGTAGATTTTTCATGACTTTCTCTATATAAGATCATGTCATCTCCAAATAGTGAAAGTTTTGCTTCTTTCTTTCCAATATGGATGCCTTTTATTTCTTTGCCTTGCCTAACTGCTCTGGCTAGAACTTCTAGCATAATGTTTAATAATACTGGTGACAGTGGGCATACTTGTCTTGTTCCAGATCTTAGAGGGAAAGCTTTCAGTCTTTCACCATTGAGTATGATGTTAGCTGTGGGCTTTTCATATATGCCTTTATCATGTTGAGGGTGTTTCTTTCTATTCTTATTTTTCTAAGTGTTTTTATTAAGAAAGGATGCTGGATTTTGTCAATACAATTGTCTGCGTCAATTGAGATGATCATGTGTTTTTTTTTCCTTCATTTTGTTAATGTGGTTTATTACATTAGTTGATTTTCTTGCATTGAACCACCCTTGCATACCTGGGATAAAGCCCACTTGATCATGGTGTATAATTCTTTTAATGTGCTGTTCAATTCACTTTGCAAGTATTGTGCAGAGGATTTTGAATCTATATTCGTAAGAGAAATTGGTCTGTAATTTTCTTTCCTTGTAGTAATTTTATCTGGCTTTGGTATTAGGGTGATGTTGGCCTCATAGAATAAGATAGGTAGTGCTCCCTCCTGTTAAATTTTTTGGAAGAGTTTGAGCAGGATTGGTACTAATTCTTCTGGGAATGATAGGTAGAATTCACCTGTGAAGCTATCTGGTCCTGGGATTTTCATTGTTGGGAGGTTTTTGATGACTGATTCAAGCTCTTTAGTTATAACTGGTTTGTTAAGGTCTATTTCTTCTAGTCATTGTAGGTTGTTCATTTGTTTCTAGGAATTTTTCCATTTCATCTAGATTGTCTAATTTGTTGGCATTCAGTTCATAGTATCTCTTATGATCCTTTTTATTTCCGTAGCATCAATAGTAATGCCCCCCCCCCATTATTTTTGATTTTATTTATTTGGGACTACTTTATTTCTTTGTCAGTCTAGCTAAGGTTTTGTCAATTTTATTGATCTTTTCAAAGAACCAACTTTTGGTTTTGTTAATACTATTGTTTTTTTAAGTCTCTACTTCATTTATTTCTGCTCTAATTTTTGTTATTTCTTACTTTCTGCTTGCTTTGGATTTAGCTTGCATTTTTTTCCCTAGTTCCTACAGGTGTGCAGTTAGGTCTTTGATTTTATCTCTTTCTTCTTTAATGTACATATATAGAGCTGTAAGTTTACCTCTCATCAACGCATTCGCTGCCTCCTATAAGTTTTGATATATTGTGTTCTCATTTTCATTTGTCTCAATATTTCCAGAAAAGTCCATTTTGAATTTAGGTGGTTCAGGCAACAGAAACCAGATTGAGTTGGATTACCAACAGTTTTCCCTTGACTCTACTTTTTTTTTCTTTTCCCCTGGGGACCCTTTTGTATGCAACATGACTCAGCGGCTTGTATTCTGCCCTGGGTCTCTGCAGACTTGGGTCTCTGCAGACTTGGGTCTCTGTGCTTGGATATGCATGGAGTTCTAACTCACTGTATCCATTGAGGGAGGGACACGGGCTGCCTCTGCTCCACTCCCAAGCTGCATGGGACTGAGTGAGGGGGAAAGGTTTACACTGGCAGCTCCAGGACAGAAACTTCCTACCTGATCTTGGAGATTCTTTTTCTTTTTCTTTGATTCAGCATTTGTGGAGTCTTTCTCCAGTCTCTATTATCCTTCAGCATTCTAAGCAAGTGGGATTTGTCCTCATATTAGCTGATTCTGAGGGGAGACTCTTCCAGGGGATATCTTATGTCACCTTGTTGATGAGGTAGATGTTACATTTTAATGACCCATCAAGCTTAGTTGACTGGCTTTCTGTATTTAGTCCCTACCTTGGTGTTCTATGACAAAGCTTTATGTCTACATTCCACTAGGCATATGGTAAAGCATGGATCAATATTTTTAAAAATGTGGGCAGAGGAACACATACTGGAGCAGAATAATGAGTTTGCTTTTGGAAAATTTGAGATGAATATAACAAGAATCTGGAGAAAAATGTTCCCGGGGTTGGGAATAAGTTGTCCAATCCAAAGGATGATCTTATCTTTCGATTTGTAGTTTAAATTCAGGCTTTCATAAACTCAAAATTATCTATTAAATCAAACATATGTAATCTGTAAAAACAGTGACAAGAAACAAGCCCTAATATGTTCTGTTGATTATTATTTTGTGGCAATATAGATGATTAGTATATTTTTCCTTTCTGTACAAAAATTTACCATATTCTCAAAGTACTGTAATTTTGTATACTCATTCATATTTTATCACCATGATCTATATTAATTTAAAGCACTCTCAACAGTAGGATTTACACATAATTTCTGTTATTAATTTTTATATATACAATTAATTAATAAAAGCTTAAATTTCATGTGGCTATCTTTAACACATAGAACATATATTTCAGTGTAATCAAAAGGGATAAAATTAAGGTAAAAAATTCATTTTTTGTTGCTTAAATTCTAACTTTTTGGGCTACCTCGTCATTCCTGCATTATTGGGATCCATGATTTCATTGTTATCAGTTGATTCATGGTCTATTTTATATAAAGAAAAGTAGCAACATCAGTATGCAAGAATAGAAGCTGCTTGCCTTCTCAACTCTAGTTCCTTGAGTATTGCTGAAAATAAAGTCTAGCAGGTGGTAGCACTCTTTATGATGAAAACTCTGATCCATGATTTGATGAGGGTACATTTGGCTGTGTAATTTCATTTGCATCCTGATAGGGCTTCTGATGTCCACAACACACAATTACATGATTGCTTTTTCAGTTCAAAAATTCCCAGGAGGCTACTGACTTCATTGAAATTACCAAACATAAGAATTTAACCTCAAAGATCTTAAATCTGTGCATGTGTGTTTTCTTTCTATTTGAAGATAGCACTACTTTAACAATAGTACTGATATTTTTATGTGGCTTATTCACCTATTTTAAGTTATTACATGTGCACAAAGTGACTTGAATGATTATAAATCCAGTATTCATATCATGCCACAAATCAAGAATAATAGACAATATTATTATTATTTTACATTTTAATAGAAGGTTTTAAAATTTACATACCACAAAGGGCTAATAAATTAATTTTTGTAGGACAATATTCTCTATTTAATAGGGAGATATAATCCTAATTACGATGTTAGAAAGATTGAAAAAAATTTTCCAAAGAGAAATCCCACATCTCACTTAATGTTAGATAACAATGTTCAAAAAATATCAAGTTATTTTTTTATTTTAACATTTTTTATTTATTGAGATTGTTCACATACCATACAATTATCCAAAGATCCAAAGTGTACAATCAATTGCCCCCGGTACCTTCATACAGCTGTGCATCCATCACCACAATTAATTTTTTTCAATTTTTAGACCATTTTCATTACTCCAGAAAAGAAATACAGACAAAAAAAAAGGAAACTCAAATCCTCCCATACCCCTAACCCCCTCCATTGTTGACTCATAGTATTGGTATAGTACATTTGTTACTGTTGATGAAAGAACATTAAAGTACTACTAACTGTAGTTAGTTTGCAATAGGTATATTTTTTCCCTATATGCCCCTCTATTATTTTTTTTAAAGTTTCAGAGTAGTATTTAATTTTCAGATATTTATAGTCATCTTATTTGAGATCACAAAATAGTGGCTGTGTTATAAATTTTATGGATAAGGATATTGTTGCACTATTCTCACCATACACAGGTTGCAGAATAAATCTGAATACAGATCAGTACTTCCCCTTCTTCCTCCTTTGTATGTTTACAAACATGCCTACACATAACCCTTGCTATTCAAATTATTTTTATCTGAACCAAGGAACTAAACGCATTGAGATAATTTTGTTTTGTTTATAGGAATTCTCACTGTAAACTATACAAGCTTCGGGATCAAAGAGTAAATAGACTTTTTTTTTTTTTGCCAAACCCTCTATCTGAACTCAGAAGCTAAAATGGTTCAGTATTTTCCATTAACTATGCAATAAATAGCAAATCTTAGGTCCACAATTAATGTTCTTTTGTTTCAGTGCATGAAATAGAAGTTAATAATTGCCACTTAAATTTAGTGGCTCAACAACTACAATAACAGGTGTCTCTCCATATATAAATAGACATTTTCACCAACACTGCTCCCTATATGCCTTTGCTCTATATATCTCATGCCTATCTCCAGACAATGGCATCTAATCTACACCAACCAATAAAACATAATTGAGAATACACATTTTTCAATGCTCTCAAAAAGTATAAGAGTATTACTTTGGATTTTCAAAAGAAGTCTCTATTTTCAGACTTAAATTTCATAGTTTTTAATTATTTTTAGTCTAATTCCTGTTTTATCAATTAGGAAACTAAGAGTCATCTTACAAGTTAAGTGAGATGACCACATTTACAATCAGCAAGTCAGAAAAGTGAGGCAAGTATCTTCAACTTCTGACTTCTAGTGTTTCAGAAAGAATGCCATACCATAAACCTGAGTTATCCATTTGAAATAGAGTGAAAGAAATGGCAGCATGGAATAGGATGTGATACCAAGTATGTTTTCTCCTTCATAATGTCACCATTCTGCAATGTCTGTTTATTCCTCTCTGAAATATGGAATTAAAAAAAATTAATATAGGATTGTGTCTTATGATGACTATGATGATAATAAAGCCAAACTTATATTCAGTGGTCACTATATGGCTTAAAAAATGCATCTTCATCTAATATTAGAGAACCTTTCTCCATATCTCTCTCTCCTTTCTTTGTTTCTCTGTTGGTAGGGCTCCTTTTAGTATCTCAAGTAGGGCAAGTCTTTTATTAGCAAAATCTCTCAGCATTTGTTTGTCTGTGAAAATTTTAAGCTCTCCCTCAAATTTGAAGGAGAGTTTTGCTGGATAAAGAATTCTTGGTTGGCAATTTTTCTCTCTCAGAATTTAAGTATGTCATGCCACTGCCTTCTCGCCTCCATGGTGGCTGCTGAGTAGTCATTACTTAGTCTTATGCTTTTTGCTTTGTATGTGGTGAATTGCTTTTCTCTTGCTGCTTTCAGAACTTGCTCCTTCTCTTCTGTATTTGACAGTCTGATCAGAATATGTCTTGGAGTGGGTTTATTTGGATTTATTCTATTTTGAGTTTGCTGGGCATTTATGCTTTGTGTATTTATGTTGTGTAGAAAGTTTGGGAAATTTTCCCCAACAATTTCTTTGAATACTCTTTCTAGACCTACACCCTTCTCTTCCCCTTCTGGGACACCAATGAATCTTATATTTGGATGTTTTATCTATCATATCCCTGAGGTTCATTTAGATTTTTTCAATTTTTTCCCCATTCTTTCTTTTGTTCTTTCATTTTCCATTTTGTCGTACTCCAGGTCACTGATTCATTGTTCAGCTTCCTCTAGTCTTGTACTATGAGTATCCAGAATCTGTTTAATTTGGTCAACAGTTTCTTTTATTTCCACATGATCATCTATTTTTTTATTTACTCTTTCAATTTCTTCTTTATGCTCTTCTAGGCTCTTCTTCATGTTTTTTACATCCTGTGCCATGCTCTTCTTCATGTCCTTTATATCCTTTGCCATGGTCTCATTGTTTGTCTTTAGTTCTTTGATTAATTGCTCCAAGTACTGCATCTCCTCTGATCTTTTGATTTGGGTGTTTGGGTTTGGTTATCCATGTCCTCTGGTTTTTTCATATGCTTTAAAATATTCTGTTGTTTTTGGCCTCTTGGAATTTGCTTAACTTGATAGGGTTCTTTCAGGATATGTATGCTAATTCAAAGACTTCTCTCTAATTTGTCAGATCTACAGCTTGGTGGCGTACACTTTCTCTATCTAACCAGCAGGTGGCGTCTGCGAGCCTCCTATGCCCCTCAAACCAGTTCTCCCCAACTTTGTCTTTGTGGTGTGTGGGGGTCTTATTCTTGTGGGGTACAATTGGTGCACCAGTTTTGCATGTGTAGTTGGTGCTGTCCGCCCTGAATATGGTGTGTGTGTCTTAGTGGTTAGGAAGTGAGGGCAGCTTTAACAATCAAACCTCCCAGGTGTTCCTCGAAATTTAAGGCTGTTCCAAGGGTCTAAACCTTCAGTTCAGTCTAGCCACAGACTGTTTCTGCCATTGATCCACAAGTCCTTGGTATTGGTGTATGGTCCCTGGGATTTCCGTGTGGGTCCCGCTTCCAAGCCGTGCTCTTCTAGGGCCTCTGCTGAGGGAAGGTTGTGCTACGTCACAAGTGCACGCTGACCCTCAAGGGAAGTTCTGGGCCACTGGGACGTGTAGGGGCGTTCTCAGCCTGCTGAAAGGATGGCTGAATTGGGTGTGTTAATTTCTCCCTTTACACACCGCTCTGCCTTCCTAGCTCTGGGACAATTAGCTGCGGGTGTGTGAAAGGCTATTGTCCATGCCAGATATTGTGGCATGTGTGTGCATTGCTGGAAACACTTCTCATCACACTGGGTTTTTTGGCGCAGCTCTGGGCTGTGGTACTGGTGCCAGGCAGGAACATTCCCAGCCCACCGGGAAGATGGCTGCAAGGGGCATGGTTTTTTTCCCCTTTTAGCTAACCTCTGCCTTCCTAGCCCTGACACAATTAGCAGTGGATGCGAGAAAGGCTATTGCCCATGCCAGATATTGAGGTGTAATCACAGGTTGTGGAGACGCCATTCCTGCTGCACTTCCCTGTGTGGTTCTCACTGCCATATCTGCAGCTGCTTTTGGGTTTTTAAAAAAGAACTAGTCCACTTCCAAATGCCAACCCACAGTTTCCCCACACCACAGTGTGGCTGCCAGTATTCAGCTGGCTTACTCACTCATTTCAGAACGCAGACTCCCGGTTTCACCAAGTGCACGGTCCCTGTGGATTTAGCAGACCTTGTCCAGCCGGTGCATCACTGGAACTGGTGTTCTGGGTGACTTTCTGGCTTTTACTTAGTATTTTTCATGGAAGTGTTTTTTTGCCCTGTCTCTCCTAACCGCCATCTTCCAGAATTTCAAGTTATTTTTGATAAAATTACTCTGATGTATAATATCAAATTTTCCATGTGCATGTATACACAGAATTATTCTTCAAGTACTATCAAGTTTCTTCCAACTTGGTGAAAGAAGATAACAGAGACAACTAACTAGTGTTACTGTTGAAAGACATTTTTTAAGGGGCCGAGTCAGGAAGTTTCTAAGGTAGACAGTTAGGAGTGCAAGGTTCAAGTCAAGGTGGAACTTTGTCCCAGGTTAAGAATTTAGGTGCTCTGGGATATTGGTTTAGAGAGAATTTCAGGCAGAAGTTGGGTCTCCAGAGAGGTCTTTCTAAGAGCGTTCTCTTCAAATGACATCTGTGTCACAATGATGGTTTGTTTAATCCTAAGATCCACAAATCAGCATGACTGAATTAATTTTGTATTCGTATTAGTCCATGGAGAGCCGGACCATCATCTTAATTTTGATTGGACTTTGCCATCTGGATCAAGTGGGAAACACTGGGCTTTGATCCTGGGTGGAACCTACATAAGGTTCCCTGTCCTCAAGTGATAATGTCATCTGATTAAAAGTAATCTATACCTTGTGTTGATTCAAAGTGCAGTCTGTCCTTTAAAGACTTTAGAGAGCAGGGGCTTGCCCAAAGAATGAGAACTCAGCAAAGATTTTAAAGAAAAAATAGCAAAATAATAACATTATAAGCTACACTATATGTTAAAATCTTAAATAGGAATATGTAGAGGCACAAGTGGCATAACTTCACTCATCTATTCATTCACTCATTTATGTAGCATCTATTATTTGCCAGGCTCTGTCCTGAGCAGAGGGAATTTAGCAGTGACCAAAATATAAATATCTATTCTCCTGGTGCTTACATACAAGTGGAGGAGATAAACAGAGTAAATTAGGTAGGAAGGTATATAGTTAAAAGTGCTAAGGAGAAAAATATAAGAAGAAAGCCAGGTAGAAAATGTCCATGGTGGAGGATTACAATATAAACCCTGAAGAAAAACTAAATACTAATCAGACTGAAAAGTAAAAGGATCAATATGTAATTGTATTCATAGTAATTGAGAAGTATTTTAAGTGTGTAAACCTACTTCTATAAATCTTAGACATGAACCAAATTATATAAATTACTTTGAAAAAAGTCTTAAAATCATCATCTTTCACTGGTGCAGCCAATTTACCCAAATACCTTTCTATTTAGGTGCTGAAGTGATTTATTAGGGAAGGTAAAAAGGCAATTAAAAACTAAGTTAACAGGATTTTTTCTTGTCTATGAAGGAGAAAATGGTATTGCACCAGCCCTTCTACTGAAAAAATATAATAAATTAGCATTTTATATGTTGGACAACAGGCAGACCAAGACTATAATCCCTGAGAGGAAACAATAAGCAAACAAACAAACAAGGTGATCTTGGTGATCTCTCCAACTTTCCAACAAGAGGCACTTTTCAGACTTAAACTCAGAGAAGTGAAGCCCAAGCAAAGAAAGATGGTCTACTGGAGCTGAGCAGACACAGATCAAGGTTCAGGGCTATTGAAATAGCTTTAATTTGAGGGGCCTGATAGCAATAAGAAAGGAAACTACACAGAGAACTAGGTCCAGAAAATTGCAAAAGTTCTCTGAGTATTAGGCCAAATATTAAGCTATACAAGCATGGGTGAAAATGCAGAAGGCCAGACAAAGAACATTACTGGGGAAAGAACAACTTTCTGAGAGCTGTATACTGGAAACTACTAGAGGTTGCAGAGGACTGGGAGATGATTGCGATTTGAAAAGTCAGAGTGGCGAGACCGTGTTGAAAACTCATGGTACTCAACAAATACTTCAAAACAGCCAGCACTTAAAAGTTGGGTTAATATAGCCCTGGAGTAAAGGATAACTTGATTTGCCCTAATAAAGATCAAAAACAAGCCTCAAAATTATCCGTCTGATCTACAGATAAATTAACTGCCTCTAAATAATATTAAACACTCTATTAAGAAAGAAAACAAAATTTAGGCACTCAAATACACATCAACACTATCCACTATATAATTAAAATTTCTATACATATGAAGAAGCAGGAAAATATGACCCCAAACCTGGAGAAATACCAGCATTTAACAATATTTGTGAAATATGGCTATAGCAGTGCTTTAAGAAAATTTCATATACCTGTATTCTAATAGAGGACAGGTTTAAAATCAATGGCACAAGTTGTTACCTTAATAAGCAAGAAAAGAAGAAATTAAACTGTGTATGGAAAAAGATCATGCAAACATGAAATAACAAAAATAGTAAAATATATCCATAATATATATATGCAGTAATGAATAAAATCCATAAAAACAACTCAAAATCTGGATATTTAGCTTATTATTTTATAGACAAAATCTTATCAAGAATCATCAAGAAATTAAAAAAGGAAAAAGAGGAATTACTAATATCAGAATTGAAATGGTAGACATCAATACAGATGTAATGGCACAATAAATTCATATTAATTTTTTGCAATGAAATCAACAACTTAGATAAATTGGACACATTTTGAAAGATACAAATTATCAAAATTGACATAAGGAAAAATATAAACTCTGAATACCCTTATATCTAATGAAGAAACTGAATTTGTATGTTTTTCTTTACCAGGGAAGTTGTGGTTTTACAGAACAACCATGCACAAAATACAGGATTCCCATATACCAACCCACCCACCACCAACACCTTGCATTGGTGTGGTTCATTTGTTACAATGGATGACAACTCATTTTTATAATTGTACTATTAATTAAAGCCCATTGTTTAATCTAGGGTTCACTATTTGTATAGTGTAGTTCCACGGATTTTCTTTGTTATTGTTACATTATATACAATCTAACATTTCCCCTTTTAATCATATTCAGATATATATTTCAGTGCTGTTAATTTTGTTCACATGCTGTGTTACCATCACCATTATCCATTTCCAAAACATTTCCATCATTCCAAATAGGAACCCTGTACATTTTAAGCCTTAACTTCCCATTCCCTATACCCACTCCATTCCCTGGTAACCTATATTCTAGATTCTGACTCTATGAGTTTGCTTATTCTAATTGTTTCTAGTCAGTGAGATCATAGAATATTTGTCCTTTTGTGTTGGCTTATTTCACTCAACATGATATCTTCAAGTATCATCCATGTTGTTGCATATATTGGGACTTCATTCCTTTCTACAGCTGAATAATATTCCATTGTATGTGTATACCACATTTTATTTATCCATTTATTGGTTGCTGGACACTTGGGTTGCTTCCATCTTTTGGCAATTGTGAATAAGCGCCCTGATATTTTAAATATCCCTTTCTCTTTATTTCATGGAAACCTTTGTTTCCTATCACAATTTCACTAATTATCCTTTTATAGGATGGAATTATTGCTCAATCAGCTATCATGCGCCAGAGTCAACTGCTTTTTTCAGTTTTCACCATCCACCTGGGTTTCAGTCTATTCCTGAGAATGGCAAACAACTTCCCTCTATTTCTATGCTGATTTACAATTCAACACAACTTTACTCAAGACCCAGATCTCCAGACCCATCCTTGGAAGTAACAAAACTCCAACCTGCCTCTCCAGAAGTCCAACAGACTGGAGAATTGTTCAATAATTATCTCTATTCTCCCTGGATCCCATTAATATTTATTTGTGGAAAACAGGTTTATTATTATCTACCTAATTAGACTGGATCCTGATATCTAGCTAATCTTATTAGCCCTTACCAGATCTTTAGCCAGACTGCCTTTTTTCTCTCATCTTAACCTTTCTGTTACCTCTGACTTACATTTTTCTAGTTCCACAACCTACAAAAACCACAATCTATTATAGTCGAAGGCTCAGGTGCAAAATTCCATATACTAAAGAAGACTCTAATTCTCCTTTTACACCAGCTGGGAAGAGGCCTTGAAACACAAAGCCAAACTACTGGGAACAAAACTAGAGGACTTTGCTGCTGTGAACCACGCATGGGCAACTTGACTGACTGAAGTTTCCTTTGTGTGGGCCACTCAGGAAGTAGGCTGACACTCCCACATTTTCTATTCTTTGTTCCAGGAGGTAACCAGGACTGTAGAAAATCTCACTGAAATCACCAACATCATCACCAGAGAACTGCAAGTACTCTAAGAACTCCAACGAATGGTCCTTCACAACCATCTGGCATTGGGCATGATTCCAGCTTCTTGAGGGGCACTTGTGCATTGTTCAAAAGCAGCTGCTGTGCATATGTTTGCCAAAACCTCTCTGATGTCTTTGTCTCCACTAAAAATATTCAGACTGAAAGCTGAAATTTTTTTTAGATCATCACTTCTCTCCTCACTGTGCTATCTAGGGACACAGTGGCACCAATGTCCTTGGATCCTCTCAATTGACACCCAGCCAACCTTAAATATTGGTTTTACTCCCTTATTCAGCCTTTAATAATTATTCTGCTTGTTATATTCCTAGGTATTCCTTTTGTTAAGTGCCTGATTTCTAAAATCCTCCAACAATTGTCACTCTGACAACTTGCTCAACCGATGATTCAACTGATTTTGCAGGAACAACAAGCATCCTCAGGCAATTATTGCATGGATCCTGCATCATGCCACTCAGGAAGTTTATGATCCCTCTGAGTAGCACAGCAATTAATGAATATCATTCATCTTGAACAAGAGGGGGGCTGACAATGTTGATTTTTTTTCCCTGAGACCTATGATCCATGTAAACATTTACAATTAAAGACCCCCCTCAACCTTTTGTGTTCTAGGAAATGGCTTACTGCAAAGAAACACCCTTCCACAAATGAGTTAGACAAGAACAACAGATACTCCTTTTTTACTTATGACAATCTAGCCACAGAACTTCCAAATTTCCATTCTTTGCCTCATAAATGTTTACCTGAACTTTTTTGTCCCTACTGATCAATTGGAACAAAATTCTTATTAACTGTACTGGTTGTTTCTCCCCTTCTACCAGGCCCCTAACTTTGATCCAGCCTCATTCAAGCCTAAATACAAATGCTCTTTTACAGGAGAATAAGCAGACCTTAGAATAAAACTTCTTCTAATCTACAATCCAGTCATGCCACTCTTGCTCATCCCACCTTCCTATACCCTGTTCTTTCCAACCTTTTTACTTCTCCCTATAAAACAAATGCCATTTTCTGCCTAACCTTGAGAAACTTGCAGATCTTATTGCCAAACATTCTCCCTATTGCAATAGTTCCCCGCCACTTATTACAATAATCCTTTTGAATAAAGTTTCTCCTCCCCTAAGTCTGAATTTGTTTTTATTTGTCAATATAGAATATTTGGTATCAACAAAGAAAGATATTTTATTTCCTTCACAGCCAATTTCTGACCCATCTTTTGAAGAGCCAAACCCTGCTCTGATTTTTTTTCACCATATATTATTTTTACCAGTTCTATAACTCAATGTAATACAGTATATACATTTTTGTGTCTGCCTTCTTTTGTTCGGCATAATGGAAGGCTTCTCAATACCAACACTGCTTTTGTTTTGGGGACAGATAATTCTTTGTCGTGAGGAGCTGCCTTGTGCATTATGAAATGTTTAGCAGCATCCTTGGCCTCTACCTACTAGATGCCTACTAGAACCTCAACCCCATTATGATGAATAAGCCTGTCTCCAGACATGGCCAATATTCCTGGGGAAGAGGGGAAAACAAAACTGCTCCCAGCTGTTGACTACTAACGTAACGTTTGAGGTTTGCTTATGATGTTTAGTATATCACTAGTTCATTCTTTTTTAATGCTGAGTAGTGTTCCATTTTATACATATATCATAGCTTCTTTATTCTCCTTTTGATAGACATTTGGGTCATACCCATTTCAGGGCTATTTTGAATAAAGCTTCTATGAACATACTTTTCTGTACTTATGTTTCTACTTATTTTGGGTAAATATCAAAAAGTCACATCACTAGGTCATGTGGAAGGTGTATACTCAACTTTATGAGAAACTGCCAGAAAAATTTCCAAATAGGTCTTACCATGTTACATTACCCCCATTAACGTATGATAAACTTAATTGCTCACATTCACATCAACATTTGGAGTGGTCAGTCTTTTTAGTATGTCTTTTAGAGTATATGCAATGGTATATTTTATTTTCATAAACACTGATGATATCAAGCATATATCATTATAAGCATATTTTCTTATGCCTATTAGTCATTTGAATGTCTTCCTTATTGAAATGCATGCTCAAGTCTTTTGACCTTTAATAATTGGTTTTTATCTTGACATTATGGAGTTCTAAAAGTTCTATGTATGGTCTTTCAAATATATATTTTGAAAATATTTCATCACAGTCTGTAGCATGTTGTGTCACACAGGGTTCTCCAGAGAAACAAAACCAATAGGATATATTAAAAAATTTATTTTAAGTAATCGGCTCATGTGATTGTGGGGCTGGCAAGTCCAAGATTTGTAGGCAGGCTGGAAGGCTGGAAATTCCAGCAAGAATTAATGTTGAAATCTTGCATCTGAAATCTATAAATCTGAAATCTGGAAGCTCAGAGAGGAGTAGATGGTATAGTCCAGAGACAGAATTTGTTTTCCTTGTAACCCTCAGTTATTTGAGCTTAAGGTCTCCAGTCTACAAAATACCTCTACAGAAACATCTAGGCCACTGTTTAACTGAACAACTGGACACCATAACCTAGCCATGTTGGCACATAAAATTAATCATCATTGTTCTAGTTTGCTAATGCTGCCGGAATGCAAAACACCAGAGATGGATTGGCTTTTATAAAAAGGGGGTTTATTTGGCTACACAGTTACAGCCTTAAGGTCATAAAGTGTCCAAGGTAACACATCAGTAATCAGGTACCTTCACTGGAGGATGGCCAATGGAGTCCGGAAAACCTCTGTTAGCTGGAAAGGCATGTGGCTAGTGTCTGCTCCAAAGTTCTGGTTTCAAAATGGCTTTCTCCCAGGACATTCCTCTCTAGCAAGCTTGCTCCTCTTCAAAACGTCACTCACAGCTGCAGTGCACTGAGTTCCTTCTCTTTGAGTCAGCTCATTTATATGGCTCCACTGATCCAGGCCCACCCTGAATGGGTGGGGCCATGCCTCCAAGGGAATATCTCATCAGAGTCATCACCAACAGCTGGGTGGGGCACATTCCAAGCAAATCTAATCAGCACCAAAATGTCTGCCCTACAAGACTACATCAAAGATAATGGTGTTTGGGGGACACAATACATTCAAACTGGCACATTCCACCCCCTGGACCCCAAAATGACATTATCTTTCCAAATACAAAATACATTCATTCCATCACAATATCACAAAAACTTAAATCATTTCAGTAACAAAAGTTAAGTACAAGATCCTATCAAAATCAATTACAGGCGTGGTGGGTCCTAAGGCATGATTCTCCTTTAGCTTTGGATCTGTGGACTTAGAACAAGTTATATGCTCCCAATATACAAAAGAGGGACATTCATAGGATAAACTTTTCCATTGCCATAAGGAGAAACAGTAAGGAAAACAGGGTTAACAGGACCAAAACAGTTCCTAAAACTGGCAGGACAAACTCCATTAGATTTCAAAGTCTGAGAGTCATTTACAGAACAATGTTGCATCCTTGGGGCTTGAGAGAGCGGGAGTCTAACCCTTCCTAAGGGCCTTTTTGGCAGCCTTTTCCTCTCCAAACACTTGGGTGAGTGCTCCAACATATCCACACATTGGGGAGACCACCTTCTCGGCCCCACCCTCCTCAAATATCGGGGCAACACCCGGATTCCCTTCCATCTCCGGAGCACATGCTCAACGCCTTCAGAACAGTGTAGTGGCAGCCAGGCTCTCCCCAATTCCCTGGGAATGTGCTCCACCCTCTTTGGGGCTTGGGGTGGCAGGACATTTCCTGAGCATCGAGGAGGAAGGCCCGCCCTCGACCTCCAGGGCAAACTCACCCTTTCCATGTGTGTGGGCCACTCCGCTCTCCCAGCCCAAGACTTCTTGACTCCAGACCTCAACCTCCATGGCTCTGTCTTTGAAGAAATTTTTCCTTCAGTTTATTCTTGTCTGTCTTCACCAGTCCAGACTGGCAATGGCTCTGTCTGTAAAGATCTCGCAAAAATTCTGTTGGCTTCACATGAAGCAGCCAGGGGTCAAAGCCATCAGACAATAGGAGTTTCCACAAATCCTTTCTGGATAATTCCATCTCCAATCTTGGCTTGTACTGAAATGATGGCTGGGTTCCATGTTTGGTTACATCCTCACGTTGAGCTGTAGCTTCTGGGATTCCACTGCCTGGAAGCTCGTCATTTTCCAAGCCATCAGCTTCTGGTTTCTTTGAATCCAAGAGTTCAGTTCTAAGTTTATCTCTCTCCGCTTGCATTTTACTATAAGCTGCAAGGAGAAACCAGGGTACGTCCTCCACATGTAGTCTGGAGATCTCCTCAGCTAAGTATTCCAGGTTGTCGCTTTCAAATTCTTCCTTCCATCTGACACCAGGTCTCAATTTTGCCAAATTCTCTGCCACTTTAAAACAAGGATTGCCTTTCTTCCGGTTTGCAACAACACATTCATCATTTCTGCTCAAGTCCTCATCAGAAGTATCTTTGGAGTCCATATTTCCATAAACAGTCTCTTTAAAGCAGTTTTGGCCTTTTCTATCAAGGTCCTCACAATTCTTCCAGAATCTTCCCCTTATCCATTTGAAAAGCCGTTCCAACATGTTTGGTATTTGCAAACTCAGCAGCAAAAGCACTCCACTTCCGGTACCAAAATCTGTTCTAGTTTGCTAATGCTGCGGAATGCAAAACACCAGAGATGGATTGGCTTTTATAAAAAGGGGGTTTATTTGGCTACACAGTTACAGCCTTAAGGTCATAAAGTGTCCAAGGTAACACATCAGTAATCAGGTACCTTCACTGGAGGATGGCCAATGGCATCCGGAAAACCTCTGTTAGCTGGAAAGGCATGTGGCTGGTGTCTGCTCCAAAGTTCTGGTTTCAAAATGGCTTTCTCCCAGGACATTCCTCTCTAGCAAGCTTGCTCCTCTTCAAAATGTCACTCACAGCTGCAGTGCACTGAGTTCCTTCTCTTTGAGTCAGGTCATTTATATGGCTCCACTGATCCAGGCCCACCCTGAATGGGTGGGGCCATGCCTCCAAGGGAATATCTCATCAGAGTCATCACCAACAGCTGGGTGGGGCACATTCCAAGCAAATCTAATCAACACCAAAACGTCTGCCCCACAAGACTACATCAGAGATAATGGCGTTTGGGGGACAGAATACAGTCAAACTGGCACAATCATACATGTATAATTTCTTTTTTTTCAGAGTGTTTTTGTTGAGTAAAAGCTTTAATTTTTGATGAAGACCACTTGATCATTTTCTTTTTTATGGTTAAGGCTTTGGTGTGCTTTGCCTTCTCCTACATTTTTTCTTCTAGAAATTTAGTAGTATCAGGTTTTCTGTGCCAGTCTGTGATCTATATCAAATAAAATTTTTGTATGGCTTGAGGTATCATCTGAGGTTCACTTTTTCCAAATGCATATTCAGTTTTTCCATCACCATTTGTTGAAAGAATATCATTTTCCCATCAAATGCTTTGATGCCTCAGTTGATATCATTTGATCTTATAAGTGTGGATCTTTCTGAACTCTATTTTTTCTATTATCTGTCTTTATGAATAGACCTCACTTTATTGTTTTCAGTAGCTCTATAGTAAATATTGAAATCAAAGTAGTATAGGTCTACAATTCTCATCTTTTCCATGATTGTTTTTGCTATTCCAATACCTTTGCATTTCCATATAAATTTTAGTATAAACTGGATGATTTCTAAAACACCAAAGAAGAGTGCTAGATTTTTGACTAAAATTGCATTGAATCAATAGATCAACCTGGAGCTAATTTATATTTTAATAATATTGAGCCTTCTAATCCATGAATTAATCTTTCTGAGGACCCAGGGCCCCACCCCCCTCCTCCATTTGAGAGCAAGTCATGCATGCAGCCACCTAGATGACCTGGACAGAGGTTAAAGGTTAATAGACCCCCCTCAGTGGGGAAAGAATGTATCCTCAAAGCCTTAAAACTCCACACTCCTTGATCACTGTTAATAACCAAATTTTGCAAGACCCTGCTGAAACTCCATTGTCACACCCTCCTTTATAAGCCATCCCCTTGGCACTCCCCACTCTCTTTTTCGCATGGTACATTTTCCATGGCTGGCAGCAACCTTGGGACCATCTCCTGTCAGTAAGTCCAAATTAAACCCATATCCACTTCCGTGCCTGGTAAATTCTTTGATCTCAGGGGCTAAGTGGGGTTGGAACAATCTTCAAGTATTTTATAATTTTTGTTGCTATCATAAATGGTATTTTATATGATGTTTGCAATTTCCATTGATATAAATATACAAATGCTCTTGATGTTTTGTATGTCTATTATGGATCTTGCAACCTTGCTAAATTTACTCATTAGATTTAGTAGTTATTTGGTAGAGTCCTTAAAATTTTCTATGTATATAATTATGTTATCTTCAAGAAACAAAGTTGTATTTCTTCCTTTCTTATCTATATACTTTCTATATATTTTCTTATATTTACTGCACTGGGTATGACTTGCATTATAATATTGAATTCGAGTTGTGGTAACAGTAGTCCTTTTCTTATTTCTAGTTTTATTACTAAAACATTTAACATTTTACCATTAAGTAAACTGTTCACTGTATTTTTCACAGTTCTCCTTTAACATATTGAGATAAATTTCCTTCTATTTCTGATTTTACGAGAATTTTTAATTCATGAATGAGTGCTGAATTTTGTCAAATGCTTGCTCTTCTCTTATTGGAAATCTCTTATCTTCTATTCCAGTAAATGTGGAAAATTTTATTGATTGATTGATTTTTGAATGTTAAAACAACCTTGTATTACTAGGATAAATTTAACTTTTTATTGATGTATTATATATTTGGATATTGCTGGATTTAATTTGCTACTATGTTAGAGGATTTTGCATTTATCTTCATTAATGCTACCAGCCTATATTGTTTTTTTTTCCCCTCATGTGAGTTTTCTCTTTTGGGGATCAGGAGCATAAAGTGAGTTTAGAAGTGTATTGTCCTTATCTGTTTTTTGAAAGATTTTCTGTAAGATTTATATTATTTTTTACTGACATTATAGAATTCACTGGATAATTCAAATGGTGTTGAGTTTACTTTGAGAAATATTTTAAAATACATATTGAGAGCCTTTGCACCACTGTACATTTCCACCAGCAATGAATGAGTGTTCCTATTCTCCAAATCCCCTCCACACTTATTATTTTCCTTTTTTTTTTTTTACAATAGCAGCCATTCTGATGGGTGTGAAATGGTATCTCATTGTGATTTTGCTTTGCATTTCCCTGATGGCTAATGATGCCAAGATATTTTCATGTACTTTCTGGTCATTTGTATATCTTCTTTGAAGAGATGTCTATTCAATAAGATACCATTTCTTCCTCAATAGACTAGCTACCATTAAAAAAACAGAAAATTACAAGTGTTGGAGAGGATTTGGAGAAATAGGAACACATTCATTTCTAGTGGTAACATAAAATGGTGCAGCTGCTGTGGAAGAGAGCTTGGGGATTCCTCAGAAAGCTAAGTATAGAACCACTGTGAGTCAGCAATCCCACTACTAGGTATATACCAGAAAGAACTGAAAGCAGGGATCTGACCAGATATTTGCACACTGATGTTCTTCATGGCATTATTCACAATTGCCAAATGATGGAAGCAACCCAAGTGTCCATAAACCAATAAATGGATAAATAAAATGTGGTATACACATACAATGGAATATTATTTAGTTGTAAAAAGGAATGAAGTCCTGATATATGTGACAGCATGGATTTATTGAGTAAAAGAAGCCAGGCACAAAAGGACATATATTGTATTATCTCACTGATTTGAAGCAATTCGAATAAGCAAACTCATAGAGTCAGAATCTAGAATATGAGTTACCAGGGGATGGCATAGGTATAAGGAATGGGAAGTTAAGGCTTAAAATATACAGGGCTCCTATTTGGAATGATGGAAATGTTTTGGTAATGGATGGTGGTAATGGTAGCACAACATTTTCAATGCAATTAACAGCACTGAAATATATATCTGAATATGATTAAAAGGGGAAATGTTAGATTGGATATATGGTAACAGAAAAACAATTAAAGAAAATCCATGGGACTACACTACAAAAATAGTGAGCCCTAGGTTAAACCATGGACTTAAATTAATAGTACAATCATAAAAATGTGTTGTCATCCATTGTAACAAATGAACCACACCAATGCAAGGTGTTGGTGGTGGGGTGGTATATGGGTATCCTGTATTTTATTCATGATTGTTCTGTAAACTCACAACTTCTTTAATAAAAACAGAACAACACAAAAAAATGGAATAAATATAAAATAAGGGATTAAGGATGAAAGAAATATATATCAGGGCCCTCTTGGAGTTTACAAGTGTGATTGTGAATAGAGACTATTCCAAGAACAGTGTGAAGGTGGAAGATTATGTTTATAGTGTTGTTTCCTGGAGAGGGGGGCATTTTGCCAATTTATAGAAGGTTTATGAATAGTATTTCTTGGTTCAGCACAGAGTCAATTAAAATAAAACTGGTGACTAAAGCAGATTCTGTGTGATTATTTAGGTTTAGACCTGAATAATCCTTCCAGATATTTTCCAAACAGTTAGAGACATATTTGTCTCTTTTGCTGGACTTGATATGGACAAGTCTGGGGAGATCTCCTAAACCCCAGAAATTCCAAATTATCTGTAGGGAACCTGTGCCATTTTTGGATATATTTAACTGAAGTAATGCCTTAATGGGGAGGCATATAATCAGTGGGAGAAGGGAGAGGTGCCCAATAGAGTAAGAATTACCCATAGGATCTAATCAAGGATAAGATCTTAGAGAAGTCTGGAAACAGTCTTGCCTGACTAACTTCTTTGAACAATCTCTAGTTAGAGAGCTGAAGGAAGCTCCCCCATGCAATCTTTGCATTTGAAGAGCCAAGGAAACCCCCTTGTGCAACCCTCAAGTTCTGGGAGTCAAACAAATTCCTTCATACAATTCCCAAAATTCCCTCATACAATCTCCAAGCTGGTGAGTAGAGACAAAAAAACAGAAGCTTCACAGAAGGGCCAAAGAAAAGTCTCTTTGCCCCAAGGGTTCAAAGTAACTCCTTACCATGCTTCAACAGAGAAGATGTCCAGAGCACTGGTTCCAGGCTTGAGCTCATCAAAGGATCCTCAAATTACTGAATAGGAAAGGAGTTCAAAAGACTCACAAGGTTGGGGTCTGTAAGTAAGAGCCAATCTTGCTTCTAGTTATGGCACCCAAAACTGTCAAATAAGAAGAAATCTGAACTCAGGTAAGGAGCCACTTTATTCAAAAGGATTACTGAACTAAGGGAGGACAACTATTGCAATAGGGAGGATGCTTGGCAATAAGATCTGCAAGTTTCTCAAATGTTTGTCAGGAAAGGGTTTTTCTTTCATAGGGAGGGGTCAACAAGGCTAGAAAGAACTGGGTGGGGAAAATTGGGATGAGGGAGGGTGGCATGATAGGACTGTAGATCAGAAAATGTTTTATCCCACAGTTAGCCTATTCTCAGAAGGGGTCATTTAAGAAGGGATTATAGGCAGGCTCAGTCTGAGAATGGGTCATAGATCAGGGGCCTTCAGGAAGGAGAGAAACTTAACCAAAGTTTGGTTGATAAGCATTTTGTTCTGATTGATCTGTGGGGACAAAACAGTTCAGCTAACATTTATGAAGGACAGATTGGAAATTTGGAGGGTTTGTGTCTGGTCTTCTTATAGGTAAACAAGAGAGCATCTTGAGTCTTATATATCATATGTGAAAGGGCATTTCTTTGCAGTAAGCCAATTCCTGGAACATAAAAGGTTGGAGGGGTTTCTTTAACTGTAACTGTTTACCAGCATCATACTGCTTGGATAAAATGCAACATTGTCAATATATTGATAGCTGTATGGATTGTAACCATATATGTTACTGTCAAATCTCATCAAACTGTTCTTCTAAGATCTGTGAGCTTTTTTTTTTTTATCTCATTAAAAAAACACACTAACTTTCACACAGACCCAAGAAAAATAACATTTTAATACGTATGGCTGCCGTAGGAAATGATCATTTTTAAAACAATTTTAAATTTAAAATTTGATTATTCACAGGAATATATTGGAATAATAAAATTAGGATTATTTCTGGTTCTGGGATTACTTTGCTCCTCTAAGACAGCACCAAAGAGTAAGAATATTATGGGTGTGCATGTATGTGTGTTTGTGTGTTTGCATGTGTGTCCTTCTCTCTCTCTCTCTCTCTCTGTGTGTGTGTGTGTGTGTGTGTGTGTGTGTGTGTGTGGTTTTGAGGAAAAGGAAAATAGGTTACTTTCCATTCTAATGATTTAAAAGAAAAGTAAATTGTTCAAACCTGATTTAAGAGATACGTATGTTTTTTTGACAGTCAATTTTTTTGGAAACTTTCAAGTTGTCTCTGTATAAGAAAACCCTTATGGAAGATCATAAAAGTTGGTACTTTTGTGAAAAATCATAGTCTCTATTTGGTGTCTGTATTCAGGCCTGAATTATCCATGTTGATTATCTGCATCAATGTACATTTCTAGGTAATTTACTTCATTGTATCCAACTTCTTTTCATTCTGACCATATTCACATAAGCAAACTGGATGGGCCACCCTCCTGAACCATTTGATTATTTTGGCTGTCTTTATTATCTGTGGAGTTTGTTGCATGAATAGTACAGCTGTGTCCAACAGTGCAAATTTTTAAGATGGAAGTATGAAATCAGCTGTGTCACGGTGCACACATACTGACCCATTCCATGTGTTGTCTCTTGGATCCCATATTATTTGTTTTTTCTATTTATCTTTATGAAAGAAATGGACAGTTAATTCCCTCAGCACTGTATGCTGTGGAGACACAGTAAGTATTTTAAGCTAAATGTTTCATTTGGTTTTGGATTTTATAAATAATAATGACCCAATTACATATTTTTGCATTAATAGAATCCTGAATCAGTATAATTTATATGCAGTTCATTTTTTACTATAATAATATAACATTTCAATCTCAGTTTCTCATTTTCATTAACATTAGGACAATTTTCTTTGTGAGAGTTTAAAAGATAAATATAATCATAGGGTTTATGACTTGAAAATGTTTTTTTCTTAGACTCTAAGCAAGAGCTCTAGTTTTTAAAAACATTACTGCTTATGCCAATTCAAGATTTAAGACATCTCTCCATGCTGTTTGAACACTAGATAAATAATTTTTGAAGTTTCTCTTGAGTCAACAAAATTTATATTTTCCTTTTTAAGATATTCAATGAAGCTAGGAGGATATAAACCCTTTTGTCTTCAGAGATTATTATTTTTTAACATTAGTTTCAAGTTCACATTTTTATATTCCTTCAAGTTTTATTTAACGGTAAATGACTTAAATGAAAAGAATCTCTATAAAAGTTTTGGAATATGTTTTACCATTTTCTATTTTTCAACCATATTTTCCCATTACTGTTATACAGCTACTGTGTTTATGGCCAGAGTGAAGACTGATGTGGTTTCAAGCACACAGATGATAACAATTGCACAGAGCAAAGAGGTTTCACTTCCCTTGGGATTTCAGCCATACTGTTTGTTGTTCCTTCCTCTGAGGATACACACTTCCTAACTATATGCTTAATACGTGGCTTTTTATAACTTTGCAGAATGATAACAGACCTCAACTTCATAGTAGATTCCTTAAGGCTTGGAATCAGATTAGATATGAGTCATGCTAGAGAGGGCTCCTACAAGATGAAAGAAAAAGGATGAAGAAGGATGTGTTATTTTATTTCGATTGTTGGTCTGCATTTGTGGGCCTCCTGGTTAAAAGACTTCTTAAGAATAAGATAGAGATCCTTTTAATTCTAGAAATCATTAAAAAATGCAAAAAAGTTATTAATTAAGAAGTACTCAATGCAATCCATGGAATGAGCCACATATAATTACCTAATGGCTTAAACTTCAATATACACTGCAAGTTTGCAGCTGGTTAAAAAAATAATCATACTGCATGGTTGCTGTTTCTGATTTCTAAGAAGCATATCATATCAATATGAAGTAAAAATCTATAGTGTTCTTTTCAAATCACAGAGACAAGTAGAGAAAAGGGGAAAATATATGGACTTTTATAATTTCTTCAATTCTTTCTGATGCTGAAAGTTGAAACCAAGATATTGTGACCTTTTGTTAAAGGGTGCATAATAATGAGTCTTTGCACATGCAATGTGGACTGAGAGGAATTGAGTCTGTGAGAGTAAGCTCAAAGGATTTCTGAAAATAGAGGGGCTGGGAGAGATGAGTTATCTTGAGGGAAGATAAGAATTTAGCAAATTGTTCTGAAGCCTGTTAAAGGTTAAATTTCCAAAGAGTTTATAATGATGACTCTCACAAATATGACATGTCAAAGATATTATTTAACTTATTAATTAATGAGTGAACCAGGAAGATGTCACATATAGTTCAAAGGAGAATTCAAACAATCAAACACATAAGCAGTAAGTAATGCTGAAATATATTTAATAAGAGATGTAAAACTTGTTTATAGGGAAAAGATCAATTGCATTTCCACTGGGAAAAATTCATTTGCATGTCTATGGGCAAGAATCATTTGTATTGCTATCAGTTATCTACAAGTAACAAGGTTTTAAAATATTTCAAAGACTATGGAAGGCAGAGTGACTACATAGTATCAGAAAATCCAGAAATGTGTGCTTATACAATGCATAATTTTCCTTTGAAGATACCTGTTTTTCTTAGAACCTATATCATGAGAAACGTGGTCAGTGAAAAAAATACCTGTAGAAGGAGTTTTCATTTTTTTATTTTTTTGCAAACAGAAATGCTCGCTATCTAAATATTTGATGTTGTTTAGTAAACTGTAAAGTATGCTGCATACACAGATGATGTAAGCAAGTGTTTTTTTTTTTAGTTATCAAACAATATAGAGGAAATTGTGCATTTGCACATAAATTAGCAAAAGGAAGACAACAGCAATAAAATGTGAGATCTAGGGTATGCTGGTGGCAAGCACTGGGAGCAAGAATTTATCATGAATATAAAGGTTCTAGAATATTTGCACAAGTCTGGGGGAGGGAAGTGAATTTTCCATAGAATTAGGGGTATTAGGCTTGGATCAATTACATACAAATATCAAAGAATAGCTGACATCTGGATTTTAGTTCTTCTGTTGTTAATTACCAATCCCTTTCACTAGTGAATTGGCAAAACCCTTAGTGTTGAGTGGTTAAAATTGTCTTTTTTCTGCTCTAGTTTTTATTTCACCACTTTGGTTGAGCAAATCCATAGCATTTTCCCATCTATTAATTTCACTGAATTCTGAAACTTATATCATTAAAGGTTGCGAGCTAGGTACATTCTCCCCATCATGCATTTCTTCACTTACAGTTTTTTGTTATGTCTTATTTCAAACTGCCAATATATTACATGCCTGTGGGGCTGAACTTGGACTCACCAGCTGAACTGATACTTTGTGGTTTGTGGTTTTAAGTCAACTACGTTTGTGAGTGTATGTAACATGTTATAAACGACCTTTCAGAGGCACTATACTATAATAAGAATTGATTCCCTGATTATACCTGCCTTGTTTACTGCTGTATCCCCAGCACATAAATATAAAGTCTGGTACATAAGTTCAAAAATATTTGTTTTGTAAATGTATATAGCATGGGGTCAGACCCAGTAGTTACAAAGCTAGCTCCTGAGACTCAGACAGTAGTTAGTGCCATAGGTGTGTTTGAAGAAATTGATCAATTAATAAGCTTGAGGGCATCCTTCTTTATGACTTTCTAATATATCGTTTTTCCTATTTCAAAATCGTGTTGCAGATACTTTCATTAAAATGTGCATATTCAGCAAGTTTTTTCAGCACATGTAATGAATATCAATCTATATTGCCTTCCCAGGTCCCCATGTGACTAATGAAGCCTATTTACATAAAGGCCAGCAGTGTGAGAAGCATATTCAGCAGGCAGAAATGAATGAAAGGATAATGGGTTGGGCTTTTTGGCACTGTAGATCTTGACATCAGCATAACTTTTAAGAGAAAATTGCCTGAAATTCTGAAGTTTAGTACATTAAAATAAAGGACAAAATAAATTTTAAAAAATAATTTGAGCTGTAATTCATATAACATAAAATTAGTCATTTTAAAGTGAACAATTCATTTTTAGTACATTTGCAATGTTGTGTAACCACATCCTCTGCATAGTTCTAAAACAATTTCATCACCCCCAAATATAAGCAATTACTCTCCATCACTCCTTCACGTCAGCCCATGGCTAACACCAATCTGCTTTATAGCTCAAAGGATTTATCTATTCTGTATATTTCATATAAAGGGAATCATACAATATATGACTTTTATGTTTGGCTTCCTTCACTTAGCAAAATGTTTTGGAGTTTCATCCACATCATAGCATTTATCAGTACTATATTCCTTTTTTATTTCTCTGTGTGTGTGTGTGTATCACAATTTATTTATCCATTCATCCATTGATGGACACTTGGGCTGTTTCTCCTTTATAATAATTTGAATGGTGCTGCTATGAACTTGCTTTAGTATCTGTTTTCAATACTTTGGGGTACATACCTAAGAGTGGAATTGCTGCATCATGGTAATTCTATGTATAACTTTTTGAGGAACTGATAAATTGATTTTCACAGTGGCTGAACCATTTTACATTCCCACAAGCCATGTGTGTGCAATTTCTCCACATCCTTGTCAATATTTATTATTTTCTGTTGTTTTGATTATAGCCATGCTAGTGGGTTATGATGTGATGTTTGACTTTGGTTTTGATTTGCATTTCCCTAATGACTAATGATATTAAGCACTGTTGTTTTTTTGTTTGTTTGTTTGTTTTCATGTGTTTGTGGCCATTGGTATTTCTTCTTTGGAGAAATGTCTATTCAAGTTCTTTGCCCAGTTTTACTTGGGTTGTTTATCTTTTGTTCTTGAGTTCTATGAGCTCTCGCTATATTATAGATACTGGATCCTTATCAGATATATGATTTACAAGTATTCTCTCCCACTCTTTAAGTTGTCTTTTCACTTCCTTCATAATATCCTCTGATGCACAAAAGTTTTAAATTTTGATGAAGTCCAATTTATCAATTTTTCCTTTTGTTGCTCATGTTTTTGCTTTTGGTATCATATCTAAGAACAAAGATCCCCTGGGGTGTTCTATATTTTGTCTGTTGGGTCTAGTTCATTTAGAGAGTTGCTAATTTCCTTTTTGTTTTTCCGTTTAGATGTTCTATGCATTATTGAAAGTGAGGTATTGAAGCCTCCAACATTATTTTAGAACTGTCTCTTTCTCCCTTCAATTTTGTCAATATTTGCTTTATGTTTGGGGGCTCTGTTATTTGGTGGGTCTATGTTTACATTTCTTATATATTCTGCATGAATAGACACTTTTATCAATATATAATATCTTTGTTTTTGTCTCATAACAATTTTTCATGTACAAGGTATTCTATATGATATTAGTATAGCCAGCTAAACTCTATTTTGGTTGCTACTGACATGGAATATCTTTTTCTCTCCTTTAACTTTGAACCAATTTGTGTCTCTGTATCTAAAGTGAGTCTCTTGTTGACAGCATATAATTGGATCCTGTTTTTTTTTAATACATCCTGCCAATATCTGTCTTTTGACTGGAGAGTTTAATACATTTACATTTAAAGGATTTTACTGATAAGGAAGACTTTACTTCTGCCATTTTGTTCTTTGAGTTTTGTATATCATATATATTTTTTGACCTTTATTTCTACCAGTACTGCCTTCTTTTATGTTCAGTTGGTTTTTGAAGTGTGCCATATTCATTCACTTCTCATTTCTTTGTGTGTATTTAAAAAAAATTGGCGGTTAGAACAATGGACATTGAAACTATCCTAAACCTATTACATCTAGTTTGAACTGATACCAACTTAGCTTTAATAGCATACCATAACTCTGCTTTTATAGAACTCTGTTTCCTCCACCCCCTTTATGTTGTTTTTGTCACAAATTACATCTTTATATATTGTGTCCAAAAACATAGATTTATAATTTTTTATGTTTATCTTTTAAATTGTGTAGGAAATAAAAACTGGATTTACAAAGCAGAAATATGATAATACTAGATTGTATATTTACCATGTAATCTTCAGCATCTTTAATTTTTCTATGGCTTGGAGACACTGTCTAGTGTTCTTTCATTTCAACCTGAAGGACTCCTTTTAGCATGGCCTGTAGGGCAGATCTAATGGCAATCAACTCCCTCGGCTTTTGATTATCTGGGAATGTCTTAATTTCTACTTCACATTTGAAGGATAGTTTTGCCAAGTATATGACAGTTTTATCTTTAAACACTTTAAATATATCATTCCACTGCTTTCCAGCCTCCATGGTTTCTGATAAGAAATCAGTTATTATCCTTATTGTTGATCCTTGTATGTGACAAATCTATTTTCTCTAGCTGCTTTCAAGATTCTCTCTTTGTCTTTTGCATTTTTATTATAATATATCTCAGTAGGGATCTCTGAGTATATCCAAGTTGGATGGCATTGAGCTTCTTGGATTTGTTGATTCATGTCTTTCATCAAATTTGGGAAATTTTCAGCCATTATACTTTCAAATATTCTTTTGACTCTTTTTCTTTCTTTCTTTTCCTTCTGGGATTCCCTTAACACATATGTTAGTATATGCGACTGTACTCTACATGTCCCTTTACTTCATTATTTTTGCTTTCTGCTACCCAAATTGGATAATTTCAGCTTTCTTATCTTTAAGTTTGCTGATTCTTTCTTCTGCCTGCTCATACATGCTGTTGAATTCCTCTAGTGACTTTTTTTCATCTCAGTTATTGAAATGTTAAGCTCTGGTGTTTCCATTTTGGTTCATTTACATCATTTCTTTCTCTTTACTGATATTCTCTTTTTGTTCATACATGATTTTGCTGGTTTCCTTTAGTTCTTTGTCCATGGTTTTCTTTAGCTCTCTATACAAATTTAAGGCAGTTACTTTAAAGTCTTTGTCTAGTAAGGTGCAATGCCTGGGCCTCCTCAGGGATGGTTTTTATTAATTTCTTTTTTCCTTAGAATGGACCATAACTTACTGTTTCTTTGTATGCTTTCTGTTTTTTGTTGTTGAAAACTGGACATTTGAATATCAAAATGTGGTAACTTTGTAAACCAGAGTCTCCCCCCCCCAGCATTTACTTTTTTGACGTCTGAAGGCTATAATGGTCAGTTTGTTTAATGACTTTTTCAACTAATTTGCAAAGACTGTATTTCTTGTTGTATATGGATACTAAACTCTCTGTTCCTTTACCTGATATTCAGCTGGTGTTTTGACAGCAATTTTTTGGAACTTCTGGAGTTTAAAAAAAAAGAACACCTTTTCCAATCTTTGTGGACAGGCCATTTACATCTCTGCCTTGGGCCTTTGCCTTCACTTCCTGCTTGCTTTAGGTCTCAACCATAATCTTTTGACCCAGGAAACTTCAGATTTTTCATTAGCCTTACAGTGCTTTTGAGAAATACCTGTAGCTTTTTCTGCCATGAGTGAGATCCAAGTTAAGTGAAACAGAGCCAAGTACCTTGCATCAGACCTTCAGGTGGCTTCAGACAGGTTAGAAAAAGCATCCATAATAATTTGAGAATAAGCTCTGCTCTGCTCCCTCTGGGATTAGGGAACAGGGAACCACACTGGGACAATGGACTACCATCTTCAAGACCTCTGCCAAGCCAGGAACGGGGTGGGGCAAGAGCTACTAACATTGTCACAAAAGTTTCCTGTCATTTCTAAATTGCCTTTTTCTTTATTTGGTGTTTTCTTGGTTGGTATAAAACTTTGACCATTTTCCAGTGTGACAAAGTTGGTTCTGAGGGTTTCTGTTTGTTTTGTGATGTTTCTGTGGAGGAATGAGCATTTGGAGGTGTGCTGGTTTGAATGTATTATGTCCCCCAGAAAAAGCCATATTCTTTGATGCAGTCTTGTGGGATAGACGTTTTAGTGCTGATTAGATTGGAATCCTTTGAGTATTTCCATGGAGATGCGCCTCACCCAACTGTAGGTGATAACTCTGATGAGATAATTTCCATGGAGGTGTGGCCCCACCCATTCAGCATGGGCCTTGATTACTGGAGCAGTATATAAGCTCAGACAGAAGGAGCGAGTTTGCTACAGCCAAGAGGGACACTTTGAAGAATGCACTGGAACTGAGAGAGGAGCTTCAGCTTGCAGAGACATTTTGGAGACAGCCTTTGAAAGCAGACTTGCTCCAGAGAAGCTAAGAGAGGACAAATGCCCCAAGAGCAACTAAGAGTGACATTTTTGAGAAGCTGAAGCCTAGAGAGGAATGTCCTGGGAGGAAGCCATTTTGAAAGCAGAACTTCAGAGCAGACGCCGGCCACGTGCCTTCCCAGCTAACAGAGGTTTTCCAGATGCCATTGGCCATCCTCCAGTGAAGGTACCTGATTGCTTATGTGTTACCTTGGACACTTTATGGCCTTAAGACTGTAACTGTGTAACCAAATAAACTCCCTTTATAAAAGCCAATCCATTTCTGGTGTTTTGCATTCCGGCAGCGTTAGCAAACTAGAACAGGAGGTCTTTACTTTGCCATTTTACTGACATCACTCCAACAAAATGTTTGTGCTTCCCAATGGCACAGAGTTGGGCTTTTGGTGTATCTTTCTTCATATTCTCAGATATTAGCATGTGTCACATGATTTAATTGTATTACTGTAGAATATTAAACACTTTTCATACACACACACTTAAGCTAAGTATTAGCAATACTCTGTGGAAGACTATTTTGTACCTTAATATAAAGTTTTTATCCTTGATCCAGAGAAACTATGTAAGCCAAAATTCACTTAAATTCACTTAAATACAGTTACTTTCATAATAGAACATGACTTGGATTTCCCTAAAGCTTACAATATAACTTGGGGTTAAAAATATGGTATCTTAATATCTTCAAGTGGTAAGAGCCTCAATTTATAAATTTATAAGTGATGGCAGCTCTGGCAATACTGTTCTATCAGCTCACCTGTGTATAGCAAATCTAACAGTTTGCTGGACATTGGGTCATATTGACCAAGTGGGTTGATGTTGTATTCTGGCTTTCTAAAGCCTCCTAATATTTATAGAAGTTTATCATTGAAATTTCCCATCAAAGTACCAAAATCAGTTTATAAAATCAGAGAAAATATAGGACAATGGAGTCTACATTTCTATGTGTTAATTAAATATTTTCTGACACAAACACACATTTTTTCTTTCTGGAACAAGTTCATTTCACTGAGGTATTTTTGAAAAGTCTAGTATAACAAGCAATTTCTCTATAAATAAATATGATATTTTAAAATAACCAGAGCCAAAGGAGTAAATAAGCAACAAAGACATCCTTTCAATATTTCTTGTGCAACTTTAACAATGCAATGTTAACATAATGACAAAAATTGTATATTTGCCAAACCTGAAATAGTTACATGCTAATTCTACCCAGCTTGATGTTCTCATATTTAAAGCGCATATTGTTCTTAAATCTTAGAGTAGTAAAGTTTGGTTGGAGTAAAATATGACAATCTGAAATAAATTTATCAGGGTACATTTTAAGCAAATGTTGAAACCTTTATCTTACGTCTATGGAAACCACATCTACATTTCATCACCATTCTTATTTCTTCTCACATATGACCATTTTTCTTTTGCTGGCATATGACTACCCAATGATCCACTACAGCCCCCTAAACGAGTCTTTCCTACTCTCTGACATATTCTCAAACAAGTACCAGACTTGAATTGTTCTTTCCCACTCATTCATATGATGTTCCTCCTTCCATTTTGTCAACTCTTTTGTTGACCAGCTAATATGATCAACATATCTGTTGATATGTATTGAAGTATTAATATGTTACCTCTTCCAATGGACTGGCATTACATATAGACATTCTGTATGTAACATCAGAAAATAATGTCTCTAAATTTAGGCATTATTGCAGGCCAGTGAAGGAGATGATCAAAGGGAAAATGGGACTGTTGTAACTCTTAATATATACCACAGAGCATAAATGCAGAAAATTATATATATGCTCTATACTTCATTTGTTGGTAATCTCATTTTGGTCTTTTTATTTCTATAGTGCAGAAGATTGAACTTATCATGCTGGCTTTCCTTCTTTTTAAAGCCACTACCTTGCCTATAAAAACAAAAGTGTTTTCCATGAAATCTCCACAAAATAAGAATAAAATATTCCCTTTCTACAGATACAAAAATGAGATACTTTTCTGCATCTTAAAACTTTCCCTCTTAATGTTGCATCTGACAAAAATTTCAAGACCCTGATATTAGTGATGGTTGCTATTTCCTGCAAAAGTACCCTTGAATCTTTAAAAAGTCTGTAATTCTAAACAGATATCTTAATAACCACAGCCCTGATAATTCTGTTTAAATTAGCATCTATGAATTCTGAGCGCTATATAACCTTATTGTTTTCTTTCCTAGGTCAGAAGAACATCATTCATATTTCACTTTTCTC
Organism: Choloepus didactylus; assembly: GCF_015220235.1. Taxonomy (NCBI): domain Eukaryota; kingdom Metazoa; phylum Chordata; class Mammalia; order Pilosa; family Megalonychidae; genus Choloepus; species Choloepus didactylus. The sequence continues at coordinate 33,587,692 of NC_051334.1, read as the reverse complement.
CCACATTCATGGTTATCTCAGTGGATTTATTATTTTAAAAGAGTGATAGCATTTTTTTTTCCCATTTAAATGAATAACAGTTTTAGTGGTATATACGAGTGTAGCTTACTGATATTTCCAATTCTTTTCCTTCCAGGCATACTGAAGTATTGCATGTTTCTACCTCACTTGAAGGTGGGAGAGGCCATGTGACTCACTTTGGCTAGTAAAAAGTGAATGGAAATGGTATGCACCACTTCTGGATGAAAATAATCAATTGACTCTCCAACCTGTTTGACTCTCCAACCCACTTTTGACTTTTTCATGGCATTCATGGATGTGCTATAAATTCATAGATCCTGAAAAACTGAGCCAGCACATGGAGGACAGCTGACCTAGATTGTCACCCAGACACGCCATAGATTTCACATGAGTGGCACACTTTTATTGGATTAAGCCACTAAAATTTTGGGGATGCCTGTTAAAACAGCAAAACCTATCCTGTGCTGTTGACATATGTCTTCTACACTTATGGAATGTTTACGGTGATCTTTAGACTGTGTTTGAAAGACATAATCTAATATACTAGACTTACTCTATAAAATATTAAATATTCTAATTAAGTGAAATATGGTAATCTGAGGATTGTGAATGTTCAAATCAGCACAACTAACTGAAATATTTAGAATAGTATATGAGCATGGAAATGACATGAAAAATAATTGAGGAAGCCTCCCAAAGTATTAAAGTGCACCTATATAGTCTATTAGTCTAAAAGGCTTAGTTCAGTGAACACAATAGAAGAAAGAAAACATGGTGATTAGATAAAATGTAGTTATTCATTTATTTCTTATTCATGTATTCATCACCAAAGTTAGTTTTTTTCTGTGTTCTATTATTCCTAAACAGCAAATTGGTAATAAAGAGGCATTAAATTAGGAATTAAATTGACTTTGCCAAGTGATAAATTCTGATCCACAATGAAGTTTAATTATGAATAATAATCAGACCATTCTCTCCACCAGAGAGGCAGTTTTTTTTTTTAGTTTCTAAATCCAAATAGTGCATCTCAATATTCATTCCTTGGAGAATTTTTGTAAGTAAATGAAGGTGAATGCACAAATAATCAGCAAATTGTAACAAAGTATCATGGATTGCTTGCAATAACAGCTCCAATTATTCCCTTCGCTTCATGCATGCTCCTTTGAACTCACTTTGTGGCTCATCCTTTCAAGAGAAAAGTCTGTTTTCTATCATGTGAATGTCAGGTGTTCTTGTAACATCCTTGACAAATAGAATGCAGCAAGAATGACACTATGCCAATTTTGAGCCTAGACTTCAAGAGGCCTTGCATGCTTCCACTCACTGTCTTGGAAACCTGCCATTATCAAGTGATCAAGCCCAGAGTAATCCATTTAATGATGTGAAACACGTAGCCCACCTACCCTTCTTGCCCCTGCCAACATTCATTCATCCAATTACCAGACACGTGAGTGGGACCATTCTATAACAACTAGCTTTTGGCCAACTCACCTGCTGAATGCAGACACATGAGCAAGCCATTCCATATCAATCAAAACAGGCCCAGATTAGTGGAACTGCCAACTCGACCATAGACTCATGAGCAATGCTACATTGTATTATTTTAAGTCAGTAAGTTTTATTTTGTTCTAATGTAGAAATAGATTACTGATATAGAAGGCTAACTTTATTTAGTTATACTGTTTTTTGCATTTTTTTTGTTTTGTTGTGTTTAGATTTGGATCACCGGAATGATAGGCAACAGTGTGTGAAAATATGGAAACAAAAATTAAAGTATGTGTTCTGCTTGGGTATACAATCATTCGCATAATGACTTGCTGATTGATGGCCAGCAAATGCATGGTAATTATAATTGAACTGATAGAGTATATAACATTAACAAAGATGCTCATGTTTAGAAATAGGGTCAAAAATTAATTCTTAATCCTGACAAAATTTTTAAAAATATTCTTGAAAAACAGTATTTTGTATAATCCCTGTGTTTTTTTTTTCCAGTAGAGGTTTCTTGCCCAAACATTGACCCCAAAATACAAGGAACCCTATGGGACAACAACAATTTATTCTTTCTTTCTCTCATTATACGTAATTTTCCAGAAGAGAAGAATCCAAAATAATAAGAATGCAGTAGTAGACTTAGAACATCAGGGAAATCTGTGGGCAGGAGTCAATATAGAAGATTTAAAGAGACGTTCAAAGCTATGGACTTTAACAATAGTGACTTACTAAATAATCTGTCAGTCATCTGAAAGAAAATATAGCAAAAAGGAATATTAACTACATCTTTGAAAGGTAATAGTAAAAACCTCATTTAAGAGTCTCCGAAAATTTAGTGATATTTTCCATGCATTTGAAGCTCTTAAATCAAAAAGTACATTGATGTTTGCCATTTTGCATGGAACAAAATTTAAATGTGTTAAACATATGCCAACATTATTGTCATTTATTTATTTTTTAAATATTTTAATAATACTATTTTAATCTGGGAGAAAAAATGTTTAACTTTATTGCCAAATCCAATTAATTGGGAAATGATAATATTGAATAAGACTGACGTTTTTATAGCTTTTACTATTGCAACTCATTTAAGGATCAAAACAACCCTTTGAATTAGGTACTATTATTATGTCCATTTTACAGAGTAGAATACTGAGTCACAGAGATGTTAAGATACAATATGACTAAGGACTCAAACCAGAGTATGGTCCTAGACTCTGTGTTCTTAATATCAACACCCTAAAGCAGATGCAAGGAATAGCATGGGGGGTGGGGGATGATTCTATGCCCTCATCCAGGCAAAGTGTGGAATGTTGCCATTATCAACTAGCTACGCATTTCATGGATGAAAAAGGAGGGAGTGGCAGTGCATACACCTCATATTTGCCATCCCTTTATATAAAGTACTTTTGTCCTTATGAACATCTATTCAACTCGTATGTGATACGCGAGTCATAGCACAGTTTCCACTTGGTTTTGAGGGTTTTGTTTTGCTTTGTTTTAGTCTTTCTTTTCCATGGTTCTTATGTTATCAGCAGAACATGTTCTCTGCTGTCCATGAAACAGCCTTTAAAGATGTATTCTATTTTTGCTACACATAATCTAACCTTTACTTGTCTGACCACTTTTAAAAACTATTTAACTCTCCTAATCTATAAAATGATAATGAAGAGAGCTTTTTGTGAGTTGCATATGTATATCGTTAATAAAAAGTGAGATAATACATGGGCATACTTTGAAATACAAGCCATTATTTGTTGCAATGTTTATGGAAAAGCACATCAATGGAGAGTTAAATATAACAGCTAATAATGTGTTCCTGCTATGCTGAGTGAATTACATGTATTTATTAGAAATAATTTCACATTGGCCACCACAATGATGCAAGGGAAGATGGTGGTGCATGGTAAATAGAATTGAAATTGTTGAGGAACTTAAAACTTGCAAAGGAGAATTTTAATTTTGCACGAAAATTGATTTAGCTACTCTTCCTTAGAGTTTGAAATTGCATAGGCCAGGATTTGAACACAGGTAGCTCAGCTCTTGACCTATGCATTATATTGCCCTTCACGGGACCTACAATTTTCTCATTAGAATACTACACAAATATTTTTGGTGCTCAGAGACATTTTCTTCTTGATTCTTGGTTTTGGGCACTCCATTTGAGAATTTGTAAGTGCAAATATCAGATTTCTGAACAAATGGATTGTTGCTTTAATAACCCTAGAGACAAAATAATGGATGAGAAAACTACCTTGCTCTGTGCTATTCTGCATTTTTTAGAAGAAAAATGGTGTTCAATACAAATCTTTGGAATCTGTCAAGTATTTATAATCATAAAGAAGGAAATATAGCTTTGTGTCTACTTGGCCCTAAATACAATGCCTTACCCATGTAGGAGCTAGATATTTATTGTATTCAAAATGTGTAGAACATACACACACATCTACTTATACCATCTGTTTCTTTTTGTATTTTAAATCTGTGGTACAAACAATAGGTTTTGTGTGCAAATCAAAATACTCAAATTCATGATTTCTGAGTGAGGAGAAAATGTGTACAGCATTTGAAGGTATTAAGAAATGCTTTGATTCTGCTAAAAGAGCTAGCACAGGCAGGCTTACAGATAAGGTGCATAACCTAATTCAACAGACTGCCTTATGTCATAGACTGCAAAAATAAATGGAATTACTTTTTAAAGGTTTGATTTAATCAGAGATAATAAAATTGGATGTGGAGTGTCACAATTGAAAACAATCTTTTCTGTTAAAATGAACAAACGAAATATAATGAAATTAGATTACTGCTAGATTTTGGATTGTAATAAGCACAATTTTCAGTGGAATCAATTGAGAAAACAATTAGTGGAAACCTACTATATATGAGATAATGGGCCAGAGCCAGGCAAGGTTCTTCATTCTTTGTTTTATTTAAAAAAAAAACTGAAATCTTGTTCTTCCATAGATGGATGTAGATATGGAAAATTCCTATAACATTAGAAGTTTGGGGTGATTCAATCTCTAGGGAATGAGAATGCCCATGGATTCAGACATCTAGCTTATATCTGGAGACACACCTAATTTTAATCTCTGCAAAAATCTATGTGGCCTTTGTCTGCAATAGCATCTAATAGCAACTTATTCACACATCTAGTTAATCCTTTTGGCATTTACAGCTTTAAAATTGTACTAAAATGAGGATAATAATTTTCATGTTTAATCTAGTGTAGTATCTAATAAGTGTCATTTCTAATATTTGTAAAATACTAAGAATTGAATAAAGTCTTAGAATTATGACACAGCTCTCTGATAACATCAGCGCAACTTTTGTACATACACTAATGGAATGTCAGATGTTAACAAATCCTTCTTTTCATCCTGGATACACTGAAATGAAACCTGACTAGCTAAATTATGTTGATTGGGGAAAATCTTTTTTCCTCTACATAATGCCATTTATTTATGTACTTCTGTAGGCCTTATAAATGTTAGCTATGGATTTACTAAGTACAAAAAAGATATTAGAGTCTTATGACTGTGGTTTGTTAAACTCAGTAGACAAAATCTAAAGAAGAGTAGCTAAATTATTTTTCTATGTAGCCAAATGAAAGTTCTTCCTTGCAAGCTCTAAGTTCCTCAACCATTTCAATTCCATTTACCAGGCATCCACACCTTCCCTGTATTTGCTATTGGTCTTCATTCAGTCATACCTAAAGTAGCTCAACTGATTCTTCATCACTAAGAAAACTTATGAGCAACCCTAGGCCATCTGTTGAGTATGCATGGCCTGAAGCAAATCCATTGAACTCCCTTTTTCCTTCACTACATAACAGATTCACATTAGAACATATGTAATTAATTGCATACAGTAAATGATAAACAGTAAATGGCAATAGTAAGTGTGCAGGAAAGGATTAACTCAGCAGGCCTGAGCTGCTTAAACCCTGCACATTCCAAAAGTATTCAGGACTGGCCCTTGGTCAGGCTCCTGGGAGATGATCTCTGAGCCCTTGGAGTAACCTGCCGTGGAACAATGTTGCAATATGATGCTTTGTGGGAACTAAGGCACAGATCCAATAAAGACTTTCAGCAAATGACCACTTTATTTACTTACACAGCCCAAAGAGTCCAAAAGAGCAGGGGAAGAGACTCCATCATGGCTGGTCCCCTGGGAGGCCAACTACTCAGGTCAGGATTGGCAGCTTTCCAATGCCCTGCTTCACTTCAAAGACGAGGGACACTTGAGCTGCCAAGGTGTTGGGTTTTTATACACCCTGGGGGGGAGGGAACCATGCCAATGAGCAAAACACATTCATCAAGCAATCTCTGTGCCCTGGCAAGAGGCTGGAGCTGTTTAAGATTTAACATCCTCCATAGGCTGCCTGCGATCTCTTGCAAAATAGAAAACACCGAACACCTGCATGCAAACAAGCAAAAATGGAAACATACAAAACACCTGTATGAAACAAGCAAGAGGAAGCAAGGAGAGGGTTAGGCAAGGGCTGGAATATGGCCACTGAGTGTGTCCGTGACCTCCCTGCAACTGCCTAAGAGTGTCTTTGTATGCCCAAGGCCTTGGGCCATGCCAGATAGTTCATGCAGCAATGTGATTTATGGTAAACACCTGTTTTTGTATTCCTAAGGCTTTGAATCATGCTGTATCAGTTTGGCTTCTAGGGCGGTAGAGTCTGAGTTGCTGAGGTTAGTCATGTGGGTAATGCACACCTGTATGACTGTGCTGGTTTAGATGTATTATGTCCCCCAAAATGCCATGTTCTTTGATACAATCTTGTGGGGACTCACATACTAGTGTTGATTAGGTTGGAACCTATTGATTGAGTGTTTCCATGGAGATGTGACTCAATCAACCGTGGGCAAGACCTTTAATTGGATAATTTCCATGGAGGTGTTACCCCACCCATTCAGGGTGGGTCTGAATTAAATCACTGGAGCCATATATAAGAGCTGTCAAACAGAGGGACCTCGGAGCAACTGAGAGTGACATTTTGGAGAGTGCTGCAGTCTACAGAGGAATGTCCTGGGAGAAAGCCATTTTGAAACCAGAACTCCAGAGCAGACACCAGCCACGTGCCTTCCCAGCTAACAGAGGTTTTCCAAACACCATTGGCCATCCTCCAGTGAAGATACCCGATTGTTGATACCTTACCTTGGACACTTTATGCCCTTAAGACTGTAACTGTGTAACCAAATAAACCCCCTCTATAAAAGCCAATCCATTTCTGGTATTTTGCATTGTGGCAGCATTAGCAAACCGGAATACTTCTGGGGTGGTAGAGTCTGAGTTGCTGAGGTTAGTTATGTGGGTACTACACACCGATATGACTAACCCCTAATAATAGCCCTGGACTCCATGGCTTGGGTGAGCTCCCCTGGTTGGCAACACTTTGCACGTGTTGTTCACATTGTTACTGGGAGAATTAAGCACTGTATCTGCAACTGCACTAGGAGAGTATAATTGGATGTCTAATCCTGGTTTTTGCTTGGCTTTACCTTATTACCTTTACTCTTTGCTGATTTTAATCTGAATAATTTTGCTGTAATAACCCATGATTGTAACATGTTTTCTGAGTCCTGTGAGTCATTCTGGAGAACTGGCAAGCCTGGATGTATTCTTAGGGACCCCTGCCACAATAAGTAAACAGTACACTATGTTTAAAATGAAGAAAAAAATGTAACCTTGAAGGAACAAGTAGGAAGAGTCAAAGAACCCAATATATACTGATTATTTACTATATGAAAGGAGCTTTATACAGTCTATCTTTTTCATCTTCAAAATAGCTATGGGAGACAAGTATTATTAGCTCTATTTCAAAAGTAAGAGAACCCATACTCAGAAAAGTTAATGCAAGTTAGCAGTGGAGAAGAAAGTTAAGCCTATTTGTGCTCCGATTTCAAATTTAATCTTCTTTTCAATGTTGCTTCAACTTCCCTTCTGTAGTTGACTGCTTCTTTTCCTATTTCAAATACATTAAAAGCAACCCAGAATTTAATTTTGGAAGAAAATATTTTACAGCCCAAAACTAAATTAGGGTGCTTATAAAATATTTTCATCAGATTATCTTGAGACTTATCTCAGTACATTTGCTATTTTGTACCTGGTACACTCATAGGAAAGATGTTCAGGTAAGTAGAGAGACCATAAAATTAATTGACCTTAGTGACACAATGTTGACACTGAAAGGAAGTATTAAAATATCTAAAATTATGTAAATTTTGAAATGTTCATAATTACTTTTAGTATATTGGTGCTTCAAAAATATTTCTTGTTGGGGATTGAATCATGCACCACACAAAAGACACATTCAAGTCTTAATCCATATTCTGTGGGTGTGAATGTGAATAGACCTATTGAAGATGATACTATTAGTTAAGGTATGGCCAAATTGAATCAGGATGTGTCTTAATTCATATTTCTAGAGACCTTACAAAGAGAGGAAATTCAAACACAGTAAGAAGTAGTAGAAGTCAGAAGTCAGAAGAAACCAGAGATGAGAATAAAGCTCACCATGTGATAGAGAATGGCCATCACCAGAATGCTACTGACCCCAGGAGAAGGCATGGCCTGGCCAATATCTTGATTTTGGACTTCTAGTCTTTTGAGCTGTTAGACATAAAATGATTGTTGTTTAAGCCAACCCATTGTGTGGTATTTGTACAGCATCCCTGTCAAGCTAAGATGTCCCTATTCAAAAACTGTTTTCAAAAATAAGTTTAAAATAAAATTATGTATATAAGTATAATTTAATCATTTAAAATCTGTTTTCTGTATCTTAATAATAACCTAAGCCAAATAATTATTATTGATAAAAGCTGCATATTTTAATCAGTTTCTTAGCTCCATTTATCTCTATTAATAATCACTGTATTGCGTTGATCAATATAATGAGATCTAAATGTGAAAGTTTAACAATATAGGTACTAAAAGTAAACATGGCTGAATTCCACTTTAACTTCAGCATAGGAAAAGGCTTTCTAACTATGACTCAAAATCTAGAAGCAATAAAACAAATGATTAATATAAATTTGACTGCAAAAGTTTTGGCATGGCAAAAGCACTGTGAAAATGTCAGAATACAACTGACACACCTAGGGAAAATACTTGTAATAAATATTGCAGACAAAAGCCAATGTCCCTAATATATAACGAACTCTTAAAAATTAAGGAAGAGAAGATGGTGGAGTTGTGAGGTCTAGGTTGTAGTTGCTCCTCCAGGGCAGTTGGTAGAAAGCCAGGAACTGCATGGACTGTACACCGCAGAGGAATTTGAGTTTGGAAAAACTCCATACAACACTAACAAACATGTGGAATAGCTGAGATCAGTGAAATCTGTAAGTTCTCGCAGCCAGGGTGCCTGCGCCCCTCCCTGCCAGGCACAATCCCAAGGGAGGAGGGGCGGTCTGTGCTGGGAACCAGGAGGGAGAACAAAAGCTGCAACCATAGATAAACTGAGAGCAGACACCAAAAAATCTGGGAGCAGTCAGCCCAGCAGAGAGGAGATAGGGCTAGCAAAACAGCAAAAAAAACAGAAAACAAAATAAAAACAGAGACTTTTTGGAGTCAGGTGAACATAATACAGAGAAGGGAAGGGCTCAAACAAAATCAGACCCATGTGCAAATCCAGGGAGGGAGAGCCCTTGTCTGAAAAGCCAGCTTCTCTGCTTTCCTGATTGCTCCTTAACCGCCCTCAACTCCTGGTCTTTTAGCATTTCAATAGCCATTAGATCTGCAAGGACTGTAAACAGTCCATACTGGGCCCTTTCTTTTTTTTTTAATTTTTTTCTCTTTTTCTAAAACAATTACTCTAAGAAGCCCCCTACAGAAAGCCTCAAAGACTTGCAATTTGGGCCCAAGAAGGAGCAGAGCTAAGATAGCTCTGAGAGACAAAGCAGTAAGTCTAGTGGTGGAGAAAGTTGGCTAAACAGCATAACTTCCCAGCCCTTTTGGGAGCTCAGATCCCAGGGTTTGGAATTCATTAACTAGCTTCAGTCATCCATGTCCTGGACAGGGTTAGGGTCACCTGGAGCACTAAAGGCTTCTAGCCTCCTTACACTGGTGGAGGAACTGCAGGCTGGCAAGCGCCACTTGCTGGACAGCATAGGAGAAGCACAGAGTCTAAAGGCCTCACAGGATGGTCTCATTTTCAAGGAAACTCCATACCCTCCTCTGGAGACCTGGGCCTCTCTGGACTGGGAAAACGTGACTGGGGCTGACAATATCTGAGGAGATCACCACACAAAAAGGCTACATAGAGGCAGGGCAAGAAACAGAAAAACAAGAGGTGAAAAACTCTGATCAACTAAACAGAATCTAAGTTAAAGGTCTAGAATAAGCTGAACTAAACACCAAAGTTTAGAGAACAAAGCCAACCAACAAGAAAATACTAAGTAAAAGAGTGAAAACAAGCTCCAGAATAAACTAATGAAGAAAGTCAGATGCCTAGACAGCTTAAGATAACAAGCTATACTAGGAAACACAAAAATATGGATCAGCCAAAGGAACAAACTAATAGTTCAACTGAGATACAGGAGCTGAAGCAATTATTGCTAAATCAATTCAATGAGCTGAAGGAAGAACTAATTGGAGATGTTCAAACAAATCTAAATCAATTCAAAAATCAAGTCAATGAACTGAGGGAAGACATAGCAAATGATATGAAGGATATAAGAAGGACACTGGATGACCATAAGGAAGAACTCATAAACTTGAAAAAACAAATGACAGAACTTATGGGAATGAAGGGTATAATGGAGGAGATGAAAAAGACAATGGAGGGATACAACAGTAGATTTGAACAGGAAGAAGAAAGGATCAGTGAATTGGAAGACCAGAAATTTGAATTCACACACATGAAAGAAAAGATGGTGAAAAGAATGGAAAAATATGAGCAGGGTCTTAGGGAGCTGAGTGACAACATGAAATGCACAAATATATGTTTTATTGGTGTCCCAGAGGGAGAAGAGAGGGGGAAAGGGGTAGAAAGAATAATAGAAGAAATAATCACTGAAAATTTCCCAACTCTTATGAAAGACAGAAAATTAGAGATTCAAGAAATACAGCACACCCCAAGCAGAATAGACCCCAATAGACATACTCCAAGACACTTACTGATCAGATTGTCCAATGTCAAAGACAATGAGAGAATTCTGAAAGTAGCAAGAGAAAAGCAATCCATCACATAGAAGGGAAGCACAATAAGACTATGCACAGATTTCTCCTCAGAAACCATGGAAGCGAGAAGACTGTGGTATGATATATTTAACATACTGAAACAGAAGGACTGCCAACCAAGAAGTCTATATCCAGCAAAACTGTCCTTCAAAAATGAGGGCGAGATTAAAATATTTTCAGACAAACAGACACTGATAGAGTTCGTAAATATGAGACTGGCACTATAGGAAATATGAAAGGGAGTGCTACAGGCTGATAGGAAAAGTCAGGACAAAGAGGTTTGGAGAAGAGTGTAGAAATGAAGATTATCAGGAAGGGTAAAAGGAGAGAGAGGAAAAAATAAGACATGACATATAAACTTCAAAAGACAAAATGATAGAAGAAAACACTGCCCTTACAGTAATAACACTAAATGTTAATGGATTAAACTCCCCAATAAAAAGACACAGACTGGCAGAATGGATTAAAAAACAGGACCCATCTATGCACTGTCTACAAGAAACTCACCTTAGACACAAGGACAAAAATAGACCAAAAGTGAAAGGTTGGAAAAAGATATTTCATGCAAACAGCAACCAGAAAAAAGCAGGAGTAGCTATATTAATATCAGACAAAGTAGACTTCAAAAGCAAAACAATTAAAACAGACAAAGAAGGACATTATATATTAATAAAGGGTCAGTTCATCAAGAACACATTACAAACATAAACATTTATGCACCAAGCCAAAGTGCCCCAAAATTCATGAGGCAGACACTGAGAACACTGAAAGGAGAAGCAGATAACTCCACAGTAATAGTTGGAGCCTTCAATACACCGCTGTCATCAATGGATAGAACATCTAGACAGAGGATCAACAAGGAAACGGAGATATTGAATTGTATGAAAAATGAACTAGACTTGACAGACATTTATGGAACACTACACCCCACAACAGCAGGATATGCATTCTTCTTGAGTGCTCATGGAACATTTTCTAGGATAGACCACACGTTGGGTCACAAAGCAAGCCTCAACAAATTTAAAAATATTGATATTATAAAAATACTATCTCATCATAAGAGAATGAAGTTGGAAATAAATAACAGGCAGAAGATGGAAAAATTCACAAATATATGGAGACTAAACAACACACTCTTAGAAAACCAGTGGGTAAAGGAAGAAATTACAAGAGAAATTAGTAAATACCTCAAGGCAAATGACAATGAAAACACAACATATCAAAAGATATGGGATGCAGCAATGGTGGTACTGAGAGGGAAATTTATTGCCTTAAATGCCTATATTAAAAGAGAAGAGAGAGCAAAAATTGAGGAATTAACTGTCCACCTGGAAGAACTAGAGAAAGAATGGCAAATAAACCCCAAAGCAAACAGAAGGAAAGAAATAAAAAAGATCAGAGCAGAAATAAATGAAACTGAGAACAGGAAAACAATAGAGAGAATCAACAAAAACAGAAGCTAGTTCTTTGAGAAAATCAACAAAATTGATGGATCCCTAGCTAGGCTAACAAAAAAAAAAAGAGCAGATGCAAATAAATGCAGTCAGAAATGGGAAAGGAAACATAACTACTGACCCTGCAGAAATAAAGGAGATAATGAGAAGATACTAATAGCAACTATATGCTAATAAACTGGACAACTTAAACAAAATGGACAATTTCCTAGAAAAGCATAAACAACCAACATTGACCCAAGAAGAAATAGAGGACCTCAACAAACCAATCACAAGCAAAGCGATTGAGTCAGTCATCAAAAAGCTCCCAAGAAAGAAAAGCCCAGGACCAGATGGTTTCACATGTGACTTCTACCAAGCATTCAAGAAAGAATTAATACAATTCCTGCTCAAACTCTTCAAAAAAACTGAAGAGGAGGGAAAACTACCCAACTCATTCTATAAAGCCAACATCACCTTAATACCAAAATCAGACAAAGATACTACAAAAAAAGAAAATTATAGACCAATCTCTTTAATGAATACAAATGCAAAAATCCTCAACAAAATACTCACAAATTGAATCCAGCAGCACATTAAAAGAATTATACACCACAACAAAGTGGGGTTTATTCCAGGTATGCAAGGCTTGTTCAACATAAGAAAATCAATTAATGTAATACACTACATCAATAAATCAATGCAAAAGAACCATATGATCATCTCGATCGATGCAGAAAAGGCGTTTGACAAAATTCAACATCCTTTCTTGATGAAAACACTTCAGAGGATATGAATAGAAGGGAATTTTCTCAATATGATAAAAGCAATATATGAAAAACCCACAGCTAACATTGTACTCAATAGGGAGAGACTGAAAACTTTCCCTCTAAGATCTGGAACAAGACAGGGATGCCCACTGTCACCATTGTTATTCAACATTGTGCTGGAAGTTCTAGCTAGAGCAATCAGGCAAGGAAAAGAAATAAAAGGCATCCAAATTGGAGAGGAAGAAGTAAAACTTTCACTGTTTGCAGATGACATGATTCTATATGTAGAAAATCCAGAAAAATCTACAGCAAAGGTATTAGAGCAAATCAATGAATACAGCAAAGTGGCAGACTACAAGATCAACATGCAAAAATCTGTAGTGTTCTTATACACAAGTAATGTGCAACAAGAGGAAGAAATTTTTAAAAAATCCATTTACAATAGCAACCAAAAGAATCAAGTATTTAGGAATAAACTTAACTAAGTCCACAGAAGACCTATACAAAGAAAATTATAAGAAACTGCTAAAAGAAATTGAACAGGACCTAAAAAAATGGAAGAACATACCGTGTTCATGGATTGGAAGGCTAAATATAATTAAGATGTCAATTCTACCTAAACTGATTTATAGATTCAATGCAGTATCAATTAAAATCCCAACAACTTACTTTACAGAAATAGAAAAACCAATAACCAAATTTTTTTTGGAAGGGCAAGGTGCCCCGAATAGCCAAAAATATCTCGAGAAAGAGGAACGAAGTGGGAGGTCTCACACTACCTGACTTTGAAGCATATTACAAAGCTACAGTGCTCAAAACAGCATGGTACTGGCATAAGGACAGAGATACTGACCAATGGAATTGAACTGAGTGCTCAGAAATAGACTCTTGCATCTACAGACAACTGATTGTTGATAAGGCAGTCAAGCCAAATCAACTGGGACAGAGCAACATCTTCAATAAATGGTGTTTGGAGAACTGGATATCCATATCCGAAAGAATGAAAGAGGACTCCTACCTCACACCTTATACAAAAATTAACTCTAATTAGATCAAAGACCTAAACATAAGTGCTAAGACCATAAGACTCTTAGAAGAAAACATAGGGCACTATCTTAAAGATCTTGTGATAGGAGACCTTACACCCAAAGCATGAGCAACCAAAGAACAAATAGACAAATGGGATCTCCTCAAAATCAAACACTTCTGTATAGCAAAGGACTTTGTTAGAAATGTAAAAAGGCAGCTTACACAATGGGAGACAATATTTGGAAACCACATATCAGATAAGGGTTTAATATCCCAAATATATAAAGCAATCCTACAACTCAACAACAGAAAGACAAACAACCCAATTAAAAAATGGGCAAAAGACATGGACAGACACTTTCCCAAAGAGGAAATACAAATGGCTCGAAAACATATGAAAAAAATGCTCAACTTCACTGGCTATTAGGGAAATGCAAATCAAAACCACAATGAAATACCACCTCACAACTACCAGAATAGCCATTATCCAAAAAACAGAAAATAACGAGTGCTGGAGAGGATGTGGAGAAAGAGGCACACTTATTCATTGCTGGTGGGAATGTAGAATGGTGCAACCACTCTGGAAGACAGTGTGGATGTTCCTCAGGAAACTAAGTATAGATTTGCCATATAACCGAGCTATTCCATTGCTAGGTATATACTCAAAGGCACTGAAAGCTAAGACACAAATGGACATTTGTAAACTGATGTTTATTGCAGCACTATTCACGATTGCCAAGAGATGGAAGCAGCCCAAATGTCCATCAACAGACGAGTGGATAAACAATCTGTGGTATATACACACGATGGAATATTATGCAGCAGTAAGACAGAAAAAAGACATGGAACATACAATAACATGGATGAACCTTGAGGACATTATGTTGAGTGAAGTTAGCCAGAAACAAAAGGACAAATACTGTATGGTCTTACTAATATGAACTAACATTAATGAGAAAACTTTGAGAGTTCAAAGCTGATAACACAGGCTACCAGGAGATAGAAAGGAGGTAGAGATCAGGAACTGGGTGCTGAAGGATTGTATAGATCCAGAAATAGATAGCATAACACTGTGTGATGGTAGCACAATATTGTAAGCACATGGAACAAAGATGTCTGTGAGTAAAGCTGAAAGAGGTGGGATAGGGGAATGTATGACACCAGAGGTAAAGATAGATGATGAAGACTGGGACTATATAACTTGGCAAAAACTGGAGTGGCCAATGACTGTTGCTAAATGTACAAATATAAAAATGTTCCCAGATGTGGGAGAACAAATGAATGTCAACCATGCAGAGTGTTGAAAAAGGGATGGTATTTGGGAAAAAACATAATCAAAGCAAACTGGAGTCTATGGTCAATAGTAACATTCTAATATGCTTCCATTAAATGTAACAAAGGCAATATACCAAAGTTAAATGTGTATGAGAGGGGGATATAAGGGAGGGATATGGGATTCTTGGTAGTGGTATTGTTTTTTGTCCTTACTATTATATAGCATTGTATGACATTTTAATTTTTCTTTTTATTATCTTTTTTATTATTCACCAAAAAAAACACTTTTTCATAACGATCAATATGTTCAAGTGCTGACTGTGGTGATGAATGTACAACTATGTGATGATACTGTGAACAGCTGATTGTACACTGTGGATGGCTGTATGTTATGTGAATATATCTCTATAAGATTGTAGGAAAAAATATAAATAGAGGTAAAAGCACTGGGGAAAACATGGAAAGAGGGATATAACTATTTACTGTTGATGAGGAGGCAGAATGGTGTAACCTTTCTGGAGGTCACTGTGGTGGCTCCACAAGAAGCTAAGTACGTGGGGGCCATAAAGTCCTGCAACCTCATTATGGGGTATGTATTTGGAAGATCTGAGAGCAGAGACATGAATGGACATTAACACAACGGTGTTTATGGAGGCAGTATTCATGATTTGCATTGGGTGTTGGTGGTCTAAGGGTACACTGACTGAGGAACAGAATGGTGAAGTGTGGTGTATGCATACAATGGAATATTGAGCAACTATGAGAAGGAGTGAAGCTGTGAGACACACAACGAGGTGAATGGATCCTGTAGACAGCATGTTGAGTGAAGTATGCCAGAAACAAAGGCAAACACTATAATGCCTCACCAATATGGACTAACTACAATGTGTAAACTCAGAATTAAATCTTAGAGCACAGCCTAACAAGGAAATGATTATTGTAAAGGTCCCTAGATTGTAAGCTCTTACAGCAGTCAAATCTATTCCTGAATTGTAATGGCTATCTCCAAACTCTGAGATGTTGATCCCTTAATGTATAACCTGATTGGCCTCTGGAACATTGGGTATCTGTGTTACACCTGAAACTCAGAGCTAGAGCTCAGAAGATATGAATATCAGTATTAACACATACAGCAACTGTTAAAAATAAAAAGCTGAAATAGAGCCCAGATTTCAGAGATATGAATAAAGCAGATCTGGTTAAGACTAGAGCACATAGGGCCAAAGGGTAAAGGTTGAAACTGACCATGTTCAAACTTCAACTTCCATGTGAGACCAAGGGAAGAGATGTTTATTTGGTGTAGGATCTATATTTTCTAAACAATATAACTTCTACAGTCAGTTTGTTCAAACACTACAATTACATGGAACTTTGAATAAGAAGTGAACTATGGTAGGTCTGTATAGATTAGAATGAAATAGCAATACATCCTATAGTAATCTGGGTGGAGAATAAATATATATTCGGGGCTCCCCTGAAAAGCTGGGGGAGAATGCAGTTGTTGGACTTCCTCACCTGGCTTGTTGCTGATGTTCTCACAAACATTGGGGACTGATGGCTTGATGTGCTGAGCCCTTTGTCTTGGGGCTGGCCCCTATGAAGCTTGTTACTGCAAGGAGAGGCTAAACCTGCTTATAATTGTGCCTAAGAGTCTCCCCCTGAGTACTTCTTTGTTGCTCAGATGTGGCCCTCTATCTCTAGCTAAGCCACCTTGACGGGTGATCTCGCTGTCCTTCCCCCAATGGGACCTGACTCCCAAGGGTGTAAATCTCTCTTGCAACACAGGATATGACTCCTGGGGATGAATCTGGACCTGGCATCATGGGATTGAGAACATCTTCTTGACCAAAAGGGATGGAAAATGAAACGAAATAAAGCTTCACTGGCTGAGAGATTTCACATGGAGTTGAGAGGTTACTCTGGTGGACATTCTTATGCACTATATAGATAACACTTTTTGGGTTTTAATATATTGGAATAGCTAGAAGTAAATACCTGAAACTACCGAACCCCAACCCAGTAGCCTTGACTCTTGAAAACGATTGTATAACAATGTAGCTTACAAGGGTGACAGTGTAATTGTGAAAACTCGGTGGATCACACTCCCTTTATCCAGTGTGTGGATGGATGAGTAGAAAAATGGGGACAAAACCTAAATGAAAAATAGGATGGGATGGGGGTGTGATTTGGATGTTATTTTTTATTCTTATACTGATTCTTTCTGGTATAAGGAAAATGTTCAAAAATAGATTGGCGTGATGAATGCACAGCTATATGATGGTACTGTGAACAGTTGATTGTACACCATGGATGATTGTATGGTATGTGAATATATCTCAATACAACTGAATTTTTTTAAAAAATGTAAAAAAAAATTAAGGAAGAATGTCCAAAAAAACCTGATAAAAATAGGAGGACATGAACAGAAAATTTTTCAAAAATGATAAAAAAAAATTGCTCTTAAACTATGGTAAAAGATTTCAAACTTATATTTAGGAAAGTACAAATTAAAACAAGACTGGAACACCATTTCTCAGTATCAAATGGGCGAAAGTTAAAAGGTATGAAAACACATTCTGTTGTCAAGGCTGTAAGGAACAGGCACTCTCCTACATTGCTTGTGGGAATGAAAACTGGTTTAACTCTTCTGGGAGGGGAATTTGTTAACACCTTACCAGATGACAGATGCACTTACCTTTTGAACCAGCAATCTCAATTCTAGTCACCTACTTTGAAGATAAACCTACAAGAACAGAAAGCAAATATGCAGAAGTTTACTCATCGCACATTTTTGTAATTGCAAAACATTGGAAACAACAACACCCATAAAAAAGATCTGAACAAATATACTTCATATACATAAATTAGTATTATGTAACTGTAAAAAAATTGTGTATATCTCTATGAACTGATAAGTATTAATTTCTAATGTATATTGGTAAGTGTAAAAATCAAAGTGCAAAAGATACCTACAGTAGGCTATGACACATAATAAAGGGGATGTGAAAACAAATATATGAGAAATAGAAGGGACCTAAAAAATGGAAAAATATTCCCTGTTCATGGATAGGAAGGCTAAATGTCATTAACATGTCAATTCTACCCAAACTCATCTACAGATTCAATGCAATCCCTATCAAAATTTCAACCACCTACTTTGCAGACTTGGAAAAGCTAGTTATCAAATTTACCTGGAAGGGGAAGATGCCTTGAATTGCTAAAAACATTCTAAAAAAGAAAAACGATGGGGGACGACTTACAATCCCTGACTTTGAAGCTTATTATAAAGCCACAGTAGTCAAAACAGCATGGTACTGGCACAAAGACAGACATATTGATCAACAGAATCAAATTGATCAATGGAATCAAATTGATAATCAAATTCATAAATGATAATCAAATTGATAACCCCCAGATCTATGGTCAACTGATCTTTGATAAGGCCCCCAAAACCACTGAACTGTGACATAACAGCCTTCTCAACAAATGGGGCCAGGAGAGCTGGATATCCATATCCAAAAGAATGAAAGAGGACCCCTACCTCACACCCTACACAAAAATTAACTCAAAATGGATTAAAGACCTTAATATAAGAGACAGTATCATAAAACTCCTAGAAGATAATGTAGAGAAACATCTTCAAAGCCTTGTATTAGGAGGTCACTTCCTAGACTTTACACCCAAAGCACAAGCAACAAAAGAAAAAATAGATAAATGGGAACTCCTCAAACTGAAAAGCTTCTGTACCTCAAAGGAATCTGTCAAAAAGGTGAAGAGGCAGCCTACTCAACGGGAAAAAATATTTGGAAATCATGTATCTGACAAAAGATTGATATCTTGCATGTATAAAGAAATCCTACAACTCAACGACAACAGTACAGACAGCCCAATTATAAAATGGGCAAAAGATATGAAGAGACAGTTGTCTGAAGAGGAAATAGAAATGGCCAAAAAACACATAAAAAATGTTCAGCTTCACTAGGTATTAGGGAGATGCAAATTAAGACCACAATGAGATATCATCTCACACCAATTAGAATGGCTACCATTAAACAAACAGGAAACTGCAAATGATGGAGAGGATGTGGAGAAACTGGAATTCTTATTCATTGTAGGTGGGACTGTATAATGGTACAGCCACTCTGTAAGACAGTCTGGCGGTTCCTTAGAAAACTAGATATAGAGTTACTCTTTGATCCAGCATTTGCACTTCTTGGTATATACCCAGAAGATCTGAAAGCAGTGACATGAACAGATATCTGCACACCAATGTTCACAGCAGCATTATTCATAATTGCCAACAGATGGAAACAACCCAAATGTCCTTCAACAGATGAGTGGATAAACAAAATGTGGTATATACACAAGATGGAATACTATGCGGCAGTAAGAAGGAACGATGTCATGAAACATATGACAACATGGATGAATCTTGAAGACATAATGCTGAACAAAATAAGCCAGGCACAAAAAGATAAATATTGTATGTTACCACTAATGTGAAAAATGTAAAATAAATGGCTTATAATGTAGAATGCAGGGGATCTAGCAATAGATAGCCAATAGTGAAGGGGGAATGATAATCTAATAAGAACAGATAAATTATCATGGGAAAACTTAATGTTCTTGGAAAGCTCAGAAATGACTATGGGTTGTTAATTTCTGGGGGATATGGTTGGAACAAGTTCACAGAAATGCAGTTATTTTAGGTTACTTGTTTTTCTTATTTTTTTGCTGAGTTATAGTCTAAATATTCTCTTTGGGTAGAATAGAAACATGTTGGAAGTAATGTAATTATTATAGGTTATTAGTTTTTTCTTATTTCTTTATTTTGCTTTTGTTTGAAATGTTTTTTATTGTCTGTTTTTTTAATAAAAAATATACACCTAAATAAATAAATAAATAAAAGAATTGAAATTAAAAAAAAGATGAAATGGAGGGTTGCTGTTTCAAAAAAAATTTTTAAAGTGCCTTAACTGGTGGCTATTTCTACTGAGAAGTACAAGCAATTTAAAAGATTACAGTTATTGCTATTATTATAGTCATGCAAGACAATTATAGGAATTTATTATGAGAAATTGTAAAATCCCTGTAGCTCCTTGTTCTTTGGACAGAAATCTTTCCAAATAAAATACATACAAACATTTTAAAAAAATCACTTTAATTATTATACTGTTATTGAAATTATTCCTCCAAAAGAAAGAGCTTCCTAAAGAAATGGCTGAATCAAGGTGGTGAAAGTAAAAGAT
Source organism: Choloepus didactylus (assembly GCF_015220235.1). Classification (NCBI taxonomy): domain Eukaryota; kingdom Metazoa; phylum Chordata; class Mammalia; order Pilosa; family Megalonychidae; genus Choloepus; species Choloepus didactylus. Next base: position 33,567,232 of record NC_051334.1, on the reverse strand, counting down.
GTGCTTTGTAATCGTTGTCCCATAAATTAGGGAAGTGTTCAAAGATGGCGAGATAACAAAAGGACACAGGAATAGCTTCAAGGGGCTCCTAGTGTCTAAGTTAGGGATAATATGACCATTAAAATTACTAACAATAGCAATTAAATAGGAATATTTGCATTTTCCCTGATATACATAAATAATAAATGAGGGAGAAGGGGAAGTTCTTTCTTACAGTAGAATGCCTACTAACTAATGTAGAGACATGATTGAGTAGGACAATCATATTTTGCAAACATTATGGTAATGATTGTCTCAGTCAAGAATTATCAATGCATGCTAAAACTACTGGATGAAATAGAAGTAACAGGATATTCACATAGTCTCAAATATATCACTGCAAAATACTTATTCATTACAAAAAGGAAAAGATAGCTCCATGAAGAAGCCTGACAGACTACATCTAAACCAAAGGATCAAGTTACCATCACCAGGAGTAGGGCAAATTCCTTTGGCCCTCCCCCCATGATATACAGGGAAGAACATAGTATCCCTTTAGTGGTATTCTTGCCAAAGATACCTATGTCCAGTAATACCCATCACCAGTGTTAAGTTCCTGAAAATCAAGGAAACACAGAAACCATTCCTGATTGAAGGATTCTAAAGAGTCATGACAAATAAATGTAAAGCCCCTTTTGAACTGAGTCCTTCTGTTGTAAACTGGGGAAATTGATGAAACCTGAATGGAGATGAAACAAATGAATGGTAGTGATGTATCAGAGTTAATTTTAAAAAAACAAAGCAAAGCAAATATATGTATTTGTTGTATTCATGCCCAAAATGCATAAATCTCAATCTAATCAAAATTTAAGAACAATATACAAAGTAACTGGCTAGTAATCTTCAAAGTGTCAAAAGTTTGAAAGATTGAGGAACTGTCACAAATTAGAGGAGATTGAGGAGACACGACTGATTAACGCATTCAGGATCCTGAATTACAATCTAGACTAGAAAGGGGACACAAATGGAAAAATTGGTAAAATATTGAATAAGCTCCCTAGATTAGTTAGCATTATTGTATCAATGTTAATCTCCTGATGCTGTAGTAAGATATTGTAAGATTTGGATTTGCTGAGTGAGGGGCAATTAGACACTCTCTGTGCTATTTCTGCAACTTTTCTGTAAATCATAAATATTTAAATAAAAAATGTTAAAACATTGTACTTTGTTAAAAGTGGAAAATCGGATTTAAATGCTACACCAGATGAACCTCAAAGACAAGAAATAGAAATCAAAATTTCCTGGGTAAACTGAGGTATATTGTCTCTCTTCATGATAACCTCCAAAATTGTTGTATTACAAACATAAGTAATATTTCATAAAAATGAAAATTAGTAGAATAAAAATTGCAGATATAATAATTTGTAACAATTTCTTTGTATTCAGAAAAGGTACTGTTCTGTGAACTACTTTTACAATCTAATTCTTCAATATAATAATATATGTATAATAATATATCAACATAGCTATAAATTACACTATAATTGGAAGTCCATAAGAATACAGATTTAACACAAATGAGATAACTGTTCTATTTAGAGAGAATATAAAATTCATAATTTTCAATAGAGAAATATTTCAAATTTCATATTACGTACATTATCTTATGGGAGAAGTGAAATGTTTACCTTTTATTTTCACAACTATAAAAATTTTAATTCAAAACTTGCAGATTAAGTTTTAAATAACTTATTTTGGGATTTTGGATTTTGTTTTCTTTAAGTGGCTGATTCATCCCGAGTTTGACAGGAAATGCTAATATGACCTCCAAACTATTCAAAAAAGTTCCCTCCTGCTAAAAGAAGTTTTTTTCATGTAATATTCTGCCTCATAGCAAGAAGTAAAATAAATCAAACTTACATAAGACCTTTCCTCCAGAGAGCTTAAAAAGTCTCCACAATTATTTCACATTTCTGAAATATTTACATATAAATATAACCTGTCTGAACGTTTTCTCCTCATATATATTTCCTAAAACTTCCTTAGCATTGAACTTATTTATCATCACTTTGACTACTATTGCCCTTTTTTCTCTGTCATCTTTCACCATGTCAAACCTGTATCTCCTTCCTTTTCTCAGCCATATTCTGATCCATTCTCCTGGGTAGCACTGCTTGCTAGAAATAGATGATTGTTTTCCAAGTCAGAAATCTACTTCCCTCTCTTTGGATGTGACACATTTATTCCTGAACTGCTATTTAAAATTGGAAAAAGGCAACAATATCTGTAATTCCTGGACCCTTTCAGGACAATGCATTCATTTTATTTATAGTTTGTTGTTTTTCCAAATGATATTGCATGCAAGTTTATGAATCCATGCAATTTGGGAAACCGATGTTCCTGTTAGATCAAACAGTTGAATATGTTTATAAAAGGCAGCATATTATAGAAACCCAACTACCAGAGGTCAAATCTACTCTGAATAGTGGTGTGGATGTGGGAAATTTATCTAAACATTATGTACTTCATTTTACTCTTTGGTAAACGGAGAAATGGAGAAAATGACAGCACCTACCTTGCACTTTACTATGAATATTAAATTACTTAATATTTATAAAACAAAATAAACTATTTTTTGAAAGCAAATCAAAAAGATAGTCTGACATATAATAAATGATATGTACATATTTGTTTAAAAATGAATGAAGACTTTAGGACAGAGACTTTCAGGGAAGATGACAGAGTAGGGACCTACAAGAGTCACTCCTCCTCCTAAAACAGATAGCTAACAGGCAGAAGCTGTCTGAAACAACTGTCCTGGAACTGTCATCAATTGCAACAAAGGTACCACACCAATGCTAAGTATCAATAATAGGGGGCACGAAGGTACGGGGTTTTTCTTTTTGTAGTCATGAAAATGTTCTAAAATTGACTGTGGTGATGAATGCACAACTCTGTGACTACAGTGAGAGTCTTTACTTCGGATGGATTGTATGCTGTGAATATATCTCAATAAAACTGCTTAAAATGAATAAGGTTCACTTTAATCAGAGGTGGAATAACTTGTATCATTAATCCACCCACAGATAACAACTATCACTCTGGGCAAAATAGTAGAGCAAACAAACAAACACAAAGTGAAAAAAACAAATGAAAAAACGGGTCAAAGGTACTAGAGAGCAATTAATATCAGTTAGAAACTCAGAAACTCAAGGGACAGTCACACCAGAAAGAAGGGCTTTACACTGGGTAGGATTTGCTTTCACAAAACTTTACACAAAAGGGGACACCCCAGAATATGGACAACCTAGCGTCAGTAAAACTCAATAGGAAAGCTGCAATCTTATTGTTATGAAGAGTCTAAGAATGGAGGTCAGGGTTGCTAGAGCATCTAGAAAGAGATGGGGAATATCAGGGAAAAGAGGGGTCATAGCAGGGGGAGCACCAAAGATGTGCATAGGATCCTAGAGGAAAACAAGAAATTGAAGGCTCAAAAGCTAAATGGACATTTCAAATGCTACCCACCACAGAGAAGGGTCAACAGCCTGTTAAAAGAAATGTCAAAATCAACACTCTTTAGAGAAAGATAAGAGTATCAGAGACTGCAATGTAACACCCACAAGTCAAGTAAAGAAATAGGGAAATGTGACCCATAGTGAAGAGTAAAAGCAGTTAAGACACACAGACTCTAAGACGACTCAGATATTTGAATAAGCAGACTAGGACTTTGATACAAATATTATAAATAGGTTTAGATAAGGAAAAATAGTTAAAATGAGGGAATGGATGGAGAGTCTTCACAATAGAAATTAAAACTACAAAATAAATGGCAATTCTAGGATTAAAACGTATACCATGCAATTTTTTAAAAAATCACTGGATGGGATTTACAGGAAAAAAAGAAGACAGAAGAAAATGTCAATGAATTTGAAGCTTTATTAATTGAAATGATGAAATATGAGGAAGAGGAAAGATAAAAGAGTGAAAACAAATGAACACTGCCTCAGTGATATATAGGAAAATATCAAATGTTTTAACATACATGTAACTTCAGTCCCCAAAGAAGAGAAGAAAGAGAATGGGGTAGATAAATATTTGAAGAATTAAAGGGTGAAAATTTACAAATTTTGTGAAAAACATAAACTTATAAATCCAACAATCTCATTAAACACAAGAGTAATAAAAGAAAAGAAAACCAGAACTAGGCACAGCATAGCCAAATGTTAAAAATAAAAGGTAAAGATAAAATCTTGAAAATAGCCAGAGAAAGTAAATATATTGCACACAAAAGGAACAAAGAATCATAGTATATCTGACTTCTCAACCAAAACAACAGAGGCCAGAAAACAAAGGAATGACATATTATTTAATGTTCTGAAGGAAAAAAAAAAGTCATCCTGTAATTCTACACTCAGTGAAAATATCCACCAATAAACATATTTTCAGATAAATGAAACTGAGAGAATTTGTTGTTCACAGAACTGCAATATGAGAGTAGCAAAGGAAGTTCTTTAGGCTAAAGGGAAATGTTACCAGATGCAACTCAAATATACAACAAGGATAGAGCCCGAGAAATGGTAAATATATGGAGCACTGTGAAATTATATTCAGTTTTTTTTTCTTTTCTTATTTTGATTGAAAGATATGTGACTGCCTCCAGGGGGAAAAACACAATATTGTGGAGTTTTTAATGTATGGAGATGTAATATATACTATAAAAATAGCATAAAGAATAGAGGACGTAAATGGTCTTGAATTTTATGTGAAGTGGTAGACTATTGGCTTTGAGAGAACTGTTATAACTTAAGGATGAATATTTCAATTCATAGAGAAAAGACAATAAAATAATGCAAAAGGGGTATTGGTAAAAGGCCAATAAATGAATTATAATGGGTTGTGAAAAAATATTCAAGTAATCAAAACAGAGGGCAGTTAAGTGAGAATAGAAAACAAAGAGCAGATAGGATAAATAGAAACAAATAGCAAAATGATAGATATAAATCCAAATACATTAATAATTATATAAAATGGAAATGGAGTAAATCATCTAATTAAAAGGCAAGGATTATCAGCATAAATAAATAATCAAGGATCAACTAAAGATGATTGATTTAAATATAAAAAAACAAATTTATTAAGACAGAAATGATGGAAAAATACATGTAGCACGCAAACCATAAATTTAAGAAAGCATCCTCAGCTATACAAATATCAGACAAAATAGAGTTCGACAGGAGCAATACTAGAAATAAAGCAAGTTATTTCATAATGATCAAGGAGTTAATTCATGAGGAAAATATAAAAATGACAAAGTGTTATATATTTACATATACATTTGTATGTGTGTTCCTAATGAAAGAGCTTCAAAATACATGGAGTAAAAGAGTGGCAGAATCAAAGGGACAAGCTGACGCACACACAATCAAATTTAGAGTTTGGTATACCTTGATCAATGTCTGATAAAACAACTAGACAAAAAAAAATCAATAAGGATATAGATGAGCTAAACAACACTGTCAGCCAACTTGACCATTTTCCATTAATATTCCACTACTCTCAGTAATTTCAGAATACAAATTCTTTTAAAGTTCACATGGAAAATTCAATAACTTATAATATGGAAATACTACAGAATATGATAACTGAACACAAAGAAACTAAATTCAGAATAATAAGAAAAATATAAATATAAAAGCTCCAAATATTTGGAAATTAATCAAGACACTTTTAAATTACCCATGGGTGAAAGAAAAATCCAAAAGAAATAAAATATTGCAAGCTGAGTGACAATAAAAATATAACATGTGCTTTTTAAAAAAACTTTTCATTATAGTAACATGAGATACAGCTAAAGCTGAGATTACAGAAAAATTTGTAGCTTTAAAGGCTTATATTGAAAACAAAAAATGTATTAAAACCAGTGATTTCTTTCCATTTTATGAAACTAGAAAAAGGAGAGCAAATTAAACTTAAAAGAAGCAAAATGGAGGAAATAATTAAACAGTGGATATAAGTGAAATAGAGTACAGACAAAAATAGAGGAAATACAATAAAACCAAATTTTGGTACTTCTAAGGGATTAATCAATTTTTATAATTGCTTGCAAGAATGATCAAGAGACAAAGAAAGACAACAAACACAATTTTGTTGTTGTAGAAATACAAGAAGTGATACCACTAAGCAGAAATACAAGAAGTGATATCACTAAGTATACTACAGATATTAAAAGGATAATAAAGAAATCTTATAAAAAAACTTTATAACAATAAATTTGATAACTTAGATTAAAAAGAGAAATTTCTCAAAGCCATAATTTATAAAAAGTGATATAACAAGAGAACATATGTATAACTATATTTATTAAATGCATTTAATTCCTTTTCAATCACAAGAAAAAATACAAAATGTGAATGTTTGCATATTTATTAAATAAATTGGATTTGTTATCAAAGCCAAAATATTCTAGGTCCAGATATTTTTGATGGAGAATTCTACCAATCATTTTAAAAAGAAATAATAACAATCTTATAAAGCTATTTTTTAGAAATAGAGAAAGCAGGAAAAGTAACTCATTTTTTGAGACCAGCATAACCCTGTAAGAAAACCTGACAAAGATCCTACAAGAAAAAATGCACAGGATTATACCTCACTAACCTAAAGCAAAAATCCTTTAAAAATACGGAAATTAAATCTAGTATTATATGTTAAGGACTATGCTTCATAACCAAGTGAGATTTATCCCAGGATTGCAATGTTTAACATTCAAAAATCAAGAAATAATATTTCACCATACAAATTAGAAAAATATCTTGATCATCTAATAGATACAGAAAACAAACTTTTAAAAACACTCACTTATAATAAAACTCAGAGAAAACTAGGAACAGAAGAGAATTTTCTCACTCTGATATAAGGTATCCACAAAAATCCTTCTCTAAAAGTATGCTGAATGATGAAATATTGACAAATGTTCCTCCTAAGGTCTGAAATAAAGCAAGCATATTCAATTTACCCACTTCTGTTTAACACTCTTCTGGAGGGTTAAGCCAGCACAAAAAGGCAAGGATGAACAAATAAAAATCTGAAGTTTGAATAGAAACATATAAAACTGACTCTATTAGCACTGTGATTATCTATATAACAAAATCTTAAGAAATCTACAAAGCAACAACTAGAACAAAGTGAACTTAGCAGTGATGGCTACAAATAGACAGCTACACTGAAAACTACATGCATGGCTAAAAAATGATAAAGTTTTAAATATATGGAGTGCTGGATCATGTTCAAAAATTGGAAGGCATTATTTGTAAGGTGTCAATTCCTATGAAATTGATGTATGGAATACAGTTCAATGTCAACAACAGTACTATGAGGCTTAACTAAAGAAATCACACATTTATAATTTAAATGGAAGTTCAAAGTCAGAATTGCCAAAGCAAGCTTGAAAATGAAGAAAAACTTGGATGACTGAAACTACCTGGCTTCAACTTTTAATGTACAGCCTCAGTAAAAAAGATAGTGTGGTATTGGCATAATGGAATAGAATTAAGAATCCAGGAAACGGTCATTTAATTTGCAAAAAGATTTCCAAAGCAATTCAGTTCAATGGGGGAAAGAACTTTTTCAACCAATAGCATTGGAACAAACAGATGTCAATATGAAAACACATAAAGCTCACCCCCTATCACACCATACATAAAAATGAATTTCAGATGGATCCTAAGCCTAAACGTAAAAGCCAAACTGTAATGCTTTTAAAAGAATACACAAGAGAATATTTCCATGACCCAGGTGTAGGCAAAGACTTCTTAGAAAGGATAAAGAAAACAATAATCAAAAAACAAAAAACAGGTTAAATAACATTTCATCAAAAGTAAAAACTTCTACTCATCAAAATATGTCTTTAAATAATCAATAGGAATGCCACAGGATGAAAGAAAATATTTGCAAAATATATATCTGATAAAAGACTTGAATTCTCTAAAGAAACACTATATCTTAATAAAAAAATAATAAAACCCTCACATATGAGTAAAATCCTTGAACAGACTTTTCACAAAAGAAGATAACAAATTGCCAATAAGCACATGTAAAAGAGCTCAAAATCATTCACCTTCAGGGAAATGAAAATTAAATAACACTGGTATGTCAATACAATACAAGTATAATCACTAAAATTGAAAAGAATGACAACAAATGTTGGCTAGCATGAAGCAATCAGAATTTTTATACATTACTGATGTGAATGTAAAATAGTACAACTACTTTGGTAAACTATGTAACAGTTTCTTGTAAAATTGAACATATGCCTATCCTATGCATCAGCAATTTCAATTTAAGTATTTACCTGAGACTATAGAAAATATATGTCCACAAAAGAATTTTACACAAAAGCGCATCAGTTTTGTTCCTAATTACCAAAATCTTTAAAACAATCCAATTGTCCATCAGCATGAGAATGGATGAATTAATTGTAGCATATTGATACAATGAAATAAGATTTAGCAATAAAAACAAACAAATTACTGGCTCCTGCAACCATAGGTATTGGTCTCATAGATCTCATGCTGCATGAGAGAAGCCAGTTATAAAATAGTACATACTGTATTATTCCATTTATATGAAGTTCTAGTACATTTAATCCATCTAACCCATGCTGGAAGGAATCATCAAGTTCGTTCTTTCTGGGGAGGGGAAACTTCTGGAGGAGGGGAATGAAGTGATGGGGTGATGAGAATTCTGGGGTGATGGAAATATTCTCTATCTTGATAGATTTCTAGGTTACACAGTTGTATGCATTTGCCAAAACTCATTATTTTGTACAGTGAAGCTCTTTGCATTTCACTGAATTTACATTTAACTTTAAATAAATCAAACAAATATTGAACTATAATTAACAGGGTTACTTTTAGCAGTGGCATGGGCTTTAAAATTCTGAAACTACTTTTTGTGTATTGTGTAAATTCATTGAAGATAATAGAATACAAGTTTCTTGTTATGGAGAATGGGGTTGCATATATGAACAGGGCAAGATTAGAACGTACCTTGTAGTATTGGACTGAAATTGAATATATAGATTTATATGTAAACTGTTTGCTGAGAGGGCCAAGAAGCACTGACATACCAGTAGCAAGGGGCATATTTAGAAATTAGACCTTGGTTTCCAAATAACATTCTTCACTTAATGAACCAGAGTTCCTTGTAGAAATTGCTGATTCTTTCATGGCTAGGTTAGGAAAATACAAGATGAGCCTGGAACATCTTTTTGCACCAGAAACTAGGAAATACTCAAGGAAATATGGATATATCCAAAGGGCTTAGGAGCCAAATCTTGGAAAGTGCAAAAATCAACAAAAATAATATTTATGGGTTATAAATTACAGAAGAAAATACAAATCCATCAGTCCACACTGTTGAATAAACAAACTGATTAACATTAATAACTATCAGCTACTGAAAATATATGCCAAGAATCATATACATTATTTCATTTGATCTTTCTAATTATATTGTAAGTTTGGCTTAATTATTCTCATTGTAGATATGAAAAAATGGACACAGATATTCTGTGTAAATTGTTTATAATATGTATCTAATACTAGCTAATCCAGGATTTACATCCTGCCCTGATTTCTGTAGGACCATGAGACTTGATGAGTTGCAAGCTGGGTATGTGGGGTATTTAAGTCCATACATCCCTCTTCCCAAAACTCCCAGTTGATAAGGGATGAAAATCAGTGAATAAATGCCCCAGCTACCCTAGCTGTCCTAGTTACCAGTAAGACAATCCCAAGGCTAGTTGTACATGATACCTCTTTTTCGATTAAGTCCCGCTTGCTCTCAGCAGAAAGGCACACATTACCACGCCCTTTTCTAATTCTTTGCTATGGATACATCACTGATTTTGTTTCCTTAGATTACCTTCCAAATAAATTACCTATATTTCAGTCTTTGTCTCAGTATTTTCTTTTGGAAGAATCCAAACTAACAAAATATTTACTCAATTTAAATAGAAGCAAGTTAATTATATCTTTGATGCCTCTGTGGTAAAAAAAAGAAAGAAAGCTGCACAATCTCATCTGTAGTGAAATTTCAATCAACATTACCAACTTTTTGCTCCTATAGATGCCATTTCCTATTAGACTTGCTGTGCACAAGAGCTCCATTGCTTATCTGTGAAGCTTGGTCCAAATCTTCAAAACTTCTATGACATAGTCTACTATAGTAATGTTGAATGTGTACTTAAACATTAAACATTTCCATCACCTAAAGAGAAATCTTTGTAGCAAGTTTTCCCAAAGATTAATAGTTTGCAGCCCCGAGAGATTTGCTTAAGTAATACTAAACTAGCTTGCATTGTGAAATAAGAGAACTGTAAAGACCTAATAAAGGATGCACATTAGAAGGCTCTAAATGGCATTTATAACTACACAACTGAGCTTGGATTTACTTGCATCATCAAATTTCCTCATGACTTGACATTTAGCCACTTATAAAAAGCCAATCATTTACCAGGGGAGTAGAGCGTAATAAAGGGGAAGTTAAATTTATCTAAAATCTTTTCAGTCTTCTCACTACACAGATTCCTTCCAGAAAGAATCAAATCATTGGTCAGTGGTCACTTCCAATGGAATACAGATCTCCATCTCCTAACAAGTGACTGGCTTGTCCCATGTAGTGATGCAATTTATAATGTAACCTTCATTGCCTGCTTGGCTTTTGACAAATGCTGATTTTATAATCCTCTTCCAATGAAGCAAGGGAATCGCTTGCCACTGCCATATTTTCTGTGTTCTTCCTGTTTATCTCCACCTGCTAGCCATTACAGTTGTATTTATGGCAGTAGACTGTGCAGCTTGCACTGGAACTTCCTTTTGAGCATCACAATATTCTGCTCTCCACAGCATGATCTTTATAGGAGATAACCGATACCATTCTCCATGTCACCCATATCCAGTCTAACACAGTGAAAGAAAGCCTCGTCTTTCAGACCTTGACTGTCAGATATTTCAAAACCTTGACTATTTTGCTATACTAGCAGACACACTGTCATTTTAAGACTGAAGTGATGTTGTATGAACACTGATAATGTCAAATCTCTTTTGTATTGAATATTATTTTCTGTATTTCCTACATGCCAGTCAATCATGTCTGGTCCATTGACAATGTCGAACTCCTTGGATTCAGTATCTTGCCAATCAGTCACACCAAGAATGTTTTACCAAAACGTGAGGGTCTGTCCAACAGGATGCTTCTAACATGTTTGGCAGTAAACTGTTTGCTCCTCATCTCTGAAAGAAATATAGGCATGGTCTGCAGAACTTCCCCCCCCCGGTAACATGTTGGTGGTAAAACTGCTCTTTCTTATTAATACCTGTGCCAGTTTGAATATATTGTGTCCCCCAAATGCCGTTATCTTTGATGTACTCTTGTGTGGGCAGATGTTATCAATGTTGATTAGACTGTAATTCTTTGAGTCTTTCTTTGGAATGTGCCCCACCCAGCTGTGGGTGATGACTCTGACTGGATAATTTCCATGGAGGTGTTGCTCCACCCATTCAGGGTGGGTCTAAGTTGATCAGTGGAGCCATATAAATAAGCTGACATAACAGAAGGAACTCAGTGCAGCTGTGAGTGATGCTTTGAAGAGGAGCTACAGCCAAGAGGGACACTTTGAAGACAGCACAGGAGCTGCAGATGAGAGACAGTTTGAAGATGGCCGTTGAAAGCAGACTCTTGCTCCGGAGAAGCTAAGAGAGGACAAACAACCCAAGAGCAACTAAGAGTGACATTTTTGAGGAACTGCAGCCTAGAGAGGAATGTCCTGGGAGAAAGCCATTTTGAAACCAGAACTTTGGAGCAGACACCAGCCGCATGCCTTCCCAGCTAACAGAGGTTTTCTGGACACCATTGGCCATCCTCCAGTGATGGTACCCGATTGTTGATGCATTACCTTGGACACTTTATGGCCTTAAGACTGTAACTATGTAACCAAATAAACCCCCTTTTATAAAAGCCAATCCGTCTCTGGTGTTTTGCATTCCGGCAGCATTAGCAAACTAGAACAATACCCCAAATTGATAGAAAGTAATTTTACATTGTACAATATTTTAGCTGATGCTTATATACAAACCTTCCACCCTACAACTAAATGCATTTGAAGAAAAATGATGAGAAATTCTTGAATTACAGTCCCATTTCAATTGATACAGCCTAAGAATCATAGGGAAATATTTTGAAATGCATACCAATTATCAACAAGGGCAAGGGCCTGTCTGCCTTGTTCAGTGTCACTGGATCACCAGTGCCCAGCTCAAAGCAGTTGTCCAGAAATGCCTTCAAATTAATTAATTTTACATTGTTTATTCAACTTAAAACCATTAATGCCCCATTCATCCTGAAAAAGTCAATTCTTTTAATATTGTTCATGATTTAGGTTGATCATTTTCACATTTCTGCTTAGATCCTCCCTTCCTTCTAAGTAGCATGGCTTACATTACTGCTGCAGTATAATTCTGAAACTAATCTGCAAGTCACCTTGCTGGTATGTGTGTGATGAAATAGCCATTTACAGCATTAGATCTTTCAAGAGAAAATCTTAAATGAGGGAAGAGTCCAGAAAAGGAGACTGAATATTTTTAAATAACATTGAACATTTACTTACCAATTCTGAAATGACAATAACTTTAATTTTTAGCAGGATTCAAAAAGGATCTTTTTCATTTCATCATCAAAAAATCTGACTGGGAAACTTTTTGTACAAAGATATTTTATCTATTCAACAAGGATAACATATGCACTGATAGTTTATTGGAAGATTTGCAATATTTGAAATTTCGTGAGATATTAAAAGTAGAGGCCATTGTGTCAGGGAGTATGTATTCATTATTATCCATTATGATGTTTGTTCTTACTCCTAATCACAATAGAAAAATCATGGATTAAAACTGAAATGGTCCAATTACTGTGGCCACTCTTTAGTGGAAAATGTAGCTCTTGATTTTTAAAATCCTGAAGTGGGATAGTGAACTCTGAACCATACCTAAGCAGATGGCAATTGTGTAATAGTATTTTACTTTAAAGGAGTCTAAAACACGATGGTCATCAGATCATGATATTCTACAAAACAGGGCCTGTCTTTTTCCATTTACCCTAGCACCTACAACAGAACCTTGCCTGCTAACTGTCAAATGAATGAATGGATCCTTTAAAAGTTACCTTATTTTCTTATCTATGAGCATGTGCTTATTTTTACTAGCAATCATTTTATTTCCTGCCAATTTGGCAACCTCACTTGGTTTCTTTACATTATTTTTTTGTCCTGAGAAGTTTTCTACACAGTTTCTCAATTACCTGTCACCATAGAGTCTAATTAAATGTTGTTATTCCCTGTTCCAGACTGTTAATGAAAATACTAAATAAGTTGAGGTGGAAAAGCATTTCAGAGAACCCCTAAAAGCAAACTCTCCTGAGTAAGCTGCTGCTAGATGACAGGTAACATGCTGCTTTAGAGTATTCTGTAACTTTTTCTTTCAACTCACCATCATTGCATTTGGTGTATACTTTTCATTTCAGACCAAGTTGTTGATCCAATTATCATGCTAGCATATGACTCTAAGAATTTACTTCATATCATAACTTGGCAATCTTTAGGTGCTACAATTAAGGACTATAAAATTACCAGGACAATATTTGTTATGTTAGTTATCATCAATAATGGCAGAGTTTAGAATTGGAATTAGATCCTGTAAGGGATGATTAAGAGAAAATAGGATAAAATATTTAGAGTAGGCAAAACATACAGTATAAAACAGATCACTTATGAAGAATAAAGAAGCATAACCTATTGTCACAGTAATGATAAAACAAAAGAAAGGCCTGAACCTAAAACTGTATAAATTTAGGTTAGAATATATGGTTTCTCTGTCAAAGTATTGCTAATGAAAGTGAAATGCTTTAGTTAGGGGGGTGATGGGGTGGGTGGGAAACAGGGATTATGGAGACAAATATGTTGAGTGCTAGAAATGTGGATGTAGTCAGGAGCCATAAAATAAACTCCATGGAGGGAAGAAACATTTTGGAGAAAACACATTGGGAATAAGAAAGGAGAAAAAATATGGGATGTAAGTAAGTTATAGGGATATCTGGATTGGTGAGTTGCTTAAAATTCTACACAAATGTAGACGTGCCTGAAGCAAAAAAAGGAAGGCAGGACATTTTCTGGAGGTTATTTACTCAGTAATATTTAGTTGTGTTTTTGTGTGTGTGTTTTGTTGTCTATATGTCAACAATAGATGCTTGTATATTTAGGTACTGCAATAGAAAGGAATTTGAATTAGGACATTGGTGTTGTATTCTTTGCTTAAGAAATGGAATGGAATAAAAGATAGATATCATGCTAGTTATTTAAGATTTAATTAGATAACATGAAATAAAGATAATCAATGCTACAACTAAGGAAGAACAATATACTAGAAGAATGTACCTCACAAATAAATTCATATTAACCTGGTCAAGAATGATCTTTTTTATAACGATAGGAAGGGGAATTCAGAAACCAATTGGACACACAGGTAACTGTATTAGTAGCACATAAAGAAAGATCTTTATGAAAATGGAAGAAAGATTATTTAAAAATAACAAAGAAAAACATAGTATGAAGTGTTTCAAGACGCTCTAAAACACCTAATGAGCTGAAGTTTGTGACAAATATTATGAAAACAGAATAGTTATTTTAGTTATGTTTATAGACTTAAGTTTAGCTATGTTTATAGGAAAAAAAGCACTATTTGGAGGGGAATTAGTTTAGTGTTACCAGACAACTGAGGGAATAAAAAATGAAAATTAAAATCCACATCTCTTATTTTTTTTCCATTTTCTCTTTCACAGAATACAGATGATACCAGTGAGAGGGCATTGATTTCCAAGATAATCAATGTGATTGTAAATATATGTGACTGCACTAAATGAGTATCTCTCCTGAGCCACTGAAGATGCATCAGAAGTGTAGAGATGGCCAAAGCTATCCAGGTTTTTTTTAACTGCATGAGACATAATAGACTGACAAGCTTGATATCAACCTAAGATATAAATTTACAGATGATTGAACAGATTGTCAGTATTTAAAAATATAGGAAGTCATCCTTAGGATGTAACATACATTCAATAAAAATAATTAAAATGAGCATAAACACAATTTGCTTACTTTTAAATATTTTCAAATTCAAAGGAAGTCAACTAGACAAATATTATTGAATTTCAAAGATGCTTTAAATACAATTTTTAATAAGGAAGTCATATTCATAGTAGGATAGTTAAACTAGATACATTCTTGATTATATGAAATATATTATTGGTACATGAGAGTAGCATCATGATACCTCAAAATCTGAGAACAGGATTTCTCACTTACTGTTATGGATTGAATCATGTCCCCCACCAAGACATGTTTAAAGTTCTAACCCCAGATCTCGTGGAGGTGAACCAATTTGTAAATAGGATCTTTGAAGATGTAATTAGTTAAGGTGAGGCCAACCTGAATCAGGATGAGCCTTAATCCAATATGATTGGAGTCCTTACAAGCAAACATTGATTACACTCTGTTTACTAGGGACTATTCCTAAAACACTGTCTTAAAACATTCCACATTCAAGTTCTATGATGAAAATTAAGTGATATGGCAAAGAGTGACAGGGAGGCTATAGTGGCTGAATAGTGGTCCCACAAAAGATATATCCCAGTCCTCATTCCCAGAATCTTATTTAGAATGTTACCTTATTTAGAAAAAGGGTCTTTGCAGATTAATTCCGTATCTTGATTGGATTATCTGGGTGGGCCCTAAATCCAATGACAGGTATACCTATAAGAGATAAAAGAGAAGACATACACACAGAGAAGATGATGTAAAGATGGAAGCAGAGATTGGAATGATGCAGCCACAAGCCCAGGAATGCCAGGTAAGCTGCCTGAAGCTGGAGAAGGCAAGGAATGAATTCTCCCCTAGAGCCCAAGGAAGGGGCACAGCCCAGGTTAAATTTAGGACATTTAGCCTCCAGAACTGTAAGAGAATAAATTTCTCTTTTAAGCCACAAAGTTTTTGGCAATTTGCTGCAACAGCTTCAGAAAATGAAAGCAGAGGTCAATGACACCTAATGGTACCCAATCAAATTACACCAATATCTCTACTGGTGGTATTTAGTATTGTCTTATTCAATATTCTTCTCAAAGGTATATTGAGGATAAGATTTAAGTTTTTGAATCATGAAAGCTGGGAGGGTTTCACAATAACTTTAGATAATAGACTTGGCATCTCAACTTCATCCCACCAGCATGGCTATTTTTTCTTTTTCTTTTTTTTCTTCTTGCAATAGAACTACTAATGGATGCACTACTGAGTTTATATCCAAATAACTTGATTGATGTTGTTTATTCCAGAAGCTGAGACCTTGCAGAAAGTCTCTTCATGAGCATCATATCAGAAAAGGAAGAGGATGGACTTGAGAGACGATTCATCTAGGCCTTTAGCACACTATTCCTGAACCCCAGATCTAATGTCTGAATAAAAACTGGCAAATCATTTACCTTCTTTTTGAAATTTCTATGAACCATTCCCCTCAATTAAGATAACCTTTACCCACTTAGGGTACAATATAATAGATTTTTTTTGTTTATCTTAGGTACATTCTTGTATTGCTTTCCTGAGACTTTATGGATAAAATGTTAAAGAGAGATTGAGAGGCTAATATTATCTTCTTTTGCCTCAAAGTCCCTGATAAATTCATAGGTGAGATGCTAGTGATACTTCTTATGTTTGATTCTTTGTAATTTATCCCTAATAATAGGAGTGGGGGGAGAATGTGCCTAATATCACCCTCTCAGGTTTTGATCCCATACAGTAAGGGAAAGCAGACTCTTATTTGTTCAGACAACATGTGCCCTGATCTTTGACTGCCATATTTTGAGGAGGATATTTCCAAATTGAAGTTCAACCAGAGAAGGGTAGTCTGGATTCTGAAAGGCCTCAAAACCAGCTTTTATGAGATTGATTGATGGCTATGGGGACATTTGGCCAGAAAAGAGAAAATTAAGAAGGCAATTATAGCTATATTTTATATATCAAGGCTATCAGGTGGAAAGGGATTTACTTTTGTGTAGCTAAAGAGTTCAGACTAACTTTAAATAAAATTGAAAAAGAATTAGACCAGTTTAATATGAGGCATAACTCTTTTGTAAGTAATTGTAGCCAATAAAAAATCAAACATAGTAAAGAATAGAGTTTCCTGGTACTAGAGGTCTTCAAGAAATATCAGATCATCAATTATATAGATTACAAAGACAATGAATGGATTTTATAAAAGGCAGGAACTGGCTATATGTAAGGCAGGCATTTTTAACCTGGGATATATGATCTCTAAGAGATCTTCAAGTTTTCTATAAACTACTTGCAATTTTAAGCAACATTTAATGAGTATTTAAGTTGAACATTTTTCTAGAGAAAAGGTTCATAGCATTCATTGGAGGTTCAATAGAATCTTCAATCTTGAAGAGGTTAGAGCACCTTTGCTGTAAGTTTCCTTCTAAATCTAAGGTTCCAAGACTCAACTCAAAGTAAATAGTGTGCTTTTAGGTTTACAGCTCTCTGGTAATTATATTATCTTTGATCTTTCATGAGTTTAGAAAAATTCTAACTACTTCCACCCATATTGTTGTCAATTTGTTAATGGTTTTTTTTGGCCTCTGTCCAGTAAGTATTTTTTGTGGAGTTAATTGGTTTATTTGGCATAGAAAAGTTTAAGGATTCTACTTATAATTACTTTAAGAACGTAGTCTGCATTTTTGAGGTTATGAAGAGTCTACTGCAACAGAAATATGTATTAAATGAGCCCACTTAATATACTCAATATCTCAGGGGCTTTGAAATTGCTAAATAAATAATGATTAATAACTGTCACAATTAATCCAAATCGGGGGAAATAAATCCTTAAGCTTTGGAATATAGCTGAGAGACTATTTTAAATGGCAACTAAAATAAGTTCAAATCAATTGGAAAAATCTTTTATGAATTCATGTATGTAAGAAAATGTGTCTCTGAGGCCAAAATTTTTCCCTACAGAACCAGTATCAAGAACTTTAGTGTTATTTTGTCCTTCTTTATAATTATTGCTGGGATTTGAAGGGCTCTGTTTCCTGCTAGCCACTGGGGAAATGAGTTGAAAATGACCTTTAAACAAATAATTATAAATAGGCTTCATAGCAATCTTCAATCACTTCCCTCTTTTTGAATACACTTTTAGTATATTTTTCTGATTATTCTGAAGAGCAGATTTTTGAATAAATTTGGGCTTTGAAGTACTTTTGAAAGATTTCTATCTAGATTCCACAAATCTGCAAAGAGAGAGGAATATAAACTGATGCAGCAGCTTAAGTACATCTGGAAAAACCAAGAAAGAAACACATCAAAGTTAATTAGTACAAAAAAGGCAACTTTTATCCCATATTTATATGGAAGAAAAATGATTCTAAATTATAACTTCTTTAGCTAAATTGGCCAGTGCATATCCAGGGAGATCTAGTTTTCCAGCTTGATATTTCTAGAACACTTGCCTGGTTATCTTACTTCCATCAAGATAAGCAGGTGTGCTGGGACTTACAGCTAACTGGGATTTTGCTTTTTTCCCCTTTCATCAAAACTAAGAACATCTGTAATCATCAAAGCAGGATGCTGGCCTGTGCTTCTTGGCTGGTGTCCAGCTAAGACCTCTGTTGGGCTAAGTTTGGATAGCCCCACATGAGGAGAATATACAATTATTAAGGAATGGCTTACAGGAAAAAATTCTGAGTTTTGTAAAACAAAAATAGCCCTCACTATAAAACAAAATGTGCATTATGAAATGTGGCACAGAAATTGGATACCCACAAATTTAAGGATGTATTTTATGAGAGACCAATTTAAGAACCCAGGGAATTATTATTATTATAAAATTATAAAAACGTACTAAATAAGAATATGTTCAAACTTAAGTTGTGGCTTATTGTCCAGACACGTGGAAATGAATTTTTAGAGGAGAGGGAGGATGTGGGGGTGAGTTTAGTACATATTTCACTCTGAAGATAAAGTGATACAGATTAAATGACTGCTTTTGTAGTTAAAAACTGACAATATTGTTGGGTAACACAGAATAGAACAGAAGGCAAACCCAAGAAAAGAGAGAAGAAAAAAGAGAAAGCAAATTATGTAAGAGAATATGAATGAACAGACATTTTGAAAAAGAGAAGAACAGAGAGGAGAGAACAAAGCATGGAACGAGGTAGAAGAGGTGTGGACAGAAAGAATGAATGAAACTATCTTTATGCTGGGTTTATATCTGCATCAACACATTTCTCATATTATACCAGCAGCCTTAATTTTCTTATTAGATTATCTACAGTAGAGTTAACTATTCCCTTTTTGAAGAAAATAGGCAGCAATAACTTTTCCAAAGATAACCCCAGCTAGGTTTTCACAATTCTCTCAAATTACAACTATAAACTATAATTCAGATCAGATAAAACATATATTTACTTTAAGGTTCCAACACAGGAAACCTGCCAAAAGAAAAATATATATTGTTCCAAAATCGCTATGTTCCACCCTTCCTGGAGATTTGACAACAATGCTCTCTTTTCTTGGAGAGTGCTTGAAGTGCAAGAATGAATGACCCCTGAATCACTGCCTAGATCCCTTACTCCAGATGGTTTTTCCACTTCAGTATGTCTACCTGGATTCACAAAATGTATAGTTAAGACATGTACTCCAGATTCTGAGCTTCACTAAATTATATTTTGTCACAATATGCCATAGTGGTGATGGTAGATTGAGTTAAGTAGCCCAGAAAAAATATGATCTCAATCTGCATTCCTGTAGGTGTGAACCCACTGTAAATAGGGCCTCTTGAAGATGTTGTTTTTTAGTTAAAGTGAACCCCAATTTGAATAAATATGGGTCTTAATTCAGATTACAGGAGGTTATAGAAGTGACAAGGAGAAGACATTGTCATGTGACAGGAGGCAAAGATAAAAGCTAAGGAACACCAAGGATTGCCAGCAGCCAGCACCAGAACACCACAGTCTTTGGGGGAGAAAACAAGCCTTGTGAATATCTTGATTTTTGACTGCTGCTAGCATCAAAACCATGAACCAATAAATTCCTGTTTTTTAAGCCAATCCATTTTCTGGTATTGATGATAGAAACTCAGCCAAACTAAGACATGGTTTTGACCTCAAGTTTTGAAATTAAAGAAGTAATATATGAATATGGAAATCAGTTCTGCCTCCCATTAGCTCTATGACCTGAGACATTTATTTAATTATCCTGTAAAATGACAATGATAGTATCTACGTCAAGTTGTTGTTATGAAGATTAAATGTGTTAAATAATATACTATTAGTATAGAGCCTGGCACATAATAAGTGGTAAATATATAAGGGCTATTACAGTTTTTACTCTTAAAGAGACTCTATAATTTCCATCACACTTTAATAGGTTGCTCCCCAAATTTTGCTCTCTAGTGAAAGTTATCATACTTTCTCAAAGCCAGTGATCAAATTCAATTTCTTGTAGAGATGGTGGCAGAAGATAGGAAGTTACCTGCTTTGTTGAATATCTTGTAGAAATAGGCAAGAAATAGGGAATTCTTCTAGATAGTGCTGGAATGCATCTAACAATATCAGTTTCAGTTTGCACCTAAATTGTTACATCAGGCAATAATCTGATCTCAAGAGGACCTTAACCCTTAAAATGTCCACTCATATTTCCACTCTTTTTTTTTCATTTTAAACGGAAAGTTTACCTGAGATCATCATAAATTTACATGCAACTGTAAGAAGTAATACAAAGTGCTTCCATGCACCCTTTACCCAATTGCCCTCAACGCTCACATTTTCTAAAACGGTCGTACAATAGCACAACCTGGCTACTGATGTTGACACAATCTACCCATATTATTCAGATTTCCTCAGTTTTATTTCTACTCGTGTGTGGATGTATGTGTATGTGCACATGTATGTGTGTATTTAGCCCTATACAACTTTACCATGTGTGTAGGTTTCTGTATTTGCCGCCACAGTCAAGATACTAAACGGTTCCATTGCATAATAATCCTTCATATTGCCCTTTGATAACCACGACCCACCTCCCTGCTAACTCTTCCACCCCTTGCAACCACTAATTTGTTCCCCATTTTAAAAACATTTTCATTATCTCCACTTCACATATTAGTCAGAGTTTTTACAGCAGGGGAGAGACCGGGGACCTATAGGTAAAACAAGACTC
Organism: Choloepus didactylus; assembly: GCF_015220235.1. Classification (NCBI taxonomy): domain Eukaryota; kingdom Metazoa; phylum Chordata; class Mammalia; order Pilosa; family Megalonychidae; genus Choloepus; species Choloepus didactylus. The sequence goes on along the minus strand of NC_051334.1, from coordinate 33,545,943 downwards.
TAAAATATCAGTTTGTCATTATTCAAGGGTATAATTTCTATCCTCAAGTCCTAGTTCTTAGAAGTGCTCTTGGAACTCAATCCCTTTCTCATTTTAGTGGCTGCCTTGGGCAGTGTCCAGATCTCTCTTTCAGATGCAATCAATCATTCCTCCAGCTGCTGACAGTCTTCAGCTGTGTCCCTTTCAAAGATTTACCTTCTGCTAAAGAGTACTGCCTTGCCATTAGTCACACACCCACCCTTCAAGGGGCAACCGACATACAATAACTGGTCAATGCAGGGGTGGTGGCATAAAATCTAGGTCTCCTCTTACTGATTTAGACTTATTCTCAAGGACAGTTGAAGCTGCAGAGCTCTCTTTGGGACCAGATGAGGCCTTTGGTGAGACTGCATCACAGTTAAGCTTCACCTTCTTCTCTATCTGCTTCCTTCATTTCCCCAGAGGCCAGTCCACAATAAATTTAATCCACTCAAATATGAATTTCGGAGTCTGCTTCCCAGGAACCCAACTTACAAAAAACATTCTCTACCACACTTAGATGTTTTTCCTCTGTGTTTTAAAATATCCCCATGAAAACATTTATAGGATTTGGTTTCTATCAAAACTAATTTCTTCTCCAAAGTATTAAGCTAGTCACATTTGTTTTGTCTTCAAAATTTTTCTCAGACAATATACATTCATTCACTCAACAGATATTTATTGAGACATTACTATGTACCAGGCCCTCTAACTAAATCCTACAGATACAGTGGTAAACAACCCCAATGCTGTCCCTGTTTTCATGGAGATTATTTCCCAATTAGAAAGACATTTTTACAGTAAAATACACATATAACCTTGTTCTCCTTTCCATATTCATTTTTTTCTAAATTGACTAGTTTGAACTGCAATTCTTAGCCTTTCTTCCCTGTCTAGTAGGAAGGCTCTCTGTATCCAAAGGTAGAAATCTGAGTTGCCCCAAGTAAAACAAGGCAGGAGATTTACCAAGCCAGAATTTGATTTAAAAAAATCGATATTATTCATTTGGGGACTTTGACAGGGTTTCCTTTTCCATACATGATATCCTTGAATTCCTAACTACATTTCTTAAGCCAGAGACCTCTCCAGAACTAAGGATGACCCACATGTTCTTCACTCATGCTCCTGCTCTATTTCCGTACTCTCTCCCCAAATCTTCTTTAGTATTGAAGCAATCAATAGCAAAAACACCCTTAAATATGTATATGGCTCTGAAGTGCAGAAAATTTCTCATACCTAAGCATTAAATGGCCATTGTGGGTACAATGGATTATTTGAATCCAAGACTGGGACCAGATTTGGATAAAGAGGACATCAATAGGGGAGTTATAAGAAGTACCCAACAATAAGGGGTCCCAGAGAACAACATTCCTGATAATGACATAAGATGGAAACTTTCGTGTTTGCCACTATTCTTCTCAGGTAGAGTAGTGTATATGGTTGAAAGGAAAATCAGATAAACCAATTGGGTGGGGGGTTGGACTCTCAGGGGGCATGCTCACGTGAAAGTATATGGCCACTAATCTGCTTTCTTAGGCAGGCAGTACCCATCCACTGTGTGCATTCATTTTTTTGAATACAGTCTGCAAACGTGGGGTAAGGGTGGAGTTTCTTTCTCTAGTAGTCCTTGTCCTTGTCGATGCTTTCCAACACACCATTCAGGCCCTCTTAACAAAATAATCAAGATATTAAAGTACAGTGGCTTGAAAGGACAACATATCTTAGCCTGAAACTTTTGCATCTGAAATACCTATATGGACCAGAGGGCAGCAGATTAACTTAGGTCCCTGTTTACTTTGGAATCATCCAGAAACAGAAAAACAGAGCTGTGAGGAAGGAATGCTGTTATTCCTCTCAGAACATCTTCCAGTACAGTGAAAACGGAAGAGAGAAGAATGGATCTGAAGAAAACGGCCAGGGGGGTTATTACATGCTATATGCTACCTTTCATAAAGAAATGCTGTGGTGGTTATTTCTGTCCCTAAAATCCAGTAATGTGTCAAATTCACATACCCATCTCAGATGAAAAGGCAGGGTAGTTTGTATACAAAAGATACAGCCTCAACGATTAAAGGTATTTATTTTTAATCATGAGATTTTTATTTCATAAATGATTTGGAAGTATTTATTTAAAAGTGAATAAAGTGTACCCCCATAGAGATGCACCTGGTTATATATTTCCTTGAAGGACTACAATAGTTTTTCAGTGAAATGATTAGTCTTTAATTTCTTAGTCGGACTTGAAAAAAATTGAATATTACTGTTCTTATATTTCCCCTTTATATTCAACACCCACGCAGTGAAAACTTGGGCTCTGTAAAGTGAAAGACTGTTTCATTTTATGGTACTTTGTATTGTCTTTTATGTTCAAAGAGTATAACTGTAATAAGTTTTATGATAATTTATGAAATACAACTTTTCAAAAAGAGTTTTATGATTATTATAATTCAAACTTTAGAATCTAATAAACTTACAACTTCTAATTTGTTGGGAAGGGACTATGACCAAAAACAAACTCTAACCTTCCATAACCACTAATAATGGCTGGCAATTGTGGTTGCTCCTAGAGAGTTTCTTTGGACTTTTGAAATATAGGGCTTCTGAAAAGACTTTCAGAATCTATCTGCCATTCATGATGGATATGCCCCCTTATTCACCATTTGTTATTGTGTTGTCAAAGCAGTTGAATTCAAGAGAAGAATGCAAATTTCTCTAACTAAAATAAATTTAGGTGGACAATATGGTACAGGTTAATTTCAAACTACTCTACATATAACTGGATTGATTTTGAAAATCTACATGAATGTTTTGTAAATTTTCTGAATATCCTGGGTGAACTTCACAAGAAGTATTGTAAAGGCTGATAATGAGAGTATAGAGTCCTCAGACTGGCAGACAGAAGAACCAGGGTAACCAGGCCTTATTTCAGTCCTTCTTAAAGACCTGAGATATGGGTCAAGTGGGAAGTCCTTTTACCTTGTCCTAGCCATGGAACAGCTTTCTTACTGCCCTTATATTTGACTCCTCATGCAAAGGGCCAGCAGCTGGGCCTCTTCTGGGCCCTCTAGCCATGATCAATTGGACAACTTTCCTTATTTAGATTTGGCTTTATATTCAATAAATGTTGAAGAGTCTACTCTGTTCTCTCAGCATTTTTGCCTCCAAATGGAAACTAATTTAGAAATACTGAGCTATAGTACCGGAAGAATATTATAGATCACTAGCATAGGATTTTTTTTTAACAACCACTTTTCCTTTTTAAATATCCAAACATATTTTCAAACCATAATCATATCAAACAAAGTTTTAGAGAGAGTCAAAGTTTATCTCAACAACAGCATCATATGGAAACTCATCTAATGTGTCTTGTGGCTTATTACACCAGTATATTTTTCTCCCAGAGGCCTGAAAGCATAGTCTACAAACATATTTCCTCTTACAACATCCTTAAATGATGCTATATGAAACAGGACAAATAAAATAGAACCAATTTCATAATGCTACATCACTCCAGTGATGATTGGTTTACATGAATGGCATCAATGTGAAAATTCATATGATGCCAGAATTTGTTTTATATATAAATACATAACTTTAATTAAAAATATTACAAAATGCAGCTTGTTATACATTTTAGATAGAATTGGCCCTCTCATAATGCTCACCTCAGCCTTTACCTTTCCTAGTCAACCATCTTCTATTTCACTCCCAACAAAAAATGTCCTTAAAAATTACCAAAAATTATAACATCGTCAAATTTATATGCTATATTAACATACATCTTCTGGACATTACTTTTACCCACCACTCTACAAATGCCTTTATCCCTTAGTTTTTAGCTAACATAAATATTTTCTTTTAGGTTTTACTTGTCTGTTATTTCTAAATTGTTCAGATAGCATAGTAGAAAGATTGCTGGAATTGAAGTGACAATATACATGCCACATCCTACTTTTGCTAGGGTCTGAGAGAACATGCAAAATTCACTTATAACAATAGTTTTAGTATCTTCATTTGTAAAATGAAGATGGTTATCTCCTTCCCAAAATTGCTACTGCATTTTAATGTGACTTCAAGCATACAAGTAATTTGCATTGTAAATATGCACTAAAAGGATATAAACACAACATATTTTCACCTATAAACATGTATGCAATCACGATATGTTTTATAATCAATTTTTAAAAAGTAACTCTTATAACAGGCCTTTGTTCTTTTGCCCAGTGAAAGCTGTCATTAATGCCGTGACACCTTCTACCAACATAGGTGGCATGGAATCAAGGAATTATCATATATAGAAACTGAGAAAGATGCTATTGGAACTCATAGCTGACTACAGACATGTTTGCTTCCTAAGAGCTTGGTATAATCTCACTCTCAGGTGTATGCCCATTGGTTAAAGAAAATACCATGATAGCCTGCTGTGACATGAGAGAGGAAATCTTAAGGGCACTCCCTGGATGGCCTAAAGATAATACATAGCTATCTGTATAATGCAGTATCAATTTTGAACTGTCAAAATTTCCCAGGAAGAAGATAAAGTTGGACTTCTATGTGTGGGAGGATGGCTTACACCAAAGGTAAGAGATGAAGGAAGATTCAGGATCAAGGAGGCAAGAACATGATGCCAGAGATGAGGAAGAGAAGTGTAGCTCTCCAAGGATCCTCAAAGATGATATGGACACTTGATTATATACTATACGAAATGTGACAGGTTTTGCTTCTATCATAAAGTTCAAGGTGACTTCAGCAGGCTAGAGGACACAAAGCACCTTGACAGTAGATACTTAAGTAATTTTGGACTCTTTTCAGCAAGGAAATGCATCCATTTATTCCATTTCTATACACCATATTCAAATGCATACTAAGAAATGCATGTTTCGGAGTTTCCAGGTAAGATGGCAGAGTAGGGAGCTCCAGGACTCAGTTCATCCTCCAGGGCAGCTAGTAAACAGACATGAACTGTCTGAAACAACTTTAAGGGGCTTCAGACACCACAAGAACACTGAACATCATCTAGGGAATAGCAGAAGGGAAAGGCTAATAAACTATGGTGAAGATTTGTGAGTAGAGCTCTTCACACTGCGGAGGCTGGTACCCATTCCTCACTCTTGGGGCAAGCCACCAAGGGATCCAATCCCTGGCTGGAAATAAAAGTCCTCTTCCCCAGGAACAGGAAAGGCATGGCCGAACACTGATAGTAGCTTTTGTTTAGCGAACTCAGCTCACTGGGTCCCAGCACTGAGGGCAGTGATAGTTTCAACCTGCCTGGGACAAAAACCAGCTAGCAGCCTCTGTTTCAACCCCATAGCTGACAGGGGTAGAAGGGGTGATTTAAAGACACAGTGACTTCTTGGGGCTGCAGGGAATAATTTGCTGTAGGGCAGCTCTTCCCCAAGAACGGAGTGGGGCATGGCCAAGCACCGATTGCGGTTTTGATTAGCAAATTTGGAATGCTGGGTCCCATCTCTGAGGGAGGTTACAAGGGACAGTTTGCTGAAGAGTGGTTCTCCCCCAAGAATGGGGGTGGAGGGTATGGCTCAGCAATGTTCATGTCTTCAGATCACTGGGTACCAGCTCTGCGCTATGGAAAAAAGAAACGAGTGACTAGCAGCCTCTGTTGCAACCATGCCCCCAACAGAGGCAGAATCATTTGAGACTTAAAGGCATAGTACCACCTTAGGACTGTGGAGAACAGTTTGCAGAAGAGTGTCATCTGCTGGGCAGGCTAGGAAAGAATAGATGCGGGAAGCCATCAAAGAGAAGCTTGGTATCTTTCTGGGGCTCCTCACTAGGGCATTTTGGAACTGATCTGCACACCCTTTGTGGGCCCCTGGCCCTGTTTTGATTGGGAAATACTGACTTGGGAGAGTCTTCTCTGTTATGTACTCCTCCCAGAATTTGTCCTCCAGGCAAAAGCAGCTAGAGACAATGAAAAGAGTATTAAAAAAACTATAGAGGCAAGTCAAAAACAAAAAGAACAGATCAACATCCCCATAGAAGAACAGGGGAAAGGAAGCTTTCCCTGGAGGTGAAACAATTGAACAAATAATGCAATCTCAAAAACTGTACTGTATATCCAGGTCAAGAATCAGATGAATAAAAGATGGAAAAAGATGATCAGTTAAGCATGAACTATTCTACAGGTCTATAATAAATTGAACTGACTGTCAAAGACGAGCCTTAGCACAAAGTCAGTCAACAAGAAAACCCTAGGCAATAGAGATAAACTGACCTCCATAGTAAACTCATCAAGATAATCATATTCCTAGACACCAGCAAAAACTTACAAGCCATACTAAGATACAGGAAGATATGGTCCAGTCAAAAGAACAAACTGAAACTTCAGAGGAGACACAGAATTTGGAACAACTGATCAAAGACATTCAAACAAATCTCCTAAATCAATTCAAGGGGATGAAGGAAAATATGTCTACAGAGATAAAGGATATTAAGAAGATGCTGTGTGAACACAAAGAAGAATTTGTAAATATAAACAGAAATACAACACAAATTATGGGAATGAAAGAAAAAAGATACAAGAGTAAACATACACTAGAGGTACACAACAGCACATGTGAACAGGCAGAAGAAAGAATAAGTGAGCTAGAAGACAAAACCATTGAAATCTTACAGACAGAAGAATAGATAGAGAGGAGAATGGGAAAAATTGAGTGTGGTCTCAGGGATTTGAATGACATCACAAGGCACAAAAACATATGCACCATGGGTGTCCCAGAAGGAGAAGAAAAGGGAAAAGGGGCAGAAAGAATATTTGCAGAAATAATGGCCAAAAAATTCCCAACTCTTATGAAGGACATAAATGTACATGTTCAATAAACATAACATATCTCAAACAGAATAAATCCTAATAGATCTACTCTGAGACAAATACTAATCAGAACGTCAAATGACAAAGAATGAGGAGAGACTCCTGAAGGCAGGAAGAGAAAAGCAATTCGTAACATACAAGGGAAACACAATAAGGCTAAGTTCCATTTTCTCTTCAGAAACCATGGAGGCAAGAAGGTAGTGGTAAGATATATTTAAGATATGGAAAGAGAAAAACTGCCAGCCAAAAATTCTTTATCCAGCAAAACAGTTCTCAACAATGAGGGGCAATTTAAAATATTCACATTATCTGTGAAACTGAGAGAGTTCATCAACGAGAGACCTACCCTTCAAGAAATACTAAAGGAAGTTCTGCAGGCTGAAAGGAAAAGTCAGGAGAGAGGTTTGGAGGAGAGTGTATAAATGAAGATTATCAGTAAGGGTAACTAAAAGAGGAAAAAGGGAGACAAAAATATAATACAACATATAAAAATAAAAGGATAAAATGGTTGAAGTAAGTACTGCCCATACAATAATATCATCAAATGTTAATGGATTAAACTCCCACAATTTAAATCACATATTGGCAGAATGGATAAAGACGTATGATCCATCTATATGCTGTCTACAAGAGACTCACCTTAAACCCAACCTATTCTGTAAGGACACAAATAGGTTGAAAGTGAAAGTTTGGAGAAAGATATTCTATGCAAACAGTAACCAAAAAAAAAGTTGGGGCAGCTAAACTAATATTGGACAAAATAGAATTTATGCAAAACTGTTATAAGACACAAAAAAGGACACTATATATTAATTAAAAGGGCAATCCAGTAAGAAGAAATAACAAACATAAATATTTATGCACCTAATCAGGGGGTGCCCCAAAATACATGAGGCAAACACTGGCAAAACTGAAGGGAGAAATAGATGTCTCTACAATAATAGTTGGAGACTTCAATACTCCACTCTCATCAATAGATAGAACATCTAGACAGAGGATCAATAAGGAAGCAGAGAACTTTAATAATATGATAAATGAACTAGACCTAACAGACCTATTCAGAACATTGCACCCCAAAACAGCAGGATATATGTTCTTCTTGAGTGCTCATGCATCATTCTCCATGATACACCACGTTAGGTCACAAAACAAGCCTCAAAAAATTTTAAAAGATTGAAATCACACAAAGCATCTTCTCTGAACACAGTGGAATGAAGCTGGAAATCAATAACAGGTGGAAAACTGGAAAATCCACAAATATATGGAAGTTAAATAACACACTTAAAAAATCAGTGGGTCAAAGAAGAAATTACAAGGGAGATAAGTAAATATCTTCACATGAATGAAAATGAGAACACAACATAGCAAAACTTATGGAATGCAGCAAAGACACTGCTGAAAGAGAAATTTATAGCCAGAAATGCTTACATTAAAAAAGAAGAGCTAATATCAAAGCTCTAACTGAACACCCGGAGCAACTAGGAAAAGAACAGCAAACTAATCCCAAAGCAAGCAAAAGGAATGAAATAACAAGGATTAGAACAGAAGTAAATGAAATTGGAAATTAAAAAATAGAGAGAATCAACAAAACCAAAAGTTGGTTCTTTGAGAACAATAAAATTGACAAACCCTTAGCTAGACCGACAAAGAAAAAAAAGATGCAAATAAATAAAATCAGAAATGAGAAAGGAGATATTACTACTGACCCCAGAGAAATAAAAAAGATCGTAAGAGGATACTATGAACAACTGCATGCCAACAAATTAAACAACTTAGATGAAATGGACAAATACCTAGAAACACATGAACAGTCTACACCGACTCAAGCAGAAATAGAGGCCCTCAATAGACCAATTACAAATAAAAAGATCGACTCAGTCATCAACAACCTCCCAAGAAAGAAAAGCCCAGGACCCGATGGCTTCAGAGGTGAATTCCTCCAATCATTCAAAGATGAATTACCACCAATCCTGCTCAACCTCTTCCAAAAATATGAAGAAGAGGGAACACTACCTAACTCATTCCATGAAGCCAACATCACCCTAATACCAAAGCCAGATAATGTGTCTACATTTTTTACATATGCTATCCTGCACTCAATAAAAAAATAACCAGACATAGTAAAAGGCAAAACTTAACCAAAAATTAAGAGAAAAAAGTGACATGAGAAGCTGAACTACAGAATAGTCGGGTATTGACTATCTTGGAATAGTTGACAGTTTCAGAATTTGCTCACTGAGCCTTGGGTGATTTCCAGAAATTAAATAAGTTGAGAATTTTAGAAGAGAACTGAATAACTAAATAAAACATAGAAATTCTAGAACTTAAATATATAAGTTACCAGAAGAGCTCAGAGAATGGATTTAATAACAGGTTAGATAGCTAAAGATAAAATTTCGGCCTGGAAGGTAAGTCCGAAGAAAATCTCTAAACTCAACTACTAAAAGACAAATGGTATAGATAAGAGAGACATCAGTGCAGGAGAGGTTTAGGACATGGCAAAAAGGTATAACAAATGTGAACTAAGAGTTCCAGAAGGATAGGAGAGAAATACTGTGCAGCAGCAATATTTGATGAACTAACAACTAAGAAATTTCCAAAGCTGTAAAACACTAATGACACAGATTCAAGAACTGCTACAATATACAAAAGGGCAAATATAAAGAGAACCACACCTAAGCACATCCTATTAAAACTGGTGAAAACCAAACATGAGTAGTATATGTCAATATGAACAGAACACCAAACACTGATGAAAGAAATCACAGAAGATCTAAATAAATGGAAAGACATACTGTGTACATGGATTAGAAGAGTCAAAATAATGAAGTTGTCAATTCTCCCCAAATTGATATATAGATTTAATGCAATTCCTATCAAAATCCAAGCAAGGTTTTTTCTGTAGATATAGACAGGATTATTCCAAAATTTATATGGAAAGAAAAAGAACAATACTAGCTAAAATGATTTTGGAAGAGAAGAATAAAGTGGGACTATTCACTCTACCTTATTGCAAAACTCATTATACGGTTCTAGTAACCATGACTGTGTGGTATTAGTGGAGGCAGAGACACACAGATCAACAGATTAGAGGAGAAAAGCCTACAATATCCACACATATGAATGTCCAACTGATTTTAACAAAGTTGCAAAAGCAATTCAGTGGATAAAGTATAGTTTTGTCAACAAACGGTGCTGGAGCAATAGGATATCCATAGAAGAAATAAACCTCAACTTCAAACTCAAAACTTCATACAAAAATAAGTCAAAACTGATCATAGATTTAAATGTAAAAGAAAAACTACACAATTTTTAGACAGAACATAAGATGTAAGGGTTAGTTAAGAGTCTTTAGACATCACAACACAAGCATTAATGATAAAAGAAAATTTAATGAATTGGATTTTATCAAAAGCCAAAGGTTTGCTCTGCAGAAGACCTATTTGAGGATACACAATGTTACATAATGAGAGAAATATGTGTAAGCCACTTGTCTGACCATGGACTTATATCTAGAATATATAAAGAACTATGATTAGAAACAAACAATCCATTTAGGAAATAGGCAAAATATGTAAAGATAAATTTTGTTTGAAAATGGCAAATGAACACATTAAAACATATTCAACATCAGTAGCTATTAGGGAAATGCAAATTAAGATCACAATGAGATATCACTAGACACCTATTAAAACACCTAACAAAAAAAAATGACCATACTAAATGCTGGTTAGGATGTGGAGAAAATGTATTTCACATGCATAGCATTGCTGGTGGAAAAGTACAATGGTATGACCAGTGTGGAAAATAGTTTGGCAGTTTCTTTTAAAAAGTAAACATAGACTTACTAAACAACCAAGAAATTATGCTATTGGATATTTATCCAAGAGAAATGAAAACTTATGTCCACAAAAATCTTGTCCATGAATGTTCATAGCATCTTTATTTGTAAACAATCCAGATGTATGTCAACAGGTTAATGGTTAAGCAAACTATGGTACGTCTATAACATGGAAAAACTCATTAATATAAAGGAATAGACGATTCCTACAGGCAAAAACTCAGATGGATCAATCATATGGGCATCATGCTTAGTGAAAAAAAGCTCATCTCAAAAGGTCACATACTATATGTTTCCATTTACGTAATTGCTGTTGTCACTATGCAAAAGCAGATGCCTCGTCCCACATTTTTGTTTCTGATGTTGAGACTGATGATGACACAAATGCATCAAGATGGTATTAAAAGAGTTTATTGCTCACATAGTGAAGCTTTCTGTGGAGAGCGTGACATGCTTCTGAGCAGATCTGGAAATGGATTGAGAGAACAGGGAGAGGAGACTGGTTTGGCTTTTATTGTGGTTAGCTGGTAGGGTTGAGTATTCCTGCATGCAGGTAGGAGTTTGCGTTTGAACTTCCTGCTGTTGGCAAACAGGTAGTTCCTGGGCTTTCTTATTGTCTTACCTAGATGTGGGGCAAGAAGGTAAGAAGAAAGTTGGAGCTTGAAAACTGTCATCAAACATCAAAAATGGAGTTACACTCTATTACAGTAATATTCTAGAAATAACATCATTATAGAAATGGAGAAAAGCTTAGTGGTTGCCAAGAGTAAGGGAAGGTGGTGAGAAAGGAGGTGAATGTAACTCTAATAGGGTAGCATGAAGAAGATCCCTGTGGTGATGGAGTAGTTCTGTTTCTTGATTGTGGCATAGTTGATACTAATCTGTGATAAAATGGCATAGAAATGTACATACACAGTGTATCAATATCAATTTACTAGTTTTGATATTGTACTGCAGTTATGTAAAATATTCCATTGGGGGAAATTGGGGAAAGAGTCCATGGGACTTCTCTGTAATTTTCTACAACTTCCTGTGAAATCTATCATTATTGCACTCTCTTACCACTGCCTCTTATTTTTCTAGTTTCACTCAAGCAAGTAATCTTAAACCAACAATCCACATTGACTTGCAAGTTATTGATATGACCACATTTTTATATTTTTGCAGACATACACCCTCCACATGCTTTACTTGCCTCCACACAGTTTAAATTCCATGGTACATCATAATTACACCTTTGCAAACATACTCAACATCCCTGCCCTCTTCATATTTTATGATACTTCCTTGAAATACCCCAATCCTGGATAAAGCTAACCCTCTACCTTGTCTAGGATGCCAATCACTGAGTTGAACATGGATGAGGAAAAATATTAAAACCATGAGGGGCAAATTTTAGGTTAATGATCAGTAACCTTAAGTGAAACATAAACATTTTCCCCAAATTATACTGTATTACCCCTATTATTTCATTCCTCCACTTTACTAGGTAAATACTTTATGATTTCTGTCTTCAAACGTCCAACACCACCTCTAACCTCATTCTGGGGTGATGACCTTGCTTTCTATTCTACAGAAAAAATAGATTTAATCAGATGATAAATTCCACAATCCCCAATTACCCCTTCTACCAACTAAACTGCACCTGTGCATATATACTCTGTCTTCTCTATTGTTGTGTTGGATGAATTCTACACAATCCTATCCAGGCTTAACACTTTTTGTGAACCAGATCTATCTACTTTCTCTTCCTCAATGTTACTCTACAATGTGCCCTACATCATTAATTTTGCCTTTCAATTTGGTTATTTTCACCATCATATGAACATATTCTAATTTCCTCCATTAAAAGAAATGACCTTACTTCCCAGATCAGCTACCTTGCAATTTCTCTGCTACACTTTGCCATAAAATTACTTGAAAGAGTTGCAGTTATTGGCTCCTGTATACTTACACAAATTTCTAATGAATCCACTCCAATCATTTGTTTGACCCCACTACTTCACCAAAATGTTCCTCAAGGATACCTGTGCATTGCCAAGAGTAATGACATTCTTTGTCTTCATCTTATTTGATTCAGATATTCAATCCCTCACAGATTAAGCACTTTCTTTACTTGGTTTCCATGACATCATGCTCTCCTGATTTTTCTCCTAATTTACGGACTATTCCTTCTTAATCTCCTAGCCTGGTTTTCCTTTATATTCCTACTTCTTGACTTCAGAGTGTCTCAGATTTCCTTGTACCTCTTCTTTCGCCCATCTATACTCACTTCCTTGCTGAACTCATTGTTCTTATGGCTTTAAAAAATGTCCATTTACTGAAAACTCCAAAGTATCCAGAAGGACCTTTTAGATGGACTTCTGATTTGAAGTACTAGTCACTTTGGGATATAGAAGGCATTTCAAATTCAACATATCTGTGCTGGATTTTTCTATAGTTAAACTGGTTAAGCTTGGTACTACAGCACCTAGGCTCCCTTTTCCTCTATGGCTCCAGATTAGAGTTTGGCCAAAAGATAAACTTGCAGGAAATTGGAGAGACCAAAGGGTAATGAGTGCTCATGCATCATTCTCCATGATATTACCCTGAAGATCATCATGGTTCAATATGGTAATAGATGGATGCAGAAGTTCCCAGTAGTTTCCAGATTGCCCTTAGTATCCTCTGCTCCATGCCCAGTTCTTTCTTCTCCATTGCCTGCCCTTGAACTTCGTTATGCTGGATAACCCATTTGTCCCTCCAGATCTACTCTCCATCCTACTCATTTCACCCTTATAAATAACATTGATGGCCTCCCTTGTCCTTTGTCTTCCACTTGGTTTCAGCCAACTAATGGCCCTAGCAGAAAATTGGAATGCAGTAAGTGAATGCATTCACAGTATGTATTCCTCTAACACCCACTATTCTGGTCTGCCAATGGCTCTGTTTCTCTTAAGAAGGTCACATCTGATCATTGTTGGATGACTCCTATAGCTGCAGCTACAGATGCAACCACAGCTCTTTCTGGTTATCAATACTTCTTTTATCCCCTTCTAGCCTAGGCTGGTTGTATTTTCCCAGGGTTCCTACTGCCAGGATTCTCCACCATCTCTTTTTAGTTTTCTCTGTTTCATTTTCCATTAGCAAAGGGAAAATAAGTAAGTACAGAGTGAGTATGATATAGTTGATAAAAAGTACTCTATAGAACTTATTTCTAGTCACAACTCTACCATTATTAATTCTATGGCCTTTAGTAACTTAATCTCCTTGGAACTCAATTTTATCATCTGTAAAATGAGATTTGAACTAGTTGATCTTTAGAGCCTCCCAGCTCTTACAACTATTAGTCCAAAATTTTTCACATTTAATGTACTGAGATGGTTAATGGTTAACTGGAAATGGATAATGGATAATCAAACTTTCAATAAAATTGCATTTTATTTTAGTAGAAAACTATGCTGTGCTAGCTGCACTCCCAAACATTTAAGTTTAAAAAAATCATAAAAGCTGACAACCCAACACACCAAGCCACTCTCTCTCCATAACTAACCTCTTGCTCCTTAGCTAATAATACCATTTCAAAAGTGTCTTGATTCTTTTTATATAAACCTTATTTTTATATAAGAACAAGAAAATATTAACTGCAAAACATTTGAGAAATACAGAAGTATATATGTAGAAGGGAATGAAAATAAACTGTAACCCAACCACTCAGGATAGTTTGTCATATTTTATTGTAATTTATTTTAAAATTCCTTTTATATAAAATTTTCATTATTTACAAAACTCAGATTATAAACTTTTTAATTTTAATATTTATTTATGAATTAATTTGGGCATACAGAAGATAACCTGGCAGAACTTCATGCACCTATTGGCCAGATTTAAGAGATGCTACTATTTCATATATTCACTTCAGATCCTCTTTTCAAACACAGACATGAAATATTCCATAAACAACTGAAAAAGAAACTTCATCCCTTCCCCTATATCTTGTCACATAGGGAACCACTGTTCTGAATTTGGTGACTATCATTTTTATGCATTAACTGGAATTTTTATCACATAAACAATATGCTCTCTCTCTCTATATTTACATATATAATCTACATACCTACCTATCTATATATTCATTCTATCTATCTATCTGTCTGTGTATCTATCTGCCTACCTATTACCTACCTATCTACCTATCTAATCTATCATCTATCACAGTGACTCTCAACTGGGGCTGATTTGAATTTTGGACACTAAGCAATGTCTGGAGTCATTCGTTCGTGTCACAATTGGCAGAAGGGAATAGAGGCCAGAAATAATGTTATACATCTTTCAGTGCACGGAGGAGACCACCACAACAAAGTAATTGCTAAGGCATAGGTATGTCAGTTGTCTCCAATATGGTGTTCTTCCATGCAAAGTCTGCATTAAAAATACAAGAAATTTTACTTATAGTAATTTAAGTTAAATTAAGAAATATAAAATATCACATTATAGTTCAGCATTAGTTTTCTCATATAATTTTTAAATAAATATACATATATTGGTTGTGCATGCTCCAATAATTTTTATTGATGGTTTGTAAGTGATAAAAAAGGATTATTACATCTTTAAATTTATGATATATTGCTAAATTGCCCTCAAAATTTTTTATACTAATTTACCCTATCTGCAGCAAAATAAAGATTTTTTTTCCTTTTTCCTTAAATACTGTGACAGCACAGCTAAGTCCCATTCATCATTTATAATCAAACTCTGATTTTTCCCCACAATTATCCCCATTGCCCTGTGAGTCAACGAAAGCTCATCTAGTCTCTGCTACAAAAGGTGAAATCTGATTAGTCTTAGCCAATCATATTTATATAATTCCTTAACCACTAACAGATTCAGAAGGTGCATGTGATCCAATTCTATCAATGAGATGTGAAGAAAATATTGTGGGTACAGAGGACTTTTGGGTAAAATTTTCCAGACCTTCAAAAGTGATAACAGGTATAAACAGTCCCACTTTATTTTTTCTTAGATGATGGAGGATGAAGATATGATAACATAACACCTGCATCCATCTTTTAGGGCTTGAAAACATGCTATAGAATGACAGAGAAGACAGTTGAAAAGAATCTTAATCTTTGCTGGCAATGTTGATCCATGGAATAAACCAACCCTGTAGACATCCTTTATCAGGGCTTTTTCATACTATAGGTAGTAATTCCCCACATTGTTTATTCCACTTTTACTTGGGTTTTCCAATACTGATCCCCCAACTCCCAATCCTAAATAATACATTTATGTTATCACACTTTTAATTATTTTGTAAACATCTTTGGCTTGAAATTGGTGTTACTTTTGTATAATTGCATTTCCCTGAAAACTGTTAAGTTGGGACATCTTTTCCTGTGTTTATTCATTATCCTAATCCCCTCTTCTATGAAATGCCTGTTACTATGCTTCTCCCAATTATCTTTTGGGTTGCTTCTCTCCTCCAATTGATTTATACAAGTTCTTTTTATACTCTGAGATCAACCTGTATTCTCTCATCTGTGTGACACATATTTTCTTCCATCTCTGGTGGTATTTTCTTTTTGATGATGGTACTTTTTAGTCCAAAAGAAGATTTTAATGTTAATGGAGTTAAATTAATCAAACTTTCCCTATCTTTCTTCATGCTTTGGAGTCTTTTTTAGGAAAAATCATGCCATAAATATATTCTCTAATTTTTTTGAAGTTATAGAGATTTGTTTTTCACATATAGCTTTTTAGTCCATTTACTATATATCATAAAATAAAAATACATTTATATAGATCATTTGTATATATCATGTAGTAGAAATTAATTACATGTTAAAAAAATAAGACAGGTTATTTTCTCGGCAAAAATATATATATCTCATCCTTCCCACACTGAATTTAGTGGACATTTTGCCATATCTCTTTGTGGTAGGCAGAACTGTAAAGGTGTCCTCCCTAAATTCCCATCCCCTGACTACTCAAACACTAATCTAGATACTGCTGTAAAGGGAGTTTTCAAGTATAATTAACGTTATGGAACTTACAATAGTGAAATTATCATGAATTATCCAGATAGGACAAATCTAATCAACTGAGCCCTTAAAAGCAGATATTTGGTGGAAAAGAGAGGTAAAGGAGAGAAGCTGTCATTGCTGGCTCTGAATATGGAAGAAGCGGGACAAGAGACAAGGAATGCAAGTGGTTTTCAGAAGAGGAGAATGACCACCGGCAAACAGTCAGCAAGGAAATGGGAACCTCAGTCCTGCGGTCTCATGGAACTGAATTCTGACAAAATCCTGAATGAGCTTGGAAAGTAGATTCATCCCCAGAGCCTCCAGAAAGGAATACAGCTCTGTTGACCTTAATTTCAGACTTGTCAACGTCTGATCCATGTTGTGGCCAGACATCAAACCTATAGAACTGTGAAGTTATAAATGGGTGTTGTCTCAATCTGATAAATTTGTGGTGCTGGGCTAAGGCCTCAATAGAATAGTAATACATTCATAATCCTGTCAATATTTTCAACACTTTTTAAGGTTATATATACATAGCCTTAAAGTTACAAGTCTTATAATCTTCATGAATTCTTCTTTTTATCCTAAAACCCTAAATAAGCATTTAGATTAACAGCTTTATTGAAATATAATACACGTACCACACAATTCATGAATTTAAAATGTAAAATTCAATTGTTTTTAGCATATTCACAAGTCTGTACAACCATCTCCATACTCATTGTGTACCCCCAAAAGAAATCCCATAACCATTTCATGTCACTCCCCAACTCCTTCCCCCAGCCCAAAGCAACCACTAATCTACTTTCTGGGGGAAGTGGGAGCCCTCATCTTTGTGGCTGCACATAACTGTGGTAGAGCTAGGGAGAAGTTTCAGTGAAGTGGGTAGTAGCTCAAATGCCCCAGAATCTCACTGTTCTAAACTGAAACTTAGTAGATTTCCTTGAATGAATGTTTCTCCATTTTCTGTATGCCCTTGGTACAATATCTAGATACTTTAAAATATTTTGTTTTTTTAAATCAGAATGTTTTATCAGTTAAATTGTTGTTTTGCCAAGGGTAGGGTCTGCCAAACTCCTTAATTTGTGAGTCTGGAAGTCCTGCCTGTATTTACGTTTAAAGTCAATTTTATCTGATATTAATATAGCTACAAGTAGATTCCTAATCTTAGTATTCATCTGGTATACAATTATCACACACTATACTTTCTGTGCAACCATATTATAGGTCTACTTATATTAAACACAGAGTAGAGTTGGACTTTCAAAAAGTCCAATACAAGAATATTGGTCCATTTACTGGTGGGTAATGTATACATTATTATCGCTGATGAATTTGGAATTAAATGAACTATTTCTTAATAATATCTCCTAATTAGAAACATTAAGAAGCTTCCCTTTTTTCCCTTAACTGCCTGTAATTGGATTGCTCTAGGATTTTTGTTTCTCAAACATTTAAAAATATTTATTGAAATTATAGATTAAATATTTTTAAATATTTTTAAAAATATTTTTAATTTTTAAATATTTAATGAAATTATAGTTTACTGATATTTCTACACTTCTCCAGTATTATGCTGTACAAATTTTAAATACTTTAATTTTTATTAAACTCACTCTAAATTCATGCTATTTTCCCCAAGATTTTAGTTCAATATAGTTTTATCTCTTGATTTTTATAAATAATATAGAACCCATGCCTGATTAGGTTTCCCACATTTTCCCATAACTTTAGTCATAATTTCTTCTAGCATTCACTCCTCCTTCTTCAGAGCTCAATTTTCCTTGTCAGCTACATGTTTAAGTGGTTTCTCTTAGCAAGTATCTGTGACTTCTCTTGGATTTTGTGTTAAAATACCTTTATTTTACAGTACTCTTGAATGATAATTCATGCCTAGTACAGAATCCAAGGCAAGAAATTATTTTCCCTCAACAGTTTGAAAGAAAACAAACAAAGCAACAAATCATTGTCTCTTGGTGTCCCTTGGTGATTTTGAGAATTTACTGTTTCTTTTTAATCTAATTGTTCTTCTTTTCTGGTAATCTATCTGGTTCTTTTCAATATCTCCTTGTGTTTGTGTTTGATTTCCTAGTGTTCTTGTTTGTATCCCTATGCTTCCTAAATCAGAGGTTTTAAATCCATTTGAGAAATTTTTTTTCATTACCTTTTTGAAAAATATACATCCCCATTTTTCTCTCTCACATGTCTTTCTGCAGCTAATATTAGATATATGTTAAACATTTACACTCTTATTTATGTCATTTTCACCTCTCCTTCACACTTCCATCTCTTTATCAGTGATGGGAACAGGGTAATCTCCTCAAATATATCTTGCTTGTCATTGCTTCTCTTCTAGCTTTGCTTAATATATTGTTTTATATTGAGGTAAACTTTACATAGAGTGAAATGTACAGATATTAAGAGTACAATTTGATGTGTTTTGAAAAATTTATATCCCAACATAAACAATACCCCAATCAAGATACAGAACATTTCTATTACCATAGATGAGTTTTTATTTTTCTTAAATTTCATAAAAGGAGTCATACAGTAAACCCTTTTGTATCTGGTTTCCTTCACTTAATATGTTGTTTGTATCTCAATGGGATTTCAATTTTCATTTCCCTTATGACTAATGAAGTTGAGTATCTTTTTATGTATTTATTGGCTATTCATATAACTTCCTTTTAAGATATTCGTTAAGATTTTTTCCAATTTTCTATTGGATTGTTTCTAGTTTCATTATTGGTTTTTAGGAGCTCTTTATATATTTGGATACAAGTCCTATGTCAGAACCATATATTGCAATTATTCTCTATCACTTTAAGGATTGCCTTTTCTTATTATTAATAGTGTTTTTCATGAGCAGAATTTTAAAATTTCAATGAAATCTAATTTATCACTTCTTTTTAAACTTTAGAGTTAGTGCTTTCTTTGTGTACTAAGAAATCTTTGCCTATTTCAACATTGTGAAGATAAGATATTCTCCTATGATTTAAACTAGAAATTTTATATTGTTAGCATTTAAGTTTAGGTCTATTAAAATATCAAATCAATTTTGTATATGCTGTGTAGAAACCAAATTTCTTTTTATTCCTCATACATTTATACAGTTGTTCCTTTACCATTCATTGAAAAGGCTTTCTTTCCTGAATTAAATTTTCCTGAGTCTTTTAAATTAATCATTTGACTATAAGTGTGAATCTATTTTTTGGACTCTATTCTGTTCTGTTGATCTATTTGTCTACACATGCACAAACATCATAATGTCTTGATTACTTTAGCTTTGGAGTAAGCCTTAAAATAAACTAGTGTAAGTTCTCCAACTTGATTCTACTTTTTCAAGATTGTTTTAACTATGTTAGATTCTATTATTTCTCATAGAAAACATTTTACTCAGCTTGCTATTTTACAAAAAAAATCCTGCTGAAAGGAGGGGCTAAACCTGCTTATAATTGTGCCTAAGAATCTCCCCTTGAGTACCTCTTTGTTGCTCAGAAGTGGCCCTCTCTCTAGCTAAACCAGCTTGGCAGGTGAACTTACTGCCCTCCCCTCTACGTGGAACCTGACTCCCATGGGTGTAAATCTCCCTGGCAATGCAGGATATGACTCCCAGGCATTGTGGGATTGAGAACATCTCCTTGACCAAAAGGGGGGAAGCAAGAGATTTCAAACGGAGTCGAGAGGTCACTCTGGTGGGCATTCTTATGCACAACAAAGGTATCTCTTTTTAGGTTTTAGTGTATTGGAATAGCTAGAAGTAAATAACTGAAACTATCTGTTTATCTTTGATGCAATCTTGTGTGGGCAGACATATTAGTGTTGATGAGATTGTAATTATTTGATTGAGTGTTTCCATGGAGATGCGACCCACCCACCTGTGGGTGATAACTCTGATTGGATAATTTCCATGGAGGTGTGGCTCCGCCCATTCACCATGGGCCTTGATTAGTTTACTAAAGCACTATGTAAGCTCAGACAAAAGGAGCGGGCTTGCTACAGCCAAGAGGGACACTTTGAAGAATGCACAGGGGCTGAGAGAGGAGCTGCAGCTAACAGACACATTTTGGAGACAGCCTTTGAAAGCAGTCTTTTGCTCCTGAGAATCTAAGAGAGGGCAAATGCCCCAAGAGCAACTGAGAGTGACATTTTGAAGAGGAGATTCTGCCTAGAGAGGAGTGTCTTGGGAGAAAGCCATTTTGAAACCAGAACTCTGGAACAGACGCCAGCCTTGTGTCTTCCTAGCTAAGAGAGGTTTTCTGGACACCACTGGCCATCTTCCAGTGAAGGAACCCGATTATTGATGACTTACCTTGGACACTTTATGGCCTTCAGACTGTAACTGTGTATCCAAATAAACCCCCTTTATAAAAGCCAATCCATTTCTGGTATTTTGCATCCCGGCAGCATTAGCAAACTGGAACACTATCAAACTCCAACCCAGTAGCCTTGACTCTTGAAGACAATTGTATAACTATGTAGCTTACAAGGGGTGACAGTGTGATTGTGAAAACCTTGTGGATCACACTCCCTTTATCCAGTGTATGGATGGATGAGTAGAAAAATGGGGACAAAAACTAAATGAAAAATAGGGTGGGATGGGGGTGAAGATTTGAGTGTTCTTTTTTACTTTTATTTTTTATTATTATTTTTATTCTTTCTGGTGTAAGGAAAATGTTCAAAAATAGATTGGGGTGATGAATGCACAACTATATGATGGTACTGTGAAGAGTTGATTGTATACCATGGATGATTGTATGGCATGTGAAAATATCTCAATAAAACTGAATTAAAAAAAATCATGCTGAGATTTGGATTGTGCTTGTGTTGAATCTATAGGTTCATTGAGGGAGAATTAAAAAAATTATTGAATCCTCCTATTCAGTATCATGGTATAATGCTCCATTTTTTTGATATATTAATGTAACATAGAAACATCCATAATTTCCAGTATGAAGTGCCTACATATCTTTTGGTAAATTTATTCTAAGTATTCTATATTTTTGATGCTATAAAAATGGCACTTTGTAAGTTAAATTTTTATTGGTTCTTACTAGTACATTTAAATACAACTAAAATTCTTGTTCGTTGCTCTTTTATTCTCTTTTTGCTGAATTCACTTATTCTAGAGATTTTTTCTAGATTTCTTAATGTTTCCCATGTACACAATAATGTGCTCTGTATTAAATAGAGTTTTTCTTTTTATCCCCATTTTTTGCCATTTATTTCTCTCTCTTTTCTTATTGCACTGGCTAGGATTTCCAACATAACTGAGTAAAAGTCATTAGTGCAGATATTGTTATTTATTTCAAATTTTTTAGAATTGTTTCATTTTTCGCCATATGTGTAATATTAGCTGGAGATATTTTCATAGGTGCCCTTTACCATATTGAGGAAGGCTTTCTATTGCTTGTTTGCTAACAGTTTTAATCATGAATGGATGCCAAATTTTGACAAATTCTTTTCTTAGTATCATATCATTTTTCTCCTTTATTCTATTAATATGGTGAATTATAATGATTTATTTTTGCATAAAAAATACAATCATACATTCCTGGCATGAACCCCAATTGTTCATATGTTCATAATATATCATCCTCTATGTATTTTCCAGATTTTATATGCTAATACTTTAAGAGTTTTTGCATCTCTGTTGATAATGTATATTGACTTATAGGCTTCTTTTCTTTTATTAATCTTTTGATAATTTCTATTGCTGTGTTTTCAGATTCTCTGATTCTTTTTTTTCTGTACTGTCCAAGCTAATGTTAAGCCCACCCGATGATGTTTCTACTCAGACATTGCCCTTTTCAATTCCAGAATTTCCATTTCGTTATTTTTCATAGTTCCTACTTTTCTGCTGAAATTTCCACTTAAATCCTTGAAGCTATATGTAATAGTTTTTAGATGTATTGTCTGGGTAATATCAGCTTCAGTTTCTGTTGATACTTTAGATTATGGTTTGTACTTTGTTACTACTTCTCATGTCTAGTAATTTTTTTTTGATTCCTGGACATTCTTAATGATAAATATTGTAGGCCTGGATTATATTTTCTCCCTTTAAAGGTGTTGATTTTATATTTTACAGGCATTTACATTACCAAAAGATTGTAGTGATCTTTTCAGGCTTGTTTTTATGCTTTGCTAGAATAGGCTAATTTTGTTCTTAGTTCTAGGGCTTGTTCCTTAATACATGACCTATCTCCAGGTTCTAAACTGAATATGCAAGTTGCTGAGAAATGTCTCTCCATTCTTGCTGTATTGGAATTCTGCCATCTCACAGTACTTTTTGAGCTCTAAAAACTTAGTTTTCAGTCATGCAACAGTACACTTCTGTTAAAAAATCTCATAGTTTTACCCTGCATATGCACAACCCAGCATTTGGTCTTGGACTTGAGAGTCATACCTACACAGAGATTTCAGGCTCTCCTCTCTTCATAGCTACTTCTTCTCCACCAAATATTTTTTTTTGAAAAATGGTATTATCAATAAATATTTTCAGCATCATTGAAAAGATTTCTCATTTTTCCAAACCTTTCCCAAAAATTGCCAATGTCAAGTGTTTTTAATTTTTTGCCACATATGGGGTTGGCATGGCATCTTTTTGTGGTTTTATTTATTTTAATTTCTTTGATGATTAATCAGATTGAACATCAATATCTCTATCTATGTCACATATACTTGGCTTTTCCATCACATGGCAATACACATGGTGGTGTCTTCTTTATCTTCTGGGTTCTATTGAATGCCAGCTTCTGACTGCTTCCCATGGCTTCTCTATGTCTGAATTTCATTCTGTTTATAAAGGACTCCAGTAATCCAGATTAAAGCCCAAAATTATTCAGTGGGCCACACCTTAACTAAAATTAATATCTTTAAAAGATCTTATTTACAATGTGTTCATACCCATAGGAATGGAGTAAGATTAAGAACATGTTTTTCTGAGATACAGAATTCAATACCCAGTGCAATGCATATGTCACTTCCAACAATTTCTATGTGACTTGCTTTTTCCTTTCTGAATACTTTTAGGATCCTCTCTTCATCCTTTGTTCTAAAATTTCACAATAATGAGCTTTATTTTTTTATATCCATTATTCTGAGTGCTATATAAACAGATTCAATTTGGAGACTATCTCATTAGTCTGCAATATTTTTTTTTATTTCTTGAACAGTTGAAAATTATATTCTCCTTCATTTTCTGTTTATTCCCCTCTCTGAAACTCCCATTTTCCAATTTTGATCCTCTGTGGCTGAAACTATAAATATCATAAAATTGAGTTTCTACTATCCATCTTTTGCCTTGTTTAATTGTTAATTCCCTAAACTCTTCTATTTTTTAATTCCATAATTTCTTAAACTCCAAGAATTACTTCATGTTCACTAAATTTGCCCTCTCAATGGCTTTCTGTTGTTATTTCACGCATATATTTTGCTCTCCTATTTTTACGGAAATTTTTATTTTCTTCTTCTACCACAGGGTTTCTCAATCATGGCAATATAGACCTTTTGGATTGGATATATATTTATTGTAGAGGGACGTCCCATGACTTGTAGGTGTTTAGCAGCATCCCTGGCCTATATCCACCAGCCAATAGCACCTCCCTAATTGTGATATCAAAAATGCCTCTAGCTATTGTCAAATGTTCCTGGGGAGCAAAACAACTCCTAGTTGAGAGCCACTGTTCTACTGCATTGTCTCTCTTTTCTCTGATTTTTTTCTTCAGATATTTGTCTTTGTCTCACATATTGAAGTCTTTCCTAAGGATGTTTGGAGCTTTAAAAGAATGAGGCATTGAAAAGCCAATTTAAGCCTTAGACATGTGAATGGGGCTTACTGGGCAGGATGCTTTACTGTAACACAAGTGATTAACCATTGATTGATCTTTTTTCTGGGTCCATTCAGTTTTTCCAAAGGTAAAATTTCTAATTTCCTTTCTGGTAGCATGCAATGCAGGAACTATTAGTGGGGAAATGGGTCTGGGCATCTCACCATTCAGCATGTAGATTTTTAACAAAAATCTCCTTACCAAATTTCTATCCCAAAACTAACAACTTTCAGTTCAGAGAAATTTGGTTTCAATTTCTCCCCAAATAAATACTCTTTGTAATAGGAAAAGATGTAGTTCCATGGCTCAACTGGCTGTTGGTGATCACCTGGAATGTTAGCTGTTTTGATAAAAGATTCCATCCAATACCCCTATTTCAGCCACGCCTGTCATTCTCACCTTCCCAGGTCTCCAATCTCTGAGCCTTCACAAGTTTGCTCATCATTCATATCTTCCTTGGAAATTACTTGGTTTTCAGCTTTCTGCAAACTGGTATGTCAGCTATGTTTCATCCATATTCAATCATCAAAAAAGTATTGATTACTCACATGTGTTGCTGTTTTATCATAGTTCAATGTGTTTTTAAAATTATCATAACTTTAGCTCTTTCCATATGACTGAATTGTGTCATGATCATTTGTAGTTCTATCATTTTGCTTCTGACTGACTTGCAAGATCTCTAATACCATTTTGTACCATTTAATATACACACATTATGTACATATACATGATCATATATACACAAAATAGTAGCAAAGTCTTTTCATATTTTATAGATTATATGTGTGTGTGTGTTTATTCAGCCTTTTTTCATTTTTCTACTTGTTTTATCTTGCCTAGTTTTCATTTTCATATATACACACTCCTATTACAGGTTTAATTGTGTCCCTCCAAAATATGTTGAAGTACCTCAGAATGTGCCCTTCTTTGGAAATATGGTGATTACAGATGGAAGTTAAAGTGAGGTCATACTGGAGTAGAGTGGGGTCTTAATCCAATATTACTGGTGTCCTTATAAAAGGGGAGAGTTGGACAGAGAGAGAGAGACACAGGGGAGAATGTTACGTGATGACTGAGAAAGAGATTAAAGTCCAAGAATTGCCAGAAAACAACCACAAGCCAGGGAGAGGCAAGGAAACATTCTACCCTACAGATTTCTGACTTCGAGCTGCCAAAACTGTAAACAATAAATTTCTGTTGTTCTAAGCTTTCCAGTTATGGTACTTAGTCACAGTAGTCCTTAGGAAACTAAGACATTACAATCTTATTTTTGTGTGTGATTTTTCCATTACTTTTATGCTTAGAGTTTCATTCCTCACTCTGTTGCACTTTAAAAAATATTTGTACAGACCATTTTTATATTTCATCTGAAATTTATTTCAATATATACTGCAATAAAAATCTCATCCCTCCCCCCAAATATTTTATTAATAATTTAAAACTAAAAATATTTTTCAGGTAACTTGTGACACAAGCATTATCATTTATTAAAGTCTTAATTGTATAGGGACTATTCCTGCTCTGTTTTGATGCATTAATATCACCATTTATTTTCTTTCCAATATTACTCAACTTTTAAATGTACTGTTTTTAATAGTATTCATTTCTGATAGAGAACTTTATCATCTTTAAAATTTATAAACTTTTATCTAATAATTTCCCATGATTTCTTTTCCCAATAGATTTTAGAACTCTTTTTTTAAAAATTCATCCCACAGGAGTTTTTTTATTATAACTGCATTATACCAATAAATTATTGTGAAAAAAAGAATGTATACATATCATAAATGACCTGCAAATATGCAACAATTGTTTCTAAGTTTTGAGTAGCCAATAGTTGAAAGATACACAGATAATAATTCAAACAACAACAACAAGCACTCTACCCATTGCTTAGGAGAAGTCATTGTATGATACATCCCTAAGTAATGTCACAATGACAGCAATTTCCCTAAATAAATAATGTTTCCTCTTCTTTAAATGTATGTTGGGAGCACAACACTAAGATATGATTCAATGTAATTCTACTTGATCTGAGTATGAAGTTTTCCAGTAATTTAGAACTGATCCATATACAAAATTTTGAACATCTAATAGAGATAAACCTTGTAGATGATATGAAATATAAACCAATGTCAAGATTTGTGGTATACATTTGATTTGCAAGAGTATTTCATCAACCTTAAAATAACCAAGTTGAACTCATTATGTTACACCCAAAGATAGCATTTCCTCACTTTCTGACATTCTGCATATTATGAAAGGCTTAAATTTCTGATGTCTACCACTCCTTTATCTAAATTGCCCCTACTGTTCTCTCTGTTCCTACCATATCACACTAATTTAGGTTGTCGTATTTTCTTTCCTGGGCCAATGACTGTAAAAGCTGCTTATCCCCCCTTTTACCAGCATTTCCCCTATGTGTTTCATCCTCAAAACTTTCTGCTCCCCTGCTCTTTATAAATCACAGCCCTAATCAAGTAAGTCCCTTATTTAAACCTTCAAAGACTCTTCACTACTAGAGAAATAAGAAGAGTGCTTCAACCTGACACTCAGGCCCATGCTCAGTAGGACCCTTCATTCCAATTTGCACATTTGTCCCCCACTGTTTTCTGCATACCACACAGGCCCTGTGCTTTCCATGCCTCCAGAGATTTTTTTTTCCTGTTGTTTCATACTAGTACAGCTACTTCTCTCCATTTCATATGACTAAAATCCTAACCTTTCCTTTGAACATCATTTCAAATACCATGCTTAAATGCCACGGTCTTTTGGAATCTTTATCTTTACATGTCATTAATCATTCTCTGAACCTTGAAACATATTTACTATATATATTTTTTCATGTGTAACATAAAATAGTATGCATTATATCACAGTTATTTGTGAACTTGTCTTATTATCTCCCTGTGTTATAAAATCTTTGGGGACAAAGTTCAATAATTTTTTATATGTTCTGCACCTTATCACACAAAGTATCACATGTCAGTGGTGATAAAATACATAGGTTGAATACAATTGTTTCAAAATTTACATTAGTGACAAGAAAAATACCACCCTCTTTCATGAAGTCTTCTTAATCAGTCTTTTTTTATTTCTCTCTAGCCTGAAATTCTACTATACCCACTCTCTGCACCAGTTGTTTTAGCAGTTAATTACTTATTTAATGGTGCCATGTGTCATGCCCAGTAGTTTAAAAGTTCCTTGAGGGCTGGGGCAGTTTTCTCTGTCTCTTTTGTATTCTTTACAGTGCCTTGAATACATAAGTGGTTCAATGAATGCTGTTGAACTGGATTGACTATAGTAGTCTTTCATATTACTTCCAAAATGCCACATATTTGGCATATAAATTAAGCATAAATAAATTAGTGGACATTTGTGAAAATATTAAAGCTGCATGTAAAATTCAACTTCTTGAGAGGAACATTTTTCTGCACTCATCCAGATAATTTGCCAACCCCACTCCAGCTTCATTTACTCTAAAATTATCCATTATAAGGCTACAGTTTGGTGTCTAACTATTATTTTGAATAACCATTTGTTTATCAATTCAATTTTCAAAGGATTTTCCACCATTGCTCATTTATTTGTACTGTATAAAATGTATACACTGTATCTGCTATCTTGCCTTCACCTTCTTTTTTGACAGGATTCCAGTCACAATGAGATATCCTCAAAAGAATATGTCAATCAAGATGGAAATTGACTGTAAACATGTCTTCCTTATTGTTTCTCTTATTTCCTAGTGTGAAAAATATATTCTCATGAAGTAATGTGGAGGCTGGTTAAAAACAAGAATATGAGTCCCTTCTTTAAGCCTTCATCTGCCATTTTTATAGGTCCTTTCAGGTTTATACACCATGTGACTTAGCAGAGTTGATACGTCCAATGCTATTCCCTTCCACTAGAAGCTTATAGCTATTGGAAGCATTAGAATTAAAAGAATTCTACAGTATTTTGTTGCAGAAAATTAGCAATTTTTCAGAAAGCTCCTCCCTGGAATTTAAGTGTATTGTTTTCATAAAATCATAAAATATTGTATAAATCCAAGAAATTTATTGTGGTGCATTGATATTGTTAAAAATTATTAAATTATTGCATTGTGCAAATCAGAATTTTTAACTTACTAATTACATCTCAATTTGATATGTCCTAGGAGATGGACATCTTGCCTGAACCATAATAAAAATGCTGAAATATATGTCAGAAAGTCACTGATCACACTAACAACATGATTTTTTACATACATGCCACATTTATAAATCATATTGGTACACATAATGGTATATACCAATAAGGTCAGAATTGCTCAAAATCATCATTCATAAATTAAAATTAATCGATATACTAAATGCTTTTATTGACATACATACAAACACAAACTCACATAGAAAAATTCCTTCAAGTATAGTTTTTACAAAGATTTTAAGAATAAGCAGGAGGGAAATTTACCAAAAGTAATTGAAAATATCACAGTGCAATTTTCAAGTTTAAAAATAGAAGAACATAAATTATTCATTGTATTTTTTTCTAGTGATGACCATGATGTTGAAATATAAATTCTGTTGAAATATAAATTCTTCATTAAAAATGGACCTCATTTCCATTATCATTTTAACGTGCTTTTAGACATATGCAATAGTCTTGCTATATTACTAATGGTGTTCTTTCAGGCTTGCCTTCACACCCAGTGCCTTTAAACTGCTTTTATAATGTTTTTTTATAACAATTTCTGTTTAAATGCAAAGTCCTATGGGGCTAGGCTTTACTAGCTTTTTCTTTTTTATGTGCATTTGTAGAATACATTTCAATTTAGCTTTTCTTTCATTTACTGACTTTATGATGAAAATAAAATGTTTTCACATATTTTGTAAATAATATTATTTTTGTGTTTATTATAAAATATCAGAATGGAAAATTAACATAGAAATACAACATATACAGTATTAAAGCTTTTTAAAGATTATTACTCACTGTGCCAGTTTGAATGCATTGTGTCCCCCAAATGCCATTATCTTTGTAGTTTTGTGGGGCAGAAGTTTTGGTGCTGGTTAGATTTGCTTGGAATGTGCCCCGCCCAGCTGTGGGTGATAATTCTGATGAGATGTTCCCATGGAGGCGTGGCCCCACCCATTCAGGGTGGGCCTTGATCAGTGGAGCTATATAAATGAGCTGACTCAAAGAGAGGGAACTGAGTGCAGCTGTGAGTGATGTTTTGAAGAGGAGCAAGCTTGCTGGAAAGGAACATCTTGGGAGAAAGCCATTTTGAGGCCAGAGCTTTGGAGCGGATGCCGGCTGCCTTCCTAGCTAGCAGAGGTTTTCCGGAGGCCATTGGCCATCCTCCGGTGAAGGTACCCGATTGCTGGTGTGTTACCTTGGACGTTTTGTGGCCTTAAGACTGTAACTGTGTAGCGAAATAAACCCCCGTTTTATAAAAGCCTATCCATCTCTGGTGTTTTGCATTCTGCAGCATTAGCAAACTAGAACAGATTTTGGTACCAGAGAAATGGGGTGCTTTTGCTGCTGAGTTTGCAAATACCAAACATGTTGGAACGGCTTTTCAAATGGATAAGGGGAAGATTCTGGAAGAATTGTGAGGAGCTTGATAGAAAAGGCCAAAACTGCTTTAAAGAGACTGTTTATGGAAATATGGAGTCTAAAGATACTTCTGATGAGGACTTGAGCAGAAATGATGAATGTGTTGTTGCAAACTGGAAGAAAGGCGATCCTTGTTTTAAAGTGGCACAGAATTTGGCAAAATTGAGTCCTGGTGTCAGATGGAAGGAGGAATTTGAAAGCGACAACCTGGAATACTTAGCTGAGGAGATCTCCAGACTACATGTGAAGGAGGTACCCTGGCTTCTCCTTGCAGCTTATAGTAAAATGCGAGTGGAAAGAGATAAACTTAGAACTGAACTCTTGGGTTCAAAGAGACCAGAAGCTGATTGCTTGGAAAATTACGAGCTTCCAGGGGGTGGAATCCCAGAAGCTACAGCCCAACATGAGGATGTAACCAAACATGGAACCCAGCCACCATTTCAGTACAAGCCAAGATTGGAAAAGGAGTTAAGCAGAAAGGATTTGTGGAAAGTCCTATTGTCCAATGGCTTTGACCCCTGCGTGCTTCATGCAAAGCGAACAGAATTTTTGCGAGATATTTATAGACAGAACCATTGCCGGTCTGGACTGGAGGAGACAGACAAGGAAAAAATTGAAGGAAAAATCTCTTCAAAGACAGAGTCATGGAGGTTGAGGTCTGGAGTCAGGAGGTCTCGGGCTGGGACAGTGGAGCAGCCCACATGCATGGAAAGGGTGAGTTTGTCCTGGAGGTCGAGGGCGGGCTTTCCGCCTCGATGCTCTGGAAGAGTTTTGCCACCTCAGGTCCCAAAGAGGGTGGAGCACATTTCCAGGGAATTGGGGAGAGCCTGGCTGCCACCACACTGTTCTGAAGGGGTTGAGCGTGTGCCCCGGAGATGGAAGGGAATCCGGGAGCTGCCCCGATGTTTGAGGAGGGTGGGGCCGAGAAGGTGGTCTCCCCAATGTGTGGATATGTTGGAGCACTCACCCAAGCATTTGGAGAGGAAACAGCTGCCAAAAAGGCCCTCGGGAAGGTTTAGGCTCCCGCTCTCTCAAGCCCCAAGGATGCACCGTTGTTCTGTTAATGACGCTCAGACTTTGAAATCTAATGGAGTTTGTCCTGCAGGTTTTAGGAACTGTTTTGGTCCTGTTAACCCTGTTTTCCTTACTGTTTCTCCTTATGGCAATGGAAATGTTTATCCTATGAATGTCTCTCCTTTGTATATTGGGAGCACATAATTTGTTCTAAGTTCACAGATCCACAGCTAAAGAAAAATTATGCCTTAGGACTGGCCATGCCTATAATTGATTTTGATGGGCTCTTGTACTGAAATGATTTAAGTTTCTGTGGTATTGATGAAATGAATGTATTTTGTATTTGGAAAGATAATGTCATTTTGGGGTCCAGGGGGTGGGATGTGCTGGTTTGAATGTATTGTGTCCCCCAAATGCCATTATCTTTGTAGTTTTGTGGGGTAGAAGTTTTGGTGCTGGTTAGATTTGCCTGGAATGTGCCCCGCCCAGCTGTGGGTGATAATTCTGATGAGATGTTCCCATGGAGGCGTGGCTCCACCCATTCAGGGTGGGCCTTGATGGGTGGAGCTATATAAATGAGCTGACTCAAAGAGAGGGAACTGAGTGCAGCTGTGAGTGATGTTTTGAAGAGGAGCAAGCTTGCTGGAAAGGAACGTCTTGGGAGAAAGCCATTTTGAGGCCAGAGCTTTGGAGCGGATGCCGGCTGCCTTCCTAGCTAGCAGAGGTTTTCCGGAGGCCATTGGCCATCCTCCGGTGAAGGTACCCGATTGCTGGTGTGTTACCTTGGATGTTTTGTGGCCTTAAGACTGTAACTGTGTAGTGAAATAAACCCCCGTTTTATAAAAGCCTATCCATCTCTGGTGTTTTGCATTCTGCAGCATTAGCAAACTAGGACACTCACTTTCTTTTACTGTTCTATGCAAAACTTCTATTTCGTAACAACACCTAAAATGTTTCTCTTTGTTGAATATATACTATGCACATTGCTTTAAATTGCTATTCTCTTTATAGCTGTGCACATCCATAAGACTGTGCTATGATTTGTTATATGAAGCTAAGATTTCCACTGTGTAAATACTTTCTCATTGATAAATTTTAAGGAGCTGCCCAGTTAGGCCAAAATACTAACAAAAATTTCAAAGTGAGAATCAAAGCTCTTCCTACTCTTGTGTTTTTAAATTTAAAATGTTTTACCCTGTCCCTCCTTCTTCTTCTTGGGATTCTACCAGCATTGCAACATTACACTTTGTGTCCTATTCTTTATATCTGCCCAATTTCACTGCTAGTCTCTATCTCAGAGTCCTTTTCTTCCAAAGAATGGAGACATGGGAAGAGAAAGTTCACAGGAAAATGTGAGAAGGACAGAAGATGGCAAAAGCAGAGGGAGTCATAGAAGGCTTGAAATAAAAGAGACCCTCAGAACTTCCAATTCTGGATAAGATGGAGTAAACACATCCATTGTATTTCTTTCACTGCATATAACTATAAAATTTGGACAGAATGAACAGGACAGCTATTTGAGTTCTCAAAATGTATACTGTAGCAGGCAGACCAGGGAGGAAGATCAGAATTAGTAACACTCTCAAATAGGCCGTGAGAATTACATTGCTCAATTTAAAAATGACTATAAAGCTACATTAAGCAAGAGAGTGTGGCACTGGTGAAAAGTTAGGCACATAGATAAATGGAACAGAATAGAGAGTTCAGAAATAGACCCACACAGATATTCTCAATTGATTTTTGACAAGAATGCAAAAGCAATTCAATGGAAGAAGGATAGCATATTCAATAAACGGTCCTAGAGGAATTGGACATTCATATGCAAAAAAATGACCTTGAAATCAAAATACAAATATTAACTCAAAATGGATCACATATCTAAGTGTAAAACTATAAAACTTTTCTGCAAAATAGTTTTTCAGATTCTTATACGGTTAAACATGTACTCACTTTATGACCCAAGAATCCTATTCTTGGGTACTTATCCTACAGAAATGAAAACATGTTCACACAAAAACATGTACATGAATGATTACAGCAGCTCTCTGATTATTGCCAAAGTCTTAAAACTACACAAGTGTTCTTCAGTGAATTAATGGATTAAAAAACTGTGGTACAATCGACTGAGTAACAGAATGGTGAACTGCGGTGTATGCATACAATGGAATATTGAGCAACTACGAGAAGGAATGAAGCTGTGAGACATGCAAGAAGGTGAACGGATCTTGTAGACAGCATCTTCAGTGAAGTACGCCACAAACAAAGGCAAACACTATAATGCCTTACCAATATGGACTAACTATAATGTGTAAACTCTGAATTGAACCTTAGAGTACAACCTAACAGGAAAGTGATTATTGCAATGGTCCCTAGATTGTAAACTCTTACAGCAATCAAATCTATTCCTGAATCGTAATGGCTGTTTCCAAACTCTGAGATGCTGATCCTTTTGTGTATAACCTGATTGGTCTCTGGAACACCGGGTATCTGTGGGACACCTGAAGCTCAGAGCTAGAGCTCAGCAGATATGAATGTCAGTATTAACACATACAGCAACTGGTAAAAAAAAAAAAAAAAAAAGCTGAAAAAGAGCCCAGATTTCAGTTAGAGATATGAATGAAGGAGACCTTGTTAAGACTAGAGCAAATAGGGCCAAAGGGTAAAGGTTGAAACTAACTGTGTGTTAAAACTTCAACTTCCATGTGAGACCAAGGGAAGAGAAGTTTATTTGGTGCAGGATCTATATTTTCTAAACAATGTAACTTCTACAGTCAGTTTGTTCAAACACCACAATTACATGAATTTTGAATAGGAAGTGAGATATGGTAAGTTTGAATAGGTTAGAGTGAAATAGCAACACATCCCAAAGTAATTTGGGTGGAGAATAAAAATGTATATGCAGGGCCCCCCTGAGGAGCTGGGGAGAAATGCGGAAGTGTTGGACTTCCTCACCTGGACTGATGTGGATATTCTCACAAACATTGGGGACTGATGGCTTGGTATGCTGAGCCCTCTATCTTGGGGCCTGCCCTTATGAAGCTCATTCCTGCAAAACCTGCTTATAATTGTTCCTTGGGGTCTCCCCCTGAGTGCCTCTGTGTTGCTCAGATGTGGCCCTATCTCTCTAGCTAAGCCACCTTGGCTGGTGAACTCACTGCCCTCCCCGCTATGTGGGACCTGACCCCTAGGGGTGGAAATCTCCCTGGCCACACAGGAAATGACTCCCGGGGATGAGTCAGAACCTGGCATCATGGGATTGAGAACACCATC
Source organism: Choloepus didactylus (assembly GCF_015220235.1). NCBI lineage: Eukaryota > Metazoa > Chordata > Mammalia > Pilosa > Megalonychidae > Choloepus > Choloepus didactylus. The sequence continues at coordinate 33,511,539 of NC_051334.1, read as the reverse complement.
TTGACCAAAAGGGGGATGCGAGATGAAACGAAGTGAAGCTTCGGTGGCCAAGAGATTTCAAATGGAGTCAAGAGGTCACTCTGGTGGACATTCTTACTCACTATATAGATAACACTTTTTGGGTTTTAATATATTGGAATAGCTAGAAGTAAATACCTGAAATTACCAAACTCCAACCCAGTAGCCTTGACTCTTGAAGACGATTGTATAACAATGTAGCTTACAAGGGGTGACAGCGTGATTGTGAAAACCCTGTGGATCGCACTCCCTTTATCCAGTGTATGGATGGATGAGTAGAAAAATGGGGACAAAAACTAAACGAAAAATAGGGTGGGATGGGGGATGGTTTGGGTGTTCTTTTTTACCTTTATTTTTTATTCTTATTCTGATTCTTTCTGGTATAAGGAAAATGTTCAAAAATAGATTGGGGTGATGAATGCACAACTATATGATGGTATTGTGAACAGTTCATTATACACTATGGATGATGGTATGGTATGTGAATATATCTCATTAAACCTGAATTTAATTAAAAAAAACTGTGGTACGTCCATATGGTGAAATACTACAAAGAAATAAAAATAACAAACTTCTGATACACGCAGCAACTTATATAAATCTCAAAGACATCATGTTGAGTTAAAGAAGATAGTCTCAAAATGTTACATACTGTATTATTCCAATTACATGACATTCTCCAAACACAAACTATAGTGATGGAGAACTGTCGCAGCCCACGGGGGCACTGCCAGTCGAAAGACCAAAGAAGATGCCACGCGTTTTCTGAAACATGAACTTTATTCAGGACTTACTTACGGGGAGGCAGAAATCAAATGGCTTTTCTCTTTGCCAGGTGGATATAGCATTCAGCAGGGTAGCTCACTGTGCAATCAAGATAACCAGTCAAGCTGGTTTTAAGGGCTTTCTAGACAAAGACATTCTCGTGACATAGGGGTGATCGATTACGTTGTGCAGAAAGGGAGTAGAGAATTATAGGTTGTTTTTTTTTTTTGTAGATTACAACAAGACTGATAATATCTATGGGGGCTCAGGAAGGAGGTAAGCTATAGATGAACTCTTGACGTATAAGGTCTGGTTTCTATATGTACACAGTCCAGCTGCACATTCTTTCCAGGACACAGAGATAGTGGATTAAACGTTAATGACCTAGGTCACGTAGGCTGCCAAGCACCAAGTCTCACAGGCCCCAAGTTAGGCCAGTGGCCCTTACAAGAACAGATCAGAAGTTAACAGAGTTGAGAGAGTATGTGTGTGTGACTATAAAGAATAAAATGAGTCAGTTTTAGGGGGTGATGGAACTGTTTGTACCTTGCTCATTGTGGTATTTACATAAATTTATACACATGTTAAAATTCACAGAAACATGAAAAAGTCAATTTTACCATATTAAAAAAATTTCTTTAAAAAAATGGGACCCTTAGATGTCATATAGCTCGAATAGCTTACAGCAGAGTATCTGACACTTCAGTGTATGAGGTGATAATGCATTGATTTGTCTGTCAGTTGCCATCCAGAACTGAATTAAATATCCCTATTCTTGGAACAGAGAGACAGTGTGCTTCTATATGAATGTAAGTGAATATATATATCCATCTATGCATATATACCTTTATTTTTATTCATAATTATAGCTGTCTACTGTCTATCTATCTACAGATACACACACAGCCCCCCACAGGCATATATACATATATGTATATATCTGCAGACCATACAGATATCTTTACATTTTTTCCTTGAGAAATCTATATTTCTATATCTATATCTATACAAAGATGTATGTGAATATATCCATATACACATATATATAGAGAGAGAAAAGACAGAAGGAGAATGGGACAATTACACTTTAGAAAATGAAACAGGAAAGCAAATTGAGGAAAAAACAAAAGAAAAAAGTGAAAATGAGCTTCACAGTTGAATTTTTCTTACTCAGGTGTCTTATTTGTTATACTTCTTAACTGGATTTGCATGACAAAGCAACAATTTCATTAGGGATTCCAGGCCCATGATATGGGAAGCTACAATATATTAGCAATGTAAAAGTAATTTACTATTTCTTTATACAGTCTAAGCTTCCTCTTTCTTTAAAAATCCAACCACAGGAATTATCCCATTCAAAACTTTCCACCATGCTCTGTGAAACCTCCATCCTATAGTTAATCAATTTCCATAAATCTCTATAGTCTTCACCAATACAATACTTCATATAGTCTTCACCAATACAATACTTTACTTGCTTGGCATAGCTAATACTTTACTATTCCATGGATACCCACTTTTCCAGCAACATTTTCAAATAGAAATTACATATTCACCCAATCAGGAAGTAGGGTTGTGTTCTCTGCTCATTTTCCTGTGCTGTTTTCAAAAAGTATGCTCTCTCATATTTTAAAAATCTGCAGTTTCTCCACCAACTTATACAGCCCTTTCTTCTTCATTACGGTTATTAATTGATAATCACATTTATTTCCCTTAATATTTTAAGACCTCAGCACTGCCCAAAATCCCACCATCACTCTGACTTCAGAATCCACATAGACCCACCAATTGTAGTTTCCTCTATAATTACTGACCGCCTCCTCTCCAGTGACTTTCTACATCTCTCCAACTAAATTACTTTCTCCTAGGACTACACTCTAGATGCAATCATATTCTGGAATTCTTTACTCTCTGAAACATTAGCTTTAAAACTAACACTGTCTAAACACAACGTTCTGTCTTTCCATCACTATTTCACACTTACTCTCACCTAGCTCTCTTATTAAGCCCTAGCATGACTTCTAAATCCTTGAATGCCTCTATGTTCTCTTTATTATTTTTCCCTTCCTTTCCTATTATGTTTTGACTAGACAGAATCTTTTTTCAAACACACTGAAATAGAGTCAGATCCCTTGTTTCAATATCCTTATAACATGTATTTGGCAAAACCAAACTGTCAGATTTCTGCTTCTGTTAATATCATGGTAGCTCATTCCAAATCAACCCTCTCTCCGAGTATGATAGGGAAAGCAGGAAAACAACCACAGGACTTGATTGTGAGGCACTAAGATTCCATAAAGAAAGAGAGCATATTCAGATGAGACTGATATCTGTGCTGTTTCAAACTGCCTCAAATTCAAATTAAATTAAAGTGATATGTACCATTCTACCTGCTGGAAAGCAAAAGCAAATTATGTCTGGGGGGTGATAACATCAGCAAGAGCCTCACATTATCTCAATATTTTTTATAAACACTGTCTTCATTCTATAAGAGCATACTAGGCATGCCAATGCCAGGACAAAATGAATGAAATCCAAAATTAAAGTCAACAATAGAAACAGGCCAATGAGGGATTCAGATATTGAGCTATCAGGCATGGATTATAAAAATTATTACGATCAATAGATATAAGAAAGTGGAAAAGAAAAGTTATTTTCATTTAAAAAGATCCAATAATTATTTTATTAAAAATATAATAATTATAATTAAGAACTCAATAGATGACCTTAAAAGCAGATTAGGCATAAGAGAAGAAGTAATGAAGTACTGATACCTGCTACAATGTGGATGGATTCTAAACATTATGCTAAGTGAAACAAGCCAGACTACTGTTGTAGGATTCTATTTAAATGAAGTTTCCAGAGTAAGTATATCCATACATACAAGTGGAGATTGATGATTTTTCCAGAGGTTGGGGAGAGAGGAGAATGGGTAGTAACTATTTAATGGGTATGAGTTTTCTTTTGTGAGTTACGGAAATATTTTAGAACTAGATAGAGATGGTGGTTGTACAACATTGTAAATGGACTAAATGCCATAAAATTACAAAATATACAAAAAAGGAGGTCTCTATTACATATGCACACTGCAAGAAGGGAAACACAGAAGAGAGGATAGTAGACCACAACAAAGAATAGTAACATTGTGGAATTGAGTCCTAGGAAAGAAGGGAAAGATTAAGGGAGAAGTAGCATTTGAAGAGCTATGACTAATGAGAAAATGCATCAAGTCACTGATTCAAGAATATGTATAAATTACAAGGAAGATAAGTACAAGTATTCCAAACCTAGACACATTAAAATAAAACTGAAGAAAACCAAAGATGAATAGAAACTCTTATAACAACCAGAGGAAACCAACGCACGACCACCTAAGGAGCAAGAACAGGATTCAAGCATATCTTATTACTAAAAAATGGGAAGACAGAAGAAAATAAATTGGCATCTTATGAATAACTTCCAAATTAGAATATAAAGCAAATAAAACACCCCCCTCCCAAAAAATGAAGGTGAAATAAAGATGCTTATATGTCAACAGGGAAAAGAAATACTGAGAGAAGGTTCTCCATTAGCCACCATACAAAATCAATTACAAAGGAACATCACCAGACAAAGTCAGTCAAGAATTATTCCAGATTAAAGCACAGAAATCCAAGAAGAAATAAAGAGCCATAAAAAAGATAAATATGGGGATAAACCTAAAAGTTTATTAAATATATAAAACAATAATAAGAATGTCATATTATGCTTTAATATATGTGGAATTAATATTCAGAAATAATAACACAAATGTGAAAGGAGACTAAATGAAATTAAAGTGTTCCAAGTTCCTCGCCTTACCTGGGAATCATTAAAATTAAAATTTTATGTTATATTTTAATTAAACAACACAGCTGATTATAATATTTAACATAACCATTAAAGAATAGTAAAATGAGGAAAAATAATCTAATAAAAGACAGAATGAATGATAAAAATATTGAATATAAAGAAGTCAAGAAAATAGCAAAAAGGAACAAAGAAAACATGAGACAAACAGAAATATTTGGGGAAAACTTCCCAAATCTTCTAAACACCATAAATACACAAATCATAAATGCCCAGCAAACTCCAAATAGAATAAATCCATATAAACCCACTCCCAGACATATTCTGATCACACTGTCAAATATGGAAGAGAAGAAGCAAGTTCTGAAAGCAGCAAGAGAAAAGCAATTCACCACATAAGACACAACATAGGACTAAGTAGTGACTACTCAGCGGCCACCATGGAGGCTAGAACGCAGTGGCATGACATATTTAAAATTCTGAGAGAGAAAAATTTCCAACCAAGAATACTTTATCCAGCAAAACTCTCCTTCAAATTTGAGGGAGAGCTTAAATTTTTCACAGACAAACAAATGCTGAGAGAATTTGCTAACAAGAGACCTGCCCTACTAGAGATACTAAAGGGAGCCCTACAGACAGAGAAACAAAGAAAGGACAGAGAGACATGGAGAAAGGTTCTGTACTAAAGACAATCAGTATGGGTACATTAAAGGATATTATTAGAGGGAAAAAATATATATGACAAACATAAACCAAAGGAAAAGATGGCTGATTCAAGAAATGCCTTCACGTTTATAACATTGAACGTAAATGGATTAAACTACCCAATTAAAAGATATAGATTCGCAGAATGGATCAGAAAAAATGAACCATCAATATGTTGCATACAAGAGACTCATCTTAGACACAGGGACACAAAGAAATTGAAAGTGAAAGGATGGAAAAAAATATTTCATGCCAGCTACAGCCAAAAGAAAGCAGGTGTAGCAATATTAATCCCAGATAAAATAGACTTTAAATGCAAGGATGTTATGAGAGACAAAGAAGGCCACTACATACTCATAAAAGGGGCAATTCAACAAGAAGAAATAGCAATCATAAATGTTTCTGCACCCAATCAAGGTGCCACAAAATACATGAGAGAAACACTGGCAAAACTAAAGGAAGCAACTGATGTTTCCACAATAATTGTGGGGGACTTCAACACATCACTCTCTCCTATAGATTGATCAACCAGACAGAAGACCAATAAGGAAATTGAAAACCTAAACAATGTGATAAATGAACTGGATTTAACAGACATATACAGAACATTACATCCCAAATCACCAGGATAAACATTCTTCTCTAGTACTCATGGAACTTTCTCCAGAATAGATCATATGCTGGGACATAAAACAAGCCTCAATAAATTAAAAAAAAAATTGAAATTATTCAAAGCACATTCTCTGATCACAATGGAATACAATTAGAAGTCAATAACCATCAGAGACTTAGAAAATTCACAAATACCTGGAGGTTAAACAACACGCTCCTAAACAATCAGTGGGTTAAAAAAGAAATAGCAAGAGAAATCGCTAAATATATAGAGATGAATGAAAATGAGAACACAACATACCAAAACCTATGGGATGCAGCAAAAGCGGTACTGAGGGGGAAATCTATAGCACTAAACGCATATATTAAAAAGGAAGAAAGAGCCAAAATCAAAGAACTAATGGATCAACTGAAGAAGCTAGAAAATAAACAGCAAACCAATCCTAAACCAAGTAGAAGAAAAGAAATAACAAGGATTAAAGCAGAAATAAATGACATAGAGAACAAAAAAACAATACATAGGATAAATATCACCAAAAGTTGGTTCTTTGAGAAGATCAACAAGATTGACAAGCCCCTAGCTAGACTGATAAAACCAAAAAGAGAGAAGACTCATGTAAACAAAATAATGAATGAGAAAGGTGACATTACTGCAGATCCTGAAGAAATTTAAAAAATTATAAGAGGATACTATGAACAACTGTATGCCAACAAACTGGATAATGGATAATGTAGAAGAACTGGACAATTTCCTGGAAACATATGAACAACCTAGACTGACCAGAGAAGAAACAGAAGACCTCAACCAACCAATCACAAGCAAAGAGATCCAATCAGACATCAAAAAGCTTCCCACAAATAAATGCCCAGGGCCAGATGGCTTCACAGGGGAATTCTACCAAACTTTCCAAAAAGGACTGATACCAATCTTACTTAAAATCTTTCAAACCGTTGAAGAAAATGGAATACTACCTAACTCATTTTATGAAGCTAACATCAATCTAATACCAAAACCAGGTAAAGATGCTACGAAAAAGGAAAACTACTGGCCAATCTCCCTAATGAATATAGATGCAAAAATTCTCAAGAAAATACTTGCAAATAGAATCCAAAGACACGTTAAAAAAAATCACACACCATGACCAAGTGGGGTTCATTCCAGGCATGCAAAGATGGTTCAACATAGGAAAATCAATCAATGTATTATAACACATTAACAAATCAAAAGGGAAAAATCAAATGATCATCTCAATAGATGCTGAAAAAGCATTCAACAAAATCCAACATCCCTTTTTGATAAAAACACTTCAAAAGGTAGGAATTGAAGGAAACTTCCTCAATATGATAAAGAGCATATATGAAAAACCCACAGCCAGCATAGTACTCAATGGTGAGAAACTGAAAGCCTTCCCTCTAAGATCAGGAACAATGTTGTATAACCACCGTTATACAACATTGTGCTGGAAGTGCTAGCCAGGGCAATCTGGCAAGAAAAAGAAATAAAAGGCATCCAAATTGGAAAAGGAAGAAGTAAAACTCATGTTGTTTGCAGATATGATCTTATATCTGGAAAACCCTGAGAAATCAATGATACAGCTACCAGAGCTAATAAGCAAATTTAGCAAAGGAGCGGGATACAAGATTAATGCACGTAAGTCAGTAATGTTTCTATATGCTAGAAATGAACAAACTGAAGAGACACTCAAGAAAAAGATACCATTTTCAATAGCAACTAAAAAAATCAAGTACCTAGGAATAAACTTAACCAAAGATGTAAAAGACCTATACAAAGAAAACTACATAACTCTACTAAAAGAAATAGAAGAGGACCTTAAAAGATGGAAAAATATTCCATGTTCATGGATAGGAAGGCTAAATGTCATTAAGATGTCAATTCTACCCAAACTCATCTACAGATTCAATGCAATCCATATCAAAATTCCAACAACCTACTTTGCAGACTTGGAAAAGCTAGTAATCAAATTTATTTGGAAAGGGAAGATGCCTCAAATTGCTAAAGACACTCTAAAAAAGAAAAACAAAGTGGGAGGACTTACACTCCCCGACTTTGAAGCTTATTATAAAGCCACAGTTGTCAAAACAGCATGGTACTGGCGCAAAAATAGACATGCTGATCAGTGGAATTGAATTGAGAATTCAGACATAGACCCCCAGATCTACGGCTGACTGATCTTTGATAAGGCCCCCAAAGCCACCGAACTGGGTCACAATGGTCTTTTCAACAAATGGGGCTGGGAGAGTTGGATATCCATATCCAAAAGAATGAAAGAGGATCCCTATCTCACACCCTACACAAAAATTAACTCAAAATGGACCAAAGATCTCAATATAAAAGAAAGTACCATAAAACTCCTAGAAGATAATGAAGGGAAACATCTTCAAGACCTTGTATTAGGTGGCCACTTCCTAGACTTTACACCCAAAGCACAAGCAACAAAAGAAAAAATAGATAAATGGGAACTCCTGAAGCGTAGAAGTTTCTGCACCTCAAAGGAATTTGTCTAAAAGGTAAAGAGGCAGCCAACTCAATGGGAAAAAATTTTTGGAAACCATGTATCTGACAAAAGACTGATATCTTGCATATATAAAGAAATCCTACAACTCAATGACAAGAGTACAGACAGCCCAATTATAAAATGGGCAAAAGATATGAAAAGACAGTTCTCTGAAGAGGAACTACAAATGGCGAAGAAACACATGAAAGAATGTTCAGCTTCACTAGCTATTAGAGAGATGCAAATTAAGACCACAATGTGATACCATCTCACACCAATTAGAATGGCTGCCATTAAACAAACAGGAAATTACAAATGCTGGAGGGGATGTGGAGAAATTGAAACTCTTATTCATTGTTGGTGGGACTGTATAATGGTTCAGCCACTCTGGAAGTCAGTCTGGCAGTTCCTTAGAAAACTAGATATAGAGTTACCCTTCGATCCAGTGATTGCACTTCTTGGTGTATACCCGGAAGATCTGAAAGCAGTGACACGGACAGATATCTGCATGCCAATGTTCATAGCAGCATTATTCACAATTGCCAAGAGATGGAAACAACCCAAATAGATGAGTGGATAAATAAAATGTGGTATATACACATGATGGAATACTATGCAGCAGTAAGAAGGAACGATGTCATGAAACATGACAACTTGGATGAACCTTGAAGACATAATGCTGAGAGAAATAAGCCAGGCACAAAAAGAGAAATATTATATGCTACCACTAATGTGGATGTTGAAAAATGTAAAACAAATGGTTTATAATGCAGAATGTAGGGGAACTAGTGATAGAGAGCAATTAAGGAAGGGGGAACAATAATCTAATAAGAACAGACAAGCTATCATGGGTAAATTTAACGTTCTGGGAATGCCCAGGAATGACTATAGTCTGTTACTTTCTGATGAGTATAGTAGGAACAAGTTCACAGAGATGTTGCTATATTAGGTTACTTTCTTGGGGTAGAGTAGGAACATGTTGGAAGTAAAGTAGTTATCTTAGGTTAGTTGTCTTTTTCTTATTCCGTTTTTATGGTCTGTTTGAAAAGCTCTTTTATTGTATTTTTTTTTAATTTTTTTATTTTTTATACAGTTGATTTAAAAAAAAGTTAATTAAAAAAAAAAAAAAAAACAAGGAAAAAATATGCAGAGCCCCCTTGAGGAGCTGGTGGAGAATGCAGGGGTATTGGCCTGCCCCACCTCGATGGTTGCTAATGTGCTCACAGACATAGGGGACTGGTGGTTTGATGGGTTGAGCCCTCTACCACAGGGCTTGCCCTTGGGAAGACTATTGCTGCAAAGGAGAGGCTAGGCCTCCCTATAATTGTGCCTAAAAGCCTCCTCCTGAATGCCTCTTTGTTGCTCAGCTGTGGCCCTCTCTCTCTAGCTAAGCCAACTTGGCAGTGAAATCACTGCCCTCCCCCCTACATGGGATCAGACACCCAGTGGAGTGAATCTCCCTGGAAACGTGGAATATGACTCCCAGGGAGGAATGTAGACCTGGCATCATGGGATGGAGAATATCTTCTTGACCAAAAGGGGGAAATAACAGGAAATGAAATAAGCTTCAGTGCCAGAGAGATTCCAAAACGAGCCAAGAGGTCACTCTGGTGGGCACTCTTACGCACACTTTAGACAACCCTTTTTAGGTTCTAGTGAATCAGGTAGCTGGTGGTAGATACCTGAAACTATCAAACTACAACTCAGAATCCATGAATCTTGAAGATGATTGTATAAAAATGTAGCCTATGAGTGGTGACAATGGGATTGGGAAAGCCGTAAGAACCATACTCCCCTTTTTCTAGTTTATGGATGGATGAGTAGAAAAATGGGGGAAGGAAACAAACAAACAAACAAACAAAGGCACCCAGTGTTCTTTTTTACTTTAATTGCTCTTTTTCACTTTAATTAATATTCTGGTTATTTTTGTGTGTGTGGTAATGAAGGTGTCAGGGATTGATTTTCATGATGAATACACAACTATGTAATGGTACTGTAAACAATCGAATGTACGATTTGTTTTGTATGACTGCATGGTATGTGAATATATCTCAATAAAACGAATATAAAAAAACATGGGAATATATAACACAGTGAATCTTGTGGTGAACAATGACTGTGATTAACTGTACAAATACTAAAAAGTTCTGTCATGAACTAGAGCAAATGTATGTCACTATTACAAGGAGTTAATAATAGAGGGGTATAGGGGAAAATGCACGTATTGAAAACTATGGACTAGTGTTAACAGTGATATTTTAATATGCTTTCATCAGCAGTAACAAACGTACCACACCAATACTAGGGGTCAATAATAGGGAGAGATAAGGTGTATGGGAAGATTTGGGTTTTCTTTTTTATTTCTTTTCTGGAGTAATGAAAATGTTCTAAAATTGATCATAATGATGTATGTGCTGATACTGTGAGCCAGTGATTCTATTCTTTGGATGGTTTGTATGGTGTGTGAAAAGAAAATAAAAGAAGCAGAAATCATCGTTTGTCTTATAATAAGGAATGTCATATTTTTTGCCAAAAGCAAATTATTAATAGCCAATAAACCAGTAATTTTTTAACCTTATATGTCAAAGAGACTTGAACAGTAATGTAACTGCCCCCTCTCCCCAACCTTAACATTTCCCAAGTATCCAAGAGCTGTTTGAAGGCATGTGATGATCTGCACAATGATGTATTTTTATACAACAGGTTTTAAAATGATTCTGTAAAATTCCCTCAATTCACTCACAAATCACTCATCTTATGGAATAAAATGAAATTGCCAAAGCAAGCTGGCTTTTCCTGAGGGCTTTTAGAGGAATTCGCTCACTACATAAAAACATTCATGTTTAAACATCAGGAAATATCATCAGAGGTTTAAAATCATTCAACATGATGCTATTTTTAGCAAAAGAACTAGGAACAACAGCCTTAACACATCTTACAAATCTGAATGTCTTAAAACATACATGCTTTGCCTTTTGAGACTTCCAAATGTGGTTTTTTTTTGTTCTCACAACAAAGAATAAAATAGCTGGCACGCTATGTCTTAGAATCTAGAAGAAATTGAAAGCAGTTTGATGGTGTAAACCATTAGGGATTCATTACTGTTTTAGTTTCCTAGTTACTAAAACAAATACCATACAATGGGGTGACTTAAATAACAGGAATTTATTGGGTTACATTTTTGAGGCTAGAAGTCTAAAATTGAGGCGCCAACAAGGTAATGCTTTCTCCCGTAAGACTATAGTGTTGTGGGGCAGGCTGCCGATAAGCCTTGGTCCTTGGCTTTTCCATCTCATGGCAATGCTCATGGAGGCATCTTCTTCTTTCTCCTCCGGGTTCTCTTGACTTCCATTTTCTCCCTCTTCCCTATGGCTTCTCTCTCCATCTGACTTTCACTCTGCTTATAAAAGACTCTAGTAATCTGCCTTAAAACCCAACCTGATTCAGTTGGGCCACACCTTAACTGAAGTAATACCTTGAAGAGACCTTTTTCACAAGGGGTCCACACCTACCAGAATATGGACCAAGACCAAGAACATGTGTAAACTGGAGTACACAATTAAATCCACTGCAATTACTTTTTAAGATTTAAGCACCATTTTAAGCAAATGTATAAGATGTAGAACCTGTGGCACTATATCAAATTAATGTCTACTAATCTTTTACATTTAACAAATAATTTTTTAAAGTTTTTGCTTAGGAGAGGGCCATTTTTATCAGGCAATCAATGCTGGAAATATTGGAGTCATTTTTTACTTACTTGTTTGCTCCCTATATGTAGACTGTTAGAACTTGAAAGAATCTTTCTGTAAAGTTCCTCTTAATTATGTTCCTTTTCTTTTTCCTCAGTCACTGTCCTTGTAATGAACTGTATTATCCCATATCTGGATTATCACAACAGATTATTAGCTGGGTATTTTTTTTATTTTAAATTCAGTTTTATTGAGATATATTCACATGCCATACAATCATCCATGGTGTACAATCAACTGTTCAAAGTACCATCATATAGTTGTGCATTCATCACCCCAATCTATCCTTGAACACTTTCCTTATACCATAAAAAGCAAAGATAAGAATAAAAAATAAAAGTAAAAAAAGAACACCCAAATCATCCCCCCCAATCAAAACTTGTTGGGTGAACCTTTTGATTGAGTGTTTCCATGGAGATGTGACTCACCCAACTGTGAAGAAGCTAAGAGAGGACCCCCAGATGCTTACAGAGAAACACCTTGGGAGAACAATCAAGAATGCACAGGAGCTGAGAGAGAGAGGCTAAGAGAGACAGAAGCCCAGAGAGATTCTGGAGAAAGCCATTGTGAAACCAGAACCCAAGAGCAAAGGACCAGCAGACACCAGTGTCATGCCTTCCCAACTGACAGAAGTGTTCCAGATGCCATTGGCCTTTCTTTACTGAAGGTATCCTCTTGTTGATGCCTTAGTTTGGAAATGTTTATGGCCTTAGAACTGTAAGTTTGTATCCTAACAAATCCCTTTTATAAAAGCCAATCCATTTCTGGTATTTCACATAATGGCAGCTTTAGCAAACCAAAGCAGATTTTGGTACCAGAGAAGTGGGGTGCAGAGTTTGCAAATACCAGACATGCTGGAAAGACTTTTTGAATGGATAAGGGGAAGATTCTGGAAGAACTGTGAGGTGCTTGATAGAAAAGGCCTAAACTGCTTTGAAGAGACTGTTTGTGGAAATATGGACTCTAAAGATACTTCTGATGGGGCCTTAAACAGAAATGATGAATGTGTCATTGCCAACTGGAAGAAATGTGATCCTTGTTTTAAGGTGGCAGAGAATTTGGCAAAATTGAGTCCTGTTGCCAGATGAAAGGCAGAATTTGAAAGCAACAAACTGGGATACTTAACTGAAGAGATCTCCAAACTAAATATGGAAAATGCAGCCTGACTTCTCCTTGCAGCTTATAGTAAAATGTGAGAGGAAGGGGATAAGCTGAGAACTGCACTCTTGGTTACAAAAAAACCAGAAACTGATTATTTATAAAATTCTGGGCTTCCACAAAGTGAGACCCCAGAGAATAATACCCTATATGAGGATTTAACGAAACATGGAACCAGCCAGTCATTTCAGTAGAAGCCAGGATTGGAGATGCAGGTATCCAGAAAGAATTTGTGGAAAGTCCTATTGTCTGATGGTTTTGACCCTTGTATGGTGCATGCCAAGTCAATAAATTTTTTGCAAGATATGTATAGACAGAACCACTGCCAGTATGGACTATAAGGGACAAAAAGGGAACAGATGGAAGGAAAAAATTTCTTCAGAGAACACAGAACCATGAAAGCTAATGTCTGGAGCCAAGAAATCTTGGGCCAGGAGAGCAGACCTACTCATGCACGTGGAAAGGGTCAGTTTGTGGGGAGGCAGAGGGTGGGCCTTCTGCCTTGATGCTCAGGAAAAGTGCTGCCACTCTAGGCCTCAGAGAGGGTGGAGCACATTCCCCAGAAATTGGTGAGAGCCTAGCCACCACCCCATTGTTTGGAGAGGGGAGAGTCTTTGCCCTGAAGATGCAGAGTCTGGGTGGTGCCCCGATGCTTGAGGAGGGTGGAGTCAAGAAGGTGGTCTATTCAATGCATGGATATGTTGGAGCAATCACCCCATCTGAAGAGAGCAAGGCCACTGCAAAAGCCTTTGGAAAGGGTGGGACTGCCACTCTCTCAAGCCCTGAGTATAAAATGTCATTCTATTAATGACTCTCAGGCTTTGAAATCTAATGAACTTTACCCTGTGAGTTTTCGGAAATGTTTTGGTCCAGTGACCCCTGTTTTCCTTTCAATTTCTCCCTATAGCAATGGGAACATTTACCCTATGACTGTCCTTCCTTTGTATATTGGCAGCAGAAAAAAACTTGTTTTGAGTTTCACAGGTTCACAGCCAGAGGAGAATATTGCCTTAGGACAAACCGCACCTGTAACTGATTTTGATAAGACTTTGTACTTATCTATATTGTGATGGAATTAATTTATTTTTGCATTTGTAAAGAACATGTCTTTCTGGGGTCCAGGGGGTGGAATGTGATGGTTTGAAGCTGTTATGGACTCCAGAAGAGCCATGTTTTTTTTTTTTTTTTGAATTATCTATTTTCTTTAAGCTGTGGCTCTTGTGGTCTGGCTTTCCCCATTACTTGTGATACTGAGATCCTGTTTCTGGTAAACTCATTATCCTGGGTTTTGTGAACTCTTTTTTTTTTATTATTCATTTTATTGAAATATATTCACATACCATGCAGTCATACAAAACAAAGCATACATACATTCAATTGTTTACAGCACCAGTATATAGTTGTGCATTCATCACCAAAATTAATTTTTGACTTTTTCATTACCACACACACAAAAATAACAAGAATAAAAATTAAAGTGAAAAAGAGCAATTAAAGTAAAAAAAGAACACTGGGTTCCTTTTTGTTTGTTTGTTTTGCTTTGTTTTGTTTTGTTTCCTTTCCCCATTTTTCTACTCATCCATCCATAAACTAGACAAAGTGGAGTGTGGTCCTTATGGCTTTCCAAATCCCATTGTCACCCCTCATAAGCTACATTTTTATACAACTGTCTTTGAGATTCATGGGTTCTGGGTTGTAGTTTGATAGTTTCAGGTATCCACCACCAGCTACCCCAATTCTTTAGAACCTAAAAAGGGTTGTCTATATTGTGCATAAGAGTGCCACCAGAGTGACCTCTCAGCTCCTTTTGGAATCTCTCTGCCACTGAAGCTTATTTCATTTCCTTTCACATCCCCCTTTTGGTCAAGAAGTTGTATTCCATCCCATGATTCTGGGTCTAGATTCCTCCCTGGGAGTCATATTCCACGTTGCCAGGGAGATTCCCTCCCCTGGGTGTCTGATCCCATGTAGAGGGGAGGGCAGTGATTTCACCTGCCAAGTTGGGTTAGCTAGAGAGAGAGGGCCACATCTGAGCAACAAAGAGGCATTAGGGAGGAGGCTCTTAGGCACAATTATAGGCAGGCCTAGCCTCTCCTTTGCAGCAACCATCTTCCCAAGGGCAAGTCCTGTGGTAGAGGGCTCAGCCCATCAAACCACCAGTCCCCTGTGTCTGTGAGCACATCAGCAACCATAGAGGTGGGGAAGCCCAATACCCCTGCATTCTCTACCAGCTCCTCAAGGGGGCTCTGCATATTTTTTTACTGTTTTTTTTAATTAACTTTTTTTTAAATCAGCTATATCAAAAAAAATTTTTAAAAACACACAATTAAAAAAAACATTTCAAACAAACCATAAAAAGGGAATAAGAAAAAGACAACTAACCTAAGATAACTACTTTACTTCCAACAAGTTCCTACTCTACCCCAAGAAAATAACCTAATACAGCAACATTACTGTGAACTTATTCCTACTATACCTATCAGAAATTAACAGACCATAGTCATTTCTGGGCATTCCCAGAACGTCAAATTTACCCATGATAGCTTATCTGTTCTTATTGGGTTATCACTCCGCCTTCCTTAATTGCTCTCTATCACTAGTTCCCCTACATTCTACATTATAAACCATTTGTTTTACATTTTTCAACGTCCACATTAGTGGTAGCATATAATATTTCTCTTTTTGTGCCTGGCTTATTTCTCTCAGCATTATGTCTTCAAGGTTCATCCATGTTGTCATATGTTTCAAGACATCATTCCTTCTTACAGCCGCATAGTATTCCAACGTGTGTCCATACCACATTTTATTTATCCACTCATCTGTTGAAGGACATTTGGGTTGTTTCCATCTCTTGGCAATTGTGAATAATGCTGCTATGAACATTGGTGTGCAGATATCTGTCCGTGTCACTGCTTTCAGATCTTCTGGGTACATACCGAGAAGCGCAATCGCTGGATTGAAGGGTAAGTCTGTATCTAGTTTTCTAAGGAACTGCCAGGCTGTCTTCCAGAGTGGCTGAACAATTATACAGTCCCACCAACAATGAATAAGAGTTTCAATTTCTCCACATCCCCTCTAGCATTTGTAGTTTCCTGTTTGCTTAATGGCAGCCATTTTAATTGGTGTGAGATGGTATCACATTGTGGTCTTAATTTGCATCTCTCTAATAGCTAGTGAAGCTGAACATTCTTTCATGTGTTTCTTGGCCATTTGTAGTTCCTCTTCAGATAATTGTCTTTTCATATCTTTTGCCCATTTTATAATTGGGCTGTCTGTACTCTTGTCATTGAGTTGTAGGATTTCTTTATATATGCAAGATATCAGTCTTTTGTCAGATACATGGTTTCCAAAAATTTTTTCCCATTGAGTTGGCTGCCTCTTCACCTTTTTGACAAATTCCTTTGAGGTACAGAAATGTCTAAGCTTGAGGAGTTCTCATTTATCCATTTTTTCTTTTGTTGCTTGTGCTTTGGGTGTAAAGTGGCCGCCTAATACAAGGTCTTGAAGATGTTTCCCTACATTATCTTTTAGGAGTTTTACGGTACTTTTATATTGAGATCTTTGATCCACTTTGAGATAATTTTTGTGTAGGGTGTGAGATAGGGGTCCTCCTTCATTCTTTTGGATATGGATATCCAACTCTCCCAGCCCCACTCATTGAAAAGACTGTTATGTCCCAGTTCAGTGGCTTTGGGGGCCTTATCAAAGATCAGTCAGCCATAGATCGGGGGGTCTATCTCTGAATTCTCAATTCAATTCCATTGATCAGTATGTCTATCTTTGTGCCAGTACCATGCTGTTTTGACAACTGTGGCTTTATAATAAGCTTCAAAGTTAGGGAGTGTAAGCCCTCCCACTTTGTTTTTCTTTTTTTGAGTGTCTTTAGCAATTCAAGGCATCTTCCCTTTCCAAATAAATTTGATTACTAGCTTTTCCAAGTCTGCAAAGTAGGTTGTTGTAATTTCGATAGGGATTGCATTGAATTTGTAGCTGAGTTTAGGTAGAATTGACATCTTAATGACATTTAGCCTTCCTATCCATGAGCATGGAATATTTTCCCACCTATTTAGGTCCTTTTTTATTTCTTTTAGTAAAATTTTGTAATTTTCTGTGTAGAGGTATTTTACATCCTTGGTTAAGTTTATTCCTAGGTACTTGATTTTTTAGCTGCTATTGTGAACAGAATTTTTTTTTGATTGCCTCTTCAGTTAGGTCATAATAGTGTAAAGGAACATTACTGACTAACGTGCATTAATCTTATATCCTGCCACTCTGCTGAATTTATTAGCTGAAGTATCTTTGAGGTTAAATTCTCAGGATTTTCCAAATATAAGATCTATCATCTGCAAATAATGACAGTGTCACTTCTATCTTTCCAATTTGGATGCCTTTTATTTCTTTGTCTTACCGGATTGCCCTGGCTAGCACTTCTAGCACAATGTTGAATAACAATGGTGACAGCGGGCATCCTTGTCTTGTTCCTGATCTTAGAGAGCCATGATCTTTTAATCCAATCTTGTTGGGTAGAACCTTTTGATTGAGTGTTTCCAAGAAGATGTGACTCACCCAGCTGTGGGTGAGACCTTGATTATTTCCATGGAGGTGGGGACCTCGCTGTTAGAAACAAGCATTATACCTTAAAAATGCTCACCCAGTTGTGGAGGAGAAAAGAATTTATTCACGATCTTGCCAGAATGGACGCACAGCCAGACACGTGGCAGATGTGGCAAACAATAGAACACAGTGAAAATTTATATTCCAGGCCTAACGCAAGTCCCTCCCCTGTTTCTCCATTGGCTGGATACTCCAGAGGGTACAGTCTATCTGAGAGAGCTCACTAGCCCAACTTTGGGATTTTAAATTGTACAGCCTATCTGAGAGAGCCAAGTCTAGACTTACATCAATGGCCCTTTCCCTCCTCCCAACCACAGAGCCCATTTGAGCCAGCCTTGTTCAGCCTCCTTTTTTCCCTACTCCACATTGTCTTTATGTGAAAGCTAAACTTAAACCCTTTCTTACACTCGTCCATTCAGGGTGGGTCTTGATTAGTTCACTGGAGTACATAAGAGAGCTCAAGAGCTGACATAGACGGTGGTGCTTGGAGATCCTTGGAGATGCAGATAGATGTGTGGAGATGCTAAGCTAAGAGATGAGGCCCAGAGTTTGCCCCAGAGAAGCTAAGAGAGGACCCCCAGATGCTTACAGAGAAACACCCTGGGAGAACAATCAAGAATGCACAGGAGCTGAGAAAGAGAAGCTAAGAGAGACAGAAGCCCAGAGACATTTTGGAGAAAGCCATTTTGAAATCAGAACTCGGGAGCAGAACACTAGCAGACACCAGCCTCGTACTTTCCCAATGGCCAGAATTGGTCTGAACACAATCGGCCTTTCTTTACTGAAGGTATCCTCTTGTTGATGCCTTAGTTTGGACACTTTCATGACCTTAGAACTGAAAAGTTGTAACCTAATAAATCCCCTGTATAAAAGACAGTCCAGAAGAAAAACTAAGATGGTGGCTAGGTGAGACAGGGCAAAAATACACCTCCGTGAAAAAAACACTAGATAAAAACTAGAAAGTGACCCAGAATACCGGTTACAGCAATGCGCCAGCTGGACGAGGTCTTCTAGTTCCACAGAGGCCATAAACTTGGTGAAACTGGGAGTCTGCATTCTGAAATGAGTGAGTAAGCTGGCTGGAAGACCCGCAGCCACGCGGTGGTCTGGAAAAGCCAGGGTTTGGTGTTTGGAGACTGACGGGCTCTTTTAAAAAAAAAAAAGGGAAAAACCCAGGAGCGGCTGCAGCTGCGACAGTGGGAACCATGCAGTAAAACACAGCAAGAGGGGGCTGGGCCAGCCTTTTGGTGTCTGGCCTGGAAGATAGCCTGCTGCAGATACCCTTGGGGCCGGGGGAATGGAGGGAGAGACGGAAGCAGAAAGAAACCCTGCGGCTAGCAGCTGGCTCCCCGGAGGGCTGGATAAATTCCTGCCCAGGGCCGTGCCCACAGCACAGAGCCCCGCCAGTTGTCCTGGAGCTGGGAAGGAGGAACTGTGCGAGGAGGGGGGTGTGGAGACATCCCATTCGGCCATCTTTGCATCAGGCTGAAAGCGCCCCGGCACGGCCCGGCAGCCCAGGGCTTCCATTGAGGGATGGCACGTACTGGTGATATAGCACGGCATTCCCTTGGCAGAGGTCCTGGAGGATTGTGGCTGGGTGGGGGGACCCGCTCGGAGAACCCAGGGACACTACACCAAGTCCGGTGGTTTCTGGGACAGCGAGAGAAAGGGTCTGGGGCTGAAATGAAATGAAGGCTTAGACTCTTGTGGCGGCCTTGAATTCCCAGGAACCTGGGGGATTTGAATATTAAAACTGTCCTTCCTCCCTGGCCACCTGTACACATGCCCCACATTCAGGGCAGATGGCTCCAGCAACACACCCAAACAGTTCTTCAACTGAACCCCATAAGAATCATTTCCTCACACACCATGGGGACAAGGTGGAGAACTGACTTGAGGGGTATAGATGACTCACAGACGCCATCTGCTGGGTAGTTAGAGAAAGTGTACACCACCAAACTGTTTCTGAAAAATTAGATAGGTATTTTTTTTCTACAACTTGAAAGAACCCTATCAAGTAAAGCAAATGCCAAGAGGCCAAAAACAACAGAAAATCTTAATGCATATGATAAAACCAGAAGATATGGAGAATCCAACTCCAAACATACAAATCAAGATATTGGAAGAGACAAATTACCTCGCACAATTAATCAAAGAACTACAATCGAGGAACAAAAACATGGCAAAGGATTTAAAGGACATCAGGAAGACCATGGCCCAGGATATAAGTGTCATAAAGAAGACCCTAGAAGAGCATAAAGAATACATTGCAAGAGTAAATAAAAAAATAGAAGATCTTATGGAAATAAAAGAAACTGTTGGCCAAATTAAAAAGACTCTGGATATTCACAATACAAGACTAGAGGAAGCTGAACAACATCTCAGTGTCCTAGAAGTCCACAGAACAGAAAATGAAAGAACAAAAGAAAGAATGGAGAAAAAAATTGAAAAAATCGAAATGGATCTCAGGGATACGATAGATAAAATAAAACATCCAAACTTAAGACTCATTGGTGTCCCAGAAGGGGAAGAGAAGGGTAAAGGTCTAGAAAGAGTATTCAAAGAAATTGTTGGGGAAAACTTCCCCAACCTTCTACACAATATAAATACACAAAGCATAAATGCCCAGCAAACTCCAAATAGAATAAATCCAAATAAACCCACTCCAAGACATATTCTGATCAGACTCTCAAATACTGAAGAGAAGGAGCAAATTCTGAAAGCAGCGAGAGAAAAGCAATTCACCACATACAAAGGAAACAGCATAAGACTAAGTAGTGACAACTCAGCGGCCACCATGGAGGCGAGAAGGCAGTGGCATGACATATTTAAAACTCTGAGAGAGAAAAATTTCCAACGAAGAATACTTTATCCAGCAAAACTCTCCTTCAAATTTGAGGGAGAGCTTAAATTTTTTCACAGACAAACAAATGCTGAGAGACTTTGCCAGTAAAAGACCTGCTCTACTTCAGATTCTAAAGGGAGCCCTACCAACAGAGAAACAAAGAAAGTAGAAAGAGATATAGAAAATTTTAACAGACATATGTAGTACCTTATATCCCAAATCACCAGGGCACTCATTTTTCTCCAGTGCTCATGGATCTTTCTCCAGAAGAGAACATAAGCTGGGACATAAAACAAGCCTCAAGAAATTTAAAAAAGAAAAATTGAATATACTCAAAGCACATTCTCCAACCACAATGGAATACAAATAGAAGTCAATAATTTTTAAACTGTAACTCCACTATTTACTTCCTACATGATATAAAATACACAAACTCTAAGGACAAATCAGTGGTTTTGAACTCAATGTAAAATATGTAATTTTAGACAACTATATAAAGGTGGGGTGGGGGAATGGAGGAGTACAGGAACATAGTTTATGTGTCCTATTGAAGTGAAGGTGGTATCAAAGAAAAAAAAGATTGATATGGATTTAAGAGGTTAATTTTAAGCCCCACAGTAAACACAAAGAAATTATCAGAGAATATAACCATAGAGATAAAAAGTAGAGTTTGGGTTAAGAGAAATGGGGGCAGGGCCAATGGGGAGTTAAGAAATGAGTGTAGGGTTGCTGTTTGAGGTGAAGGGAAATTTCTAGTAATAGATGATGGGAAAGAGCATTACAACATTCTAAACGTGATTAATCCCACTAATGGAATGCTAGGGAGGGGATGGAATGGGAAGATTTAGGCTGTATATATGTCTCCACAATTGAAAAAAAAAAAAAAAGACAGTCTAAATAGATGACAATTGAATGCCAAGGATGAACTTGAATGGGATTGGAGGATAGAGGACAGGTGGCTCAAAGGGACACAGTTGAGACATAAGGAAAAGGAAATATAGAATGTAAGCTTCGTATCATTGTTGAATCTCTTGTACTTCTTAGCTGCACTAAATGGGATTGCAGAAAATAATGTTCTTGTTCATGGGAAGTGTATACATGAATTATAGTGTATGTTCAAGGATGTGTGCAGCTAGCTTTCATATGTTCAGAAGACAGCAATAGATGATGGATGATAGATAGGGAGGGAGGGAGGGAGGGAAAGAAATAGCGATGTGACAGCATGTTAAAGTTGGTGGATTGAGCTATTGGGGGAGGGGGGTCAGGGTATGATGGAATTCTATGTATGGGGTTAGTATTGTTTTTGCAACTGTTCCTATAACTTTGAATTTATTTCAAAATAAAAAAAGTAATGATAAATCGTGGTTTTGAACTCATAATGTACAAACATGTAATTTGTGACAAGAATTAATTAAAGGTGGGGGGACAGAGGCTTATAAGAACTTGGCTTATGTGTACTATTGAAGTTAAGTTGGCATCAGAGCAAACGACGTTGTTATAGATATAGGATGTTAAATTCAAGCACCATAGTAATTAAAAGGAAAATACCAGAGAATATACAAGCTCAGAGACAGAAATTAGAGTACAAGTTGCCAGAGGTAGGGGACACAGGGATTGGGAAGTTAAATGCATAATGGGTGCAGGGTTTCTGTTTGGGGAGATGGGGAAGTTTAGCAATCTAAGGTGATGAGGGTACAGCAATATTGTGAATGTGATTAATCCCATGCTTGGGAGTGGATCTACATATACTCTTTATAGGTATGATTTAATTCACTAAAAACAAAACCTTCTAAATGCAAGGTGATACTGAGGATTGGATCCTGGAACAGGAAAAGGGCATTAATGAGAAGACTGGTAAAATCTGAATAAAGTCTAGAGTTTAATAGTAATATACTAATGTTTATCTCTTAGTTTTGACAAACGTTCCATAGTTTTATGTAAGATGTTAAAATCAAGGGAAATGGGATGATGGGTATATGAAAACTGTTTATCTTTGCAATTTTTCCATAAATATAAAATTATTACAAAATAAAAAGTTTACTAAAAGCAAAAAAAAAAAAACAAAAAAACCAGACAGTCCATTTCTGGTGTTTTGCATAATGGCAGCTTTAGGAAACCAGAACAGATGCATTCCCTGATCTCCCAATAAATCCCCTTTTTCTATGTAGCATTTAAAATAACAATGAAGTATGTAGATGCATAAAAATATATCATATATATGGCACATATACTATGGCTGAAGTTAAGCAGAATATCCATGTACATAGAAAAGACTTAACGCTTTTACGCAAAACTGAAAATTGTGTTGAGCTGGTAGAATCATAACTGGTTTTCTTTTATGTTTTTCAAAATTGTCTTTACTATCATCAAATTCTTCAAATTAAGCATTTGAGGATTTTTATAAAGAATCAATTGATGGAGACTGAGTCAGGGATTTGGTACTGGGAGGCTATAGTAATATGAAGAATACTTTTTCTATGTGTACATTTTTATACTATTTAATACTTAGCAGAATCTTCATTTTATGAGGTTTCATTATCAAATTCTACAGGTTAAAAAAGTTGTATGTGGGAAAAAGTGTTAAAAAATACAAAAACATTCAGTATACATTAAGAAACTACTCGCTATCTTCCTCTCTTAATACTAAAATCTCTTTCCCCCCACTGTATGAGCATTGCTCTTAGTAGTCTCTCATGAATCCTCTCAGCTTGTAAAGTTCATTCACATTACCTTTTAATATTCCATTTTATGACTATTCCATTATATATTGATCTATTTATTGTTGAAGGACATTTAAGATGCTTTCAATTTGGGGCCATTATGAATAAGGGCACTATGAACATTGCTGGGCCTGCCTTTTGGTGAATACATACCTGCATTTCTATTATATATATGTGTAGAGATGAAATTATTAGAAGAAATGTATGTTCATATCAAACTTTAATAAATACCAGATTCCCAAACTGATTCTACCTATTTATCTACATCTACTTCCACCAAAATGCAGTAAAATTCCATTTGCTGCTGCATCCTTGCCAGAATTTTATATTGCCAGGTTTATTTTTATTTATTTTTTTTCTTTATTAGAGAAATTGTGGATTTACAGAACAACCATGCATAAAATACAGGATTCCCATATACCACCTATTATTAACACCTGGCATTGGTGTGGAACATTTGTTACTATGGATGATATCCCATTTTTATAGTTGTACTAAATAGTTCATGGTTTAACTTAGGGTTCACTGTTTGTGGAGTGTAGTTCCATGGATTTTTTTAAAATTTTATTGTTACCATATATACAATCCAAAATTTTCCCTTTTAATCACATTCAGATACATATTTCAGTGCTGGTAATTACATTCAAAATGTTATGCTACCTACCATAAGTACCATCCATTACCAAAAACATTTCAATCATTCCAAACAGGAACACTGCATGTTTTAAGCCTTAACTTCTGTGGTAGTTTTAAGTTCTATGCACCCCAGAAAAGGTCATGTTCTTTTCAACCATTCCTGTGGGTGCAGACCTATTGTGGGAGGGACCTTTTGGTTAGGTTATTTCCATTGAGATGTGACCCACCTTGTTCAAGGTGGGTCTTAATCCTCTTACTGGAGTTCTTTATAAGAGGATAAAATACAAAGAGAAGAAATTCATAGAAGCTCACAGAAAGTTTAGAAGTTTGGGTAAAAAGCCATAGACAGAGAAGCCAGAAGCTGAAGCAATGGAACCCGGGAGAGAAGGACCAGCAAATGTTGCCATGTGTCTCGCTATCTCACAGAGGGGCCTTAACTCACCAGTAATAGGTCTTCAGAGAAGGTATCATCCTGTTGATGCCTCCATTGGGACATTTTCATGGCCTTAGAACTGTACATTTGTAAACTAATAAATTCCCATTGTTAAAAGCCAGTCCATTTCTGATATATTGCATTTTTGTCAGCTTTTGCAAACCAAAACAGATTTTGGTACCAGGAGAGTGGAGTGCTGAAATGCAAATACCAAAAATGCTGGAACATTTTCATAAATGGGTAAGGGGAAGATTCTGGAAGAATTGTGAGATGCTTGATAGAAAAGGCCTAGATGGCTTTGAAGAGACTGTTGGTAGAAATATGAACACTAAATGTATTTTCAGGGAGGCCTTGGACAGAAATGATGAATGTGTCATTGTAAACTGGAAGAAAGGCAATCCTTGTTGTAAAGTGGTAGAGAACTAGGCAAAATTGAGTCCTGATGTCAGATGGAAGGCAGAATTTGAAAGTGATGAGCTTGGATGTTTAGCTGAGGAGATTTCCAAATTAAATGTGGAAGGTGCGGTCTGGCTTCTCCTTGTAGCTTATAGTAAAATGCAAGAGGAAAGGGATAAGCTGAGAACTGAACTATTGGGCACAAAGAAACCAGAAATTGATGGCTTGAAAAATTCTGAGTTTCTGGAAAGCAAGGCCCCAGAGAATAGTGCCCCATGTGAGGTTAACTGAACATGGAACCAGTCAGCCATTCAGTAAGAGTCAGGACTGGAGATGGAGTTATCCAGAAAGGATTTGTGGAAAGTCCTGTTAACTGACAGTTTGGGCCCCTGTATGCTGGGTGTGAAACCAACAAATATTTGGTGAGATCTGTATGACTGGAACCACTGTCAGCCTGGACTAAAAGGGGCAGAAAAGGGACAGATGGAAGGAATAATAACTTCAAAGGCAGAACTATGGAAGCTGAGGTCTGGAGTGAAGACATCTCAGGCCTGAAAAGCAGGCCCACCCATACAGGAGGAAAGGGTGAATTTGCCCTGTATCTCATAGAGGGTGGGCCTTCCACCCTGTTGTTCAGGAAGAGTGCTGCTGCCCCAGGCTTCAGAGAGCATGGGGCACATTCCCCAGGGATTGGGGAGAGCCTGGCTAACACCCCACTATTCTGATGGGGTTGAGCATGTGCCCAAGAGATTGTGGAGAGTTCAGCCGCCACCCCGAAGCTTAAGGATGGTGGGGCCTTGAGACTAGCTGCTGTCCTGATGCATGAGGAAGGTGGGGCCAAGAGTCAGGCAATCACCCCAATGCTTGCAGATGTTGGAGCCTTCCCCCCAGTGTTTGAAGAGAGCAGGGCCACTGCATAAACGCATACCCTATTTCCACCCCATCCCCTGGTAACCTATATTCTAGATTTTGACTCTGAGTTTGCATATTCTAATTATTTCAAATCAGTGAGATCATACAATATTTGTCCTTTCGTGTCTGGCTTATCTCACTCAACATGATGTCTTCAAGGTTCATCCATGTTGTCACATGTATCAGAGTTTTGTTCTTTTTTATGGTTGAGTAATATTTCATTGTATGTGTATACCACATTTCATATATCCATTCATCAACGGACACTTGGATTGCTTCCATCTTTTGGCAATTGTGAATAATGTTGCTATGAACATCAGTGTGCAAATATCTGTTTGAGTCCCTCCTTTCAATTATTTGGTGTATATACCTAGTAGTGGGATTTCCAAGCCATATAGTAGTTCTATACTTAGCTCTGTGAGGAACTACCAAACTGTCTTCCACAGTAGCTGCACCATTTTATATTGCCACCAGGAAAGAATGAGTGTTCCTATTTCTCCACATCCTCTCCAACACGTGGTAGTTTCTGTTTTTTCTGTAGTAGACATTATAATGGGTGTGATTTGCATTTTTTGTTTTGATTGGCGTTTCTCTGATGGCTAATGATGTTGAGCATCTTTTTATGTGCTTTCTGGATATTTGTATATCTTCTTTGGAGAGCTGCCTATTCAAGTGTTTTGCCCATTTTTTAATTGGGTTGTTTGTCTTTTTGTTGTTAAGTTGAAGGATTTCTTTATATAGTCTGTATATTAATCCTTTATTGGGTATGTGGCTTCCAAATATTTTCTCCCATTGTGTAGGCTGTCGTTTTACTTTCATGATAAAATCCTTCAATCCTTTTAAATTTTAATGAGGTCTCATTTCTCTATTGCTTCTTTTGTTGCTTGTGCTTCATGTGTAAAGTCTAAGGAACCACTGTCTAATACAAGATCCTAAAGATGCTTCCCTACACATTCTGGTGTGTGTGTATTAGAATCTCACTGTGGTTTTAATTTGCTTTTCTCTGCTGACTAATAAGGTTGATTGCTGATACCTAAATTTATTGGCCATTTAGTACGTGCACGTGTGTGTGTGTGTGTGTGTGTGTGCGCGCAGATATATAATTTTGCTTAGTTTTAAAATTCAAAGATTTACAACTTTTTTACAGACTCTTTCAATCCAAAGACTTCATATATTTATTTAGATATACCTTCTTTAATTCTTCTAAAATAATGCTTCCTATTTCCCTGGGCAGAGGATTTTACTTCCTATTATTTATTATTGGGTGTGCTGGTTTGGGTGTATTATGTCCCCCCAAACACCATTATCTTTGATGCAATCTTTTGTGGGCAGGAAATGTATTGGTGTTGATTGAGTTGGAGACTTTTGATTGGATGTTTCCACGGAGATGTGACCACTCAATTGAGGGCAAGATCTTTCACTGGATAATTTCCATGGAGGTGTGGCCCGCCCATTTACCATGAGCCTTGATTAGTTTACTGGATCACTATATAAGTTCAGTCAGAAGGAGTGAGCTTGCTACAGCCAAGAGGGACTCTTTGAAGAATGCACAGAAGCTGAGAGAGTAGCTGCAGATGAGAGACAGCATGAAGACGGCCACTGAAAGCAGACTCTTGCTCTGGAGAAGCTAAGAGAGGACAAACACCCCAAGAGCAACTAAGAGTGACATTTTTGAGGAGCTGCAGCCTAGAGAGGAACATCCTTGGAGAAAGCCATTTTGAAAGCAGAACTTTGGAGCAGACACCAGCCACATGCCTTCCTAGCTAACAGAGGTTTTCCAGACAACATTGGCCATCCTCCAGTGAAGGTACCCGATTGCTGATGTGTTACCTTGGAACTTTACGGCCTTAAGACTGTAGCTGTGTAACCAAATGAACCCCCTTTTATAAAGGCCAATCCATCTCTGGTGTTTTGCATTCTGGCAGCATTAGTAAACTGGAACACTGGGTATTTGATTTATTTTAAAGTTTGAATTTCTGGCTGTTTTATCATGGTATAGAAGATGTCTTCCAAATATTGGCCATACTCAGCAACTCTGCTAAATTTACTTATTCTTCCTAAAATTTTATCTGTAGAATCTTTTCAACTTTCTACACACGCAGAAATGTTTTATTTCTTCATTTCCAAGCATGTTTCTTGGCTTTTTTCTTGCTTTACTGTATTGCTTTGGATTTAGTATGAAACATAGTAGAATGGGGCATTCTGTCCCATTCCAAATTTAAAGGAAACATTTTCAACAATTTGCCATTAAGTATGGTAATCACTGTAGGTAATTGATAGATAATCTTCTTATGATTACAGAAGTTTGATTCTATTCCTAACAAATTTTCCTTCTTTGTTTTTTTGTTGGCTTGTCTTCATTTTAAAATCATGAGTGGGAGCTGAAATTTATCAAATGCATTTTCTATATATATTAAGATGATAATTTGTTTTTCAATTTTCCTCCTTTAATATGATGAATTATTGATTCTTGGAATAAAACCAGCTTGATAATGATGTGCTAGTTTTCATGTATCACTGTATTTGTTTCAGTAATATTTTGTTTATGATTTGTCATGTCTTGAGAGAAAAAAAATGCCCTGAGATTTTTCTTTCTTACAATGTTTTGTCAGGTTTTGAAATCAATATTATCCCAGACACATAAAATAACATGTGTTCTTTCTTTTGCTTGTCTGAAAGAATTTCATAAAATTGAGCATATTTCTGCCTTAAGTTTATAGAAGAATTCACAAGTGAAGTCACCTGGGTATGGAGCATACTTTGTGATAAATTTGTTTAAAAGATAGATTTAATTTATTAATGGATATAAGGCTGTGTCTTTTTGTGTCATTAGTGTTTTTCTAGGATATTGCCCACTTCATATTAATTTTCAAAAGTATTGGCAGAACAAAGTTGCTCATAAAACATATCTTATATGGAAACTCTTTAGTGATGCCCTCTTTCATATTATTAATTATGTGTGCCTTACCTTTAATTTGTTCATCATTCTAGCCATGAGTTTATCTTATTTGTCATTCTTTTTAAAGAATTAGTGTTTGGCTCTATTAAGTTTTCTGTTTTTTTTCAATTTCACTCTTTTTGCTCTGCTTTTATTGCTTCCCTCTTTCTACTTTATTTTGGTTTCAATTTCTGTTTTTTCCTACCTTCCTGAAATGCATGCCTGGATCATTGTTTTTCAGATTTTTGTTTTCTTTTCTAATACATTCATTTAAAACTATAACTTTCCCTCTAATCACTGCTTTAGTTATATCCCATTAGCTTTGATATGCTATTTTATTATTCCATTCCTAATATTTTCTAATTTTCACTATGATTACATCTTGACCCATGAATTTTATAAAGTTTATTGTCTAATTTACAAACATATGGGCATTTTCTCTGCAGATTTTTGTTACTGAATTTTTGGCATACTTCCACTATGCTCTGAGAACTTTTCCTGTATGATTTCAATCCTTTGAAATCTTATTTTATTGATTGCCAATATGGGTTCAATTTTGATAATTTTTCATGTCCATTTGAAGTAGGTTTTTTGGTAGGTTAGATTTTGTCTGAAACTATGTAGTCAGGAGCAGAACACACTCTATAATTTTCTTCTTTTTTTGACTTTAAAAAAAATTACAGATTCAAAGAGATGCAAAAATACTAGAGAGAGGTCTCATTTACCCTTCAGCCAGTTTCCCCCAATGGTCATATCTCACATAACAATAGCATAATATCAAAATCAGGAATTTGATAGTGGTACAATGTTCATATATGCTTCTATGACATTTTATCACATGTGTAGCTTTGTGCAACCACCACTGCAATCAAGACACAGAACTCTTCCAATACCACACAGATCTTGCGTATGCTGCCCCTTTATAGGTCTCTCTACCCCCACCATTCCTAACCCTTCACACCAATAATCTGTTCTCCATCTCTATAATTTTATCATTTCAAGAATGTTACATAGGTTGAAGCATAGAGTATGTGACCTTTTGAGATTTTATTTTTCATTCAGCATAATGCCCTCAAGATCCATTCAAGTTGTTTATATATCAATAGCTTGTTCCTTTTTATTGCTAAGTAGTATTCAGTAGTATGGCTATACCACAGTTTGTTTAACCATTCACCTACTGAGGGACAGTTTGGTTGTTTCCAGTTTGCAGCTCTTCAAATAAATGGAGATATGGAGAATTCTGTACAAGTATTGGTATGGACATAAGTTTTCATTTCTCTGAGATTAATGCTCAAGATAGTGATTGCTTGGTTGTATATTTATTAAATTTATTATTTTTAAGTTCTATTATTTTGTTTATTATTTTTAAGAAGCTGCCAAACTATTTCCCATAGTGGCTATATCATTTAACATTCCCACTAGCAATGTATGAGTAATCTAGTCTTTTTTGCATCTTACCAGCATTTGATGTTGCCATTATTTTCCATTTTAGTTCTAATAGGTATGTAGTGATAACTCATAATGGGCTTAATTTGCTTTTCCCTGATGACTAGTGATGTCGAACATCTTTTCATTTGTTTACATGCCATCTTCTTTGGTAAAATGTCTCTTCATATCTTTTGCCCATTTTATAATTAGATTGATTTTTCATATTGAATTTCAAATGTTCTTTATATGTTCTTATTGGAGTTCCTTGTCAGATATGTGGTTAGTAAATCTTTTCTCCCAGTGTATAGTTTGTGTTTTCATCCACTTAGCAGGATCTTCCACAGAGAAAAAGATTTGATTTTGATGAAGTCCAATTTATCATTTTTTCTTATGTGGATGGTTCATTTAGTGCCATTTCTAAGAACTCTTAAGCAAACCCTAGAGCCCAAAGATTATCTTCTATGTTATCTTTAAGAGTTTTTATAGTTTCATGTTTTACATTTAAATCTGTGACCCACTTTGCATTCATTTTTGTATAAGAATTGATCTTAAGGAATAAACAAAAAGCTCCTGGAACTAATAAGTGAGTTTTTCCAATGTTGCAGGACGCAATAGCAACATGCAAAAGTCAATTGTATTTCTAAATACTAGCAATGAATACATGGAAACCAAGTTAAAAATATGATACCTTTTACAATCACTTCAAGAATTTTTTTTAAATACATGGAAGTAAATCTAACTAAACATGTACAAGACTAGTATTCTGAAAAACTACAAAATGCTGATGAAAGAAACTGAAGAATATCTAAGTAAATGAAGATTTATACAAGGTTCATGGATTCAAAATCTCAACACAATAAAGATGTCATTTCTCCCCAGATTGATATACAGGCTTAATGGAATTCCTAACAAAACCCCAGAAGAACTTTTTGCAGATATTGGTAACATTATTCTACAATTTATATTTTAAGGCAAAGAATGGCTAAAACGATTTTGAAAAAGAATAAAGGAGGAATCACTCTACCTGCTTTCATGTCTTATATATAGTTTCAGTAATCAAAACTGTATGGTATTAGCAGACTGTTAAAAACATAGATCAATGAAACAAATTAGAAAACCCACACTATTCGCACACTAGTATGGCTAATTGATTTTTGACAAAAGTGCAAAAGGAATTCAATGGAGCAGGGATAGTCATTTCAAGAAATGGTGCATCCATTTCTATATTCATCCATAGGAAAAAACAAACCTCAATCTAAACCTCACACATTAATCAAAAATTAACTCAAACTAGATTACAGATTTAAATGCAAAAGGTGAAACTATAAAAATTTTAGATATTAAAAAAAAAAAGAGAAAATCTTTAGTACCTAAGTGTTGTAGATGTTATGTGAAGGTTCTTTGGGTGATGAGGTGCAAACATATATAGCCTGCCAGCAGAGAACACATGAAAGGGTAGCTTTATTAGATCAAAAAGTCTGGAAGAGAGGAGGGGAGAATGAGAACAGCAGAGGGGCCTGTCTTACCTAACCTAGGCTTCTGTGAGTGTCCATGGAGGAAGTGGTAAAGAATCACATGTGGGTACCAATTATTGCCTTTATTGTAACACAGAGGGGAGGGATAGGATTTTCTCATGGATACTGGGGACTGGAGGTTTCAAACTATAAGACAAAAAAAGCGGAAGTGGCAAGGGCTGTTTGGAGAAGCTGAGGGCAGCTTCTTATCATCCAAACTGTATGAGGGTACATGCCCTGCTGGTAAGTTATGCAAAGGGTAGAAGGCAGGGGTCTTTATTATACTAAACCATATAGAGGTGTGGGCCTTGCTAACAGCAGTTATGCCCAGGGCCGGGCTAACTGGGGTGGTCGCTTAGAAGGGAAACTTATGATAGGCCAGGCAGGATGAAGAGGCACCAAATATAATTTCCTTTGTGCCATTACACTAAGGTTTAATGAAGAGTTCTTAGACATGAAACCAAAAGCATGATCCATAAACAAACAAAAAAGAAATGAATGCTTGGACTTCATCAAAATTAAATTATTTTGCTCTATGAAAGACCCTGTTAAGAGGATGAAAAGACAAGCCAAAATACTATTTTGATTATATTAATGGACCTTTCATGAGTTTGGTTTTGGTGGGGACCTTAAATGTATTGAACCAAGGATGATATTTGTTTGTAGGCAAGTATTTTTTTCAGTGTAGATTAAATGTGTCAAACAGAAATCGTGAGACTTAGCCCTCTTATGTAGTATTCATGTTTGTTATTGAATTAATTTATCCCTATAGCTCCACTATACCTAACAAGTACAATAAACTTTCTGTCAAGTATAAAATGATTTCTCTCAGAATATAAATTGATATTTACCAAATCTGAAAATATAATCAGTAAGACTATCAATTTCCATATACTGAAAATATATTATACTTTACTTTCAAATATCTGAAGAATATTTGCAAATATTATCCATGTGTTAGGCCACAGTCATGATCAATAAATTTCAAGGGATTTCTCTTTTATCTCTGGTCATATAATTATCCAAAGTTGTCTCAAGGAAAAATAGAAATATTAAACAAACCAATGACTGTGAAAGGAAATAAAGAAATATATCATAAAAACTATAGAACAGAAAAAAACATTTATAACAGAAGTTTTTATGAGTGAACGTGAGAAGAATCATATAATTTATGTAGTTCTTTAACAACAAATTATAATTATTCCTATCAACTAAACAATAATCAAATGCACACAGAGACTTAGAAACCAGTCTCTTAAATATCAATATAGATATCAAACTAGATGAATAAACAACAATATATTAAGACCAAAAAAAAATGCTTCATGCTAGAAATGCAAGGATTATTGAATTTTAGAAAAAAAAATATATCTTCATAATAATTAAAGAAAGGTAAACAACCATCTCAATAGCCAATAAAAGAATGTTTAATAAAAAGAACTATACATGGATTAAAAATAGTAAATGCATATACTCTTAACAAGATCTAAATATATAATGGAAATAAAGAGCCATGAGCATGTTTAATGCTGAAATACTAGGAACATTCTTACAAAAGATGATAAGAAAATACAGACGCCGATTAACTTCTTTATTATTGAACATTATTTGAGAATTGCCAACCAATTCGATGAGTTAAGTTTATGTCATAAGAGGTCTAAATATTATAATGGGTCAGAAAAAATAACTGTTATTTGTAGATGATTTATAATTGTAGAGAAAATTTATAAGCAATCAAACAGTAATAAATATTTAATATGATTAAATATACATGTGTATATATATATATAATTCAGTAGTTTTGCCCCATACAAAATATAACCAGCCAAAAAATGCATCGTTAGAAGTTTTTGTATTCAAAATAACACCATAAACAACTACTAAAACTACAAAACCCATAAAGCCTTAGAAGTAAATTTATACTAAATTTTAGGATTCATTTGAAGGAAATTGTAAAACTCCATTAAGCTATATTTTTAAAATACTTGAATTACAGATTCACATATTTTACTCTTGAATAGTGTGGCAGTTTTGAAGTTATATGTACCCCAGAAGGGATCATTTTCTTTTAATTCATTTCTGTAAGTGCAGATATATTGTAGGTGTGACCTTTTGATTAGGTTATTTCAGTTGAGGCCTTCCCTAGGGTGGGTCTTAATCCTTTTACTTGAGTCCTTTATAAGAGGATAAAACACATACAGAAGCTAAGAGATGAAATTAAGAGACACTCACAGAAAAAGCCTCAGAGAAGCTGAGAAGAAGCCATGAAGCCAGAAGCTGAAACCAACAAAACTGGGAGAGAAGGACCAGCAGATGTGCAATATGCCTTGCTATCTGACAGAGGAGCCCAAGTTCACCTGTAGCTAGTCTTCAGAGAAGGTACCCTCCTGTTGATGCCTTAATTTGGACATTTTTCACAGCCAAAGGACTGTAAGCTTGTAAGTTAATAAATCCCAATTATAGAAGCCATCACATTTCTGGTATATTGCATTTCGTCAGCTTTAGCAAACCAAAACAAATAGGAAACCTCAATGTTATAACTATGCCACTTTTTTCTATATTAATCTTTGAATTAAGCTTAATGCCAATCAATAGACAAAAAGAATTTTTACCATACAAAATTGACAAAATTATACTGATATTTATTTGAAAGAACAAACATAAGAGATTTGCCATGAAAATTCTGAGGTAGAAAACTGAGTAGAGGCTACCACTACCTTATATTAACATACAACATAAAGCTTGAATAATTAGATCAACATTTCACTGCCTAAGCAAAAGACATAATCAAATGGAACAAGAGGGTCCAGAAATCATGCCAAATATATCCATTAAAAAAAATAAATTTGTTATGGTAAAGCAGTGAGAAGATATTTTATTGAATAAATGATTTGGGGGCAACTTTTTAAGTACATTCAAATTTTTAAAAAAGTAAATTAAAATACAAACAGCAAAATAAATCCTTACACCTAATAGATGAAGAACAAAAATTGTCAGTAAAAAGATTGAAAATTCTACAATAATGTTGGCATGGAAGAAGTCTTTCTGTACAGATGATATTAAAACTGTCATGTCATTACAGACTGTTCAATTAACAGTTGGAAAGTGCACAAAGTGGGAATCTCTTTTATTTAGTTGTCTTAAAAAGGATATTTTCTATCTCTGCTTTTTCTGCTTTCATCCATGTGGTTACAGTTCAGTAAGAGTCTAGATTCTGATTTAGATAGAGTTGAGTAAAAATTGTGGGCCTGATTTGATCTGAAGCCAGTGTAGTTTGAGGAAATGGAGTCTCTTTTGGTTGCATCTGCATTTTCCATTTTTGTGCATTGATGTTTAGGGCCCAACCCTAACAAATAATATATTATTTTGTCACTTTATTGTATGCCCCTACATCTTTCAGTGAGTTCATGGAGGAAACCGGCTGTGGTCTGAGACAGGATGACTTAGACTTGGTTGCCCCTGATAAAAAAGTTCCGCTTTTCATGGAACTTAGGATACCACAACTTTATTAATCAGATAGCATCCCATTCAGAAAGCAGAGGGGCACTTTACCAAGGAAGTAGAAAAGGAAAGCTCAAATAGGGTGAATGTGGAAGCAAGTGAGGAAATGTTCTGATTAGCTGACATTAAGTTTCCATTTTACATTGGGGGGTCTTACAAAGTGGGAAGCAGATATATACTGTTTAGTATGGTATGCTTGTCCATTCTGATAAGCTATCTCTACTGGATTGAAGCTAGTTTTATCACCAGGTGTTGCTTATCAGTAACCCTGTAAGGTGTGTTCCATTTTCTAGGAAAACCCCTGCAGGTCTATTATTTTTGTTTTCCAGAAAAGCCTTTCTCAAAAGGGGGGGGTGAGGGGGGGTCCTCTCCTGGCAGCACCTAATGCAGGTTGGCCACTTTGTTTTATGTAACACCCCAAAATAAAAACTTAAGACAAAGACCTACATGGAGATAATTTATTTGGAAATTTATGCCAATGAGCAGATGTGAGGGACCAGAAAAATATGACCAAGGCAGGCGGCCAATACAAAAATACCTTATTGGTGTTATCCACCACTTCAGGCAACTGGAGACAGGTTACACCTAGACTTTCTAAGGAGCTTTGTGAAATGCAACTTAGATCTGTCTTCCCAGAGTTTGCAAGAGAGACTGCCTCTTCAGTTCCTTGCTAGTGAACGATAGCACCATAAGTATTAACTATCCACACACTTGAGCTATCTGTGTAATGTCATGTGTATCATGTGTAATGTCATGTCAAATGTAGCTGAGCCATGTGTAATGTCTAAATGTGTCCTGTGGAATAAATAAGTACGTGAATGAGGCCAAGGCAAAGTTCTGTCAGATTACAGATTGGTGAGGCTGTGGCTGGAGTAAAATATTCTAGAGAATATTTGGTACTGCATAATAGGAATACGAAATTAGGATTTGGTTATTGCTAGTTCCTTTAGCAAAAAACCTTCTTGAAAATTTCAACACATAAGATAGTTTTTAAGAGCTCCTCAAATGCTAATAATTTTGTTATGTGATGTGATTTTAGCAATGAATTTGCACAGGGAGAAAAGAAGCACCAGGAGAGATGGAATTTCCTGTATTGACAGGGATCTCTATTATTTTGACTTCAAATACACAAATGTTTATATAGTGGACAATTTCCTTACAGTAGAAAGTGATAGTGGCCCAAGGGCCTTTTTCTTAAGGATTGGATAAACTTGTCTGGACTGGGATAGGGTGTTTAGTTCATTCAAGTTGTTGACAGAAAAATTCAGTTTAATGTGATAGAAGGGCTGAGCTTTCTATTTCCTGTAGCCACTCTAAGACTCTCAGCTTTTTTACAGCTACCTGCCTTTCTTGTCATGTTGCCCCTCCATCTTCAAATCAGCGATGGTGCATCAAGTCCTTCTCATGATTTGAATCTCTCTGACTTCTGCTGCATCTCTTCTGCCTCCAGGTGGAGAAAGTTCTTTGCTTTTAAGGGTGAATGTGATAAGATTGGGCCCACC
Source organism: Choloepus didactylus (assembly GCF_015220235.1). Classification (NCBI taxonomy): domain Eukaryota; kingdom Metazoa; phylum Chordata; class Mammalia; order Pilosa; family Megalonychidae; genus Choloepus; species Choloepus didactylus. The sequence continues at coordinate 33,474,746 of NC_051334.1, read as the reverse complement.
TGGATAATCTTGCATATGTCCAACATCTTAAGATCACCAATTAGTAACTTTAACACAAATGAAAAATCTTTTTGCCATGTTAGGTGACCTAGTCACAGGTTCTGGGGATTTGGACATGTTCATCTTTGGAGAGCCATTTTTCCTGCCACAATGAGGAACACAGCTTTCTCTAGAACCATGGTAGGAGACAAACAAAAGGAAATTATTGCACACAAACTTCATTTTCCTGCCAAGATGGTTAAAGATGCTGGTTGCAACACACACACACACAAAAAAAAAATATGTAGAAAAGGAAAGGAAATACAAATTCCAAGAACTAATCTAAATTTTCATGAGAAACCCTTAGGGAGAATAATGGCCCTTTTATTCAGGGACCTGAGTAGAGCCTGAGGGGAGGAATGCCTGCCACCTGAACTGGAGAGGAGCTGAGGTTGGCAGTGGAAGAACAGGATTCTGTTCCTGCTGCTACTTCTTACTGCTTTGGAACAATTTTAGGATGCTCCTTAAACTGAGGAATGGCCCACATCAGTGGAGCCACCAGTGCTGCTGCCTGCTGGGATAGGGGGTACATGAACACAGGTGAGGACTTTCCAGCCACCCTGACACTCTCTCCCACCTCTTCCCTACAACTCCAGTGAATGTGTCTACTTCTAGTGTTGATTCTTCCTAAGGCTGTAAAGGCTAATGTGATGTCTCTGTTTGTTGCCTGACAGAGTAGTAGCCCCCCAAAATTAAAGTTGGTTTGATGGGATTTCCACTTCTGGCTGTGATGGAGTAGCTTGGGAAAATGAAGATTCCAGCTACAAAACAACTAAAAGACACAGAATAACAATCCTAAGAAGAAAGCTGGTCAAGCATATGCTTTCAAAGGCATCACCTCAGATTGCCACTGAACCCCAGAGAATTTGAGGAACCAAATTCCTGGAAAGACATGAACTGCAAAGAAGTAAACAGACACTGAGCTGAACTTTCCTAGAAACATTTGCTGATTCTTCACATGGAGGAAGGTGCTGCAAATCTAGTCAAGGCGCAGAAAATCCAGCAGAGCTTTCAGCAATCTCACAAAACAGGAGCGACAAAAATTGAAGTTTGGGGCTGCCAAGGCAGACAAGACTTGAGGGGCCAACAAACATCCCTAGTGAGAAAGAAGGGGCAGACTGTGGGGTAAAGTTTTATCTCAAGGTATTTGCTAAATAATTAAGCTGTGCCGGGCAAAAGTCTGAGAAACTAAGCTGATAGCTGCTAAAAGCAGACAAATGGACGTTCCAATACTCTTCTGGTACTGAAAAGCCAACTGGTATTCAGAACACACCAAGGAAGAGAGGTTTCTAGTAAATGCCCTAGGCTCTCAGTTGAGACCATGGAAGGAATAACCACAAGCAGAGGGTGAAAACTATAAGTAGAATGCAACCAAGGCTTGGCCTGCTGAGTCCCTGGTTGAGTTAACTTTGTCCCTCACTCACTATGCCTAACACGGTATGTGCAGTAAACTCTCTCTATAGGAAAATACCATTATCTAGAGACTTAGCAGGCTTAGTTCAATGTCTGGAATTGAATATATTTTTTTTAAATATACCCAAAATCAGAAACAGGAGAAAAATAAGACCAATAATAGAAACAAGCCAACAGATATCACAGTTATTGAAATTATCTGGCAAATATTCAGGTTGAAACACATGGAGCAAAATTAGTGGCAAGTATAGAAAACAGTATGAGACATTTGGAGCACAGTGAAAATGACTAGCATAAGGCAATTGGAGATATTAAGAAGAGAGGAGAGAAAAGTACAGGGCAATATTGCAAAAGATAATGGCTGAGATTCTTCCAAAATTGGTCAAAGAAATCAAACCACAATTTCAAGAAATTCTATACCCCAGGCAGGGTAAATACAAAGAAACCCACATGTAGGCATATCACAGTTTGAACTACTGAAAATCAATGTTAAAGAGAAAAGTTGAAAAACAACCAGAGAACATAAAAATATTGTCTGAAAACGAGCTTTCTTTTTAAGAAAACAGAAAAGTAAAAGGACCAAATGACAATAAAAGGAATGACAATTGGGGAATAAATAAGGATTCTACAGATTTTGTAAGTATACTAAGAATTTATGAACAAATGTATGCCAATAAATGTGAAAATTTAGATAAGGAAATATTCCCAGAAACACTCAACTTACTAAAAATAGCACAAGAAAAAATACAAAATCAGAATGGTCTCATATATTATATAATTTTAGTCTGTAATTGAAGATCTTTGCACAAAGAAAACTCTAGAACAAATGGCTTTACTGGTTAAATTTATGAAACATTTATGGAAAAATATTATCAGGTACTACCCAAACTTATCCAGATATTCAAAAAGGAGTGGGGCATATCTCATCTTATTTCATGAAACTGACATAACCCAGGTAACAAAATCTGACAAAGATATATTGAAAGAAATGAAAATAGCAGGACAATTTCTCTCATGACTATAGAAGCAAAATTCTAAATAAAGAACAAATTGGAAATGTTAAAAGAAAAATAAAATGAGGAACATCTTACAATTATCATAATAGGGTCAAAAAAGGCATCTGATAAAATTCAATATCCATTCATGACAAAAACTATTAGCTAACCCAGGATAAAAGAAAATACTCTTATCTTGAAAAAAAGTAACAAAAAAACTAAAACACACACCCTGGTTACTGAAGATAAGCTGCAAGTTTTCCTTTAAGAACAAAAGCAAGAGCAGGATACCTTTTTTATCTACTTCTATTCAGCATAGTATTGGTGATCCTATTAAGTGTATTTAGAGGGGAAAATGTTTAACAAGTAGAAAGGAAAAAAAACACTATTTACATTCAGAAGGCGTAATTATGAATGCAGAAAATTCAAAGTAGTTTACAAATATTTGAATTATTAAGTGAACTTAAAATGGTCCCCCAAGTTAAACCATAGACTATAGTTAATCGTATTATAAAAATGTGCTTTCATCAATTGTAACAAATGTGCCATACCAATGCAAGGTGCTAATAATAGGGTGATATATGGGAATCCTGTATATTAAGCATTATTGTTCTATATACTCACAACTTCTCTAATAAAAAAACAGACTAAAAAAAACAAAAAAATGATACTTCAGGAAAAATGGAGATGAAATGTTAACATTCACATAACATAAAATACTAGAAAACCCATGGGGTGGTGGTAGGGGGAGGGAAAACGGGGGGAAAAAAACACTTGTAGTAGGTGCTAGAATTTTAGCTTTTAAGTGCAAACAACCTCAAGCAAACTAAATTCACTGAAAGACTTAGTGCAAAAATCCAGAGCACCTGACAAGTAAACCGTTCCTTATCTTTCAAGAAAGCAGGGGTGGGGGCGGAAAGTAGTAGTTTGCTTTGACTGAAGCCTGCAAATGTGAGTCTTTGGTAAATGCCAAAAATATCTTCCATAACACATTCACACACCTATAAAAACAAAAAAGCTCAGTCAGAAATGCCAATAAATCATTCTGAACCTGTATGAAATCCATACAGCTGCAAAAACATAAAATCAACTCAGATTTTTAGAGCAACTTCAGAAAAAAGCCAATATCCATAGTGTAAATAGGACTTTTTACCATTTTGACAGTAAAAGTCAGATTGTCTTTGAACTTTTCATTTTTATTGCATTTATTTTTGCAAAATCAACTAAAGAGATATATGAATACTATAAGTTTACCATAGGAGGGGAGAAAAAGAGTTTGTGATTAGGAATGGGGATGAGGAAGGATATGGGTTGAACCAAAGCTGAACTTTTCATTGCTTAGCATCCAGCCAGACACTAGAAAGGAAACCTCAAACAAAACCTTTGCCATTAGCACAGATGCAAAAAGGGAGAAAATAAAGAGGAAACAGTGATTACCCAGAAGCCAGGCTTTCGAAGAATTTCCCATGCAATCCTGACAAACCAAGTCAAAGGAAAAGTAGGGAAGATTTGTCAGGTCAAGAGAACGAGCTATTTGCCATACTATTTGCCATATTGGGCACTGGAACCCTTGAGGTCTGGGTTTCTATGACGCCGTTTTTAGCCACCACAGATGTCATTCTAACCTGTTTCTGATCCAGCTGGAAGTGCTTGTTCAGCTTTTCTCCCTGAACACAACAAAAAGTTGCTCTCTTGTAAAGTTCCAGTTCTAGTGAGTTTGGGACATTTTCAATTCTTTTGTTGTTATTTACTTAGTGACTGAGACATATTTGCCTTCTAAAATAGTGCCAAAAATAATTTCTCTCTCACCTCTGGATGATGTCAGCTCTCAGGAACGGGAGAGCTGGAGGAAACAATAGAAATTTCAGTGGTAACATTTAATGAAGTGTACCTTTACCCCAAATCCAAATTTACCTCCGTTTTCTGTACCAAGCAGTTGAAAGGCTCTCAGAGGGAATTTAGGGAAATTAGGAATTTAGGGAATTCAGATTTAGACTGCAGAATAACATTGGTGCTTTGACTTTGAAATTCCCCGGGAAAAATATCTTGAAATACTTTTATATTCTCTACTACCCAATGATTTCAAGCAACTCATGTGAACTTTATGAAAAGAAACTATAGATGTCCCAAGGCACTCGACACAGATGATCTAAATAAGCCTTAAAGCAGCCCTTAAAAGCACAAGGCAATATGTTTAGCACCAGAAAGCCAAGGACATGAACCTTGGAGAGCCTCGATAAAATACCCAGCAAGTCTATAGCATAAGGAAAGGGAAGAACCCTGGATTCTTGTTGATGGGGACTTGGGGGGGGGGGGGGAGTCACAAGGTCAATTAACAGCAATTAATTATATTTCTATATGACAGCAGCAAATGAATGAAAAGGGAAAATTTTTAAAGGATACAACATGTAACATCAAATAAAAGCCAATAACTACAAATAATTCAAAAACATTTTGAGCAATATCTATATAATGAAAGATACAAAATGGTATTCAAAATAATATAAGAGGACCTCAATAAATGGAAGACTATACCAGGTACATAAATTAGAAGACATTATGGTATAGATGCAATTATTCCCAGAAGTTGATCTGTAAATTCAATACAATCCCAGTCAAAATTATATCTTTTATAATTGTATCTGTGTGCATGTGCACAAATTAACAAGCATATTATAAAATATATATGAAAATCTCAAAGGGGAAAAAGTACCTTGGAAAATTTAAAGAATGAAAGCAAAGCTAGCATGGTGACACTATAGACAGCTATGGTAATTAAGACACTGTGTCATTAGTATGAAGACAGAAAAACACAACAATGGAACATAATACAAAGTTCAGGAGGAGACCCACTCATATATAGTTGCTTGAATTATGACAAAGTTGCCATTCTAATATAGTTGGAAGAATTTGGTAATTTCAAAAATTACAAGGACTTCTCACATCATAGATTAGGTGTGCCTGTATTTGACTTTCACACATATGGATTCATGTATATTATTTTGCATCTTGTTTGTCTCTTTGTGGAAATCATTCTAGTTACTGCATGCAGCAGTTATTCCTTCCATGTCATTACTGTATACTAATTGCATTGTTTTAAATGACCATGCTTAATTATGGCAGTGACAAGGTGAAATAACTAAGGGGGACAGGTTCTGTGGTAAGGTTCAGTTTTTAATCTGGAAGTTGGTCACAATGATGTGCCCAACTTGTAAAAATAATAATGAATTTATCACATAATTTGTGCACCTTTCTGTATGTATGTTATGCTTAAACAAATATTTTATTTAAAAAATGATTCTATTATTAATTTGAATTTCTACCGGGAAATGAGGTACGCTCCTTTCATTAAATGGACTTCAATTGACAAAGATTAATTTCTGAACTTTGAATCTCCCTAGGTCACACACCTGTATCTGATTATGGAATATGCATATGATATTCCCAGGGGAACATAAACTCAATGGCAAAATACTTTGACTTTTTTTACATTTCCTTTAAAGAAACAAACAAACAACATATAGCATCTAGAACAGAAATGTTTCAACAAACAAGTAATTTTAAATAACTATGAAAATAATACTAAGTTTAGCAACTTAGTAGTATTTTAGTAACATGAAAAGAAGAATAAATAAATATAAAAAGAACCAAATATAAGAGTCAAATAAGAAAAGTATAGTGGTTGGGAAAAAAATAACCAAATAGACTGGGTAAACAAGAGGATGAAGTAACCTGAAGAATAATTTAGAGAGGTAGAAAGTCAGAATGCGAAACTCTACCAAAAGTAGCAAGAAATGATGCAAAAATAACCAGAAAAAGAAGAAAATAATAAAAATTAAAGAGAAAGTACCTAGGAATAAACTTAACCAAAGATGTAAAAGACCTATACAAAGAAAACTACATAACTCTACTAAAAGAAATAGAAGGGGACCTTAAAAGATGGAAAAATATTCCATGTTCATGGATAGGAAGGCTAAATGTCATTAAGATGTCAATTCTACCCAAACTCATCTACAGATTCAATGCAATCCCAATCAAAATTCCAACAACCTACTTTGCAGACTTGGAAAAGCTAGTTATCAAATTTATTTGGAAAGGGAAGATGCCTCGAATTGCTAAAGATACTCTAAAAAAGAAAAACGAAGTGGGAGGACTTACACTCCCTGACTTTGAAGCTTATTATAAAGCCACAGTTGCCAAAACAGCATGGTACTGGCACAAAGATAGACATATAGATCAATGGAATCAAATTGAGAATTCAGAGATAGACCCTCAGATCTATGGCCGACTGATCTTTGATAAGGCCCCCAAAGTCACCGAACTGAGTCATAATGGTCTTTTCAACAAATGGGGCTGGGAGAGTTGGATATCCATATCCAAAAGAATGAAAGAGGACCCCTACCTCACCCCCTACACAAAAATTAACTCAAAATGGACCAAAGATCTCAATATAAAAGAAAGTACCATAAAACTCCTAGAAGATAATGTAGGAAAACATCTTCAAGACCTTGTATTAGGAGGCCACTTCCTAGACTTTACACCCAAAGCACAAGCAACAAAAGAGAAAATAGATAAATGGGAACTCCTCAAGCTTAGAAGTTTCTGCACCTCAAAGGAATTTCTCAAAAAGGTAAAGAGGCAGCCAACTCAATGGGAAAAAATTTTTGGAAACCATGTATCTGACAAAAGACTGATATCTTGCATATACAAAGAAATCCTACAACTCAATGACAATAGTACAGACAGCCCAATTATAAAATGGGCAAAAGATATGAAAAGACAGTTCTCTGAAGAGGAAATACAAATGGCCAAGAAACACATGAAAAAATGTTCAGCTTCACTAGCTATTAGAGAGATGCAAATTAAGACCACAATGAGATACCATCTAACACCGGTTAGAATGGCTGCCATTAAACAAACAGGAAACTACAAATGCTGGAGGGGTTGTGGAGAAATTGGAACTCTTATTCACTGTTGGTGGGACTGTATAATGGTTCAGCCACTCTGGAAGTCAGTCTGGCAGTTCCTTAGAAAACTAGATATAGAGCTACCATTCGATCCAGCGATTGCACTTCTCGGTATATACCCGGAAGATCGGAAAGCAGTGACACGAACAGATATCTGCACGCCAATGTTCATAGCAGCATTATTCACAATTGCCAAGAGATGGAAACAACCCAAATGTCCTTCAGTAGATGAGTGGATAAATAAAATGTGGTATATACACACGATGGAATACTACGCGGCAGTAAGAAGGAACGATCTCGTGAAACATATGACAACATGGATGAACCTTGAAGACATAATGCTGAGCGAAATAAGCCAGGCACAAAAAGAGAAATATTATATGCTACCACTAATGTGAACTTTGAAAAATGTAAAACAAATGGTTTATAATGTAGAATGTAGGGGAACTAGCAGTAGAGAGCAATTAAGGAAGGGGGAACAATAATCCAAGAAGAACCGATTAGCTATTTAACGTTCTGGGGATGCCCAGAAATGACTATGGTCTGTTAATTTCTGATGGATGTAGTAGGAACAAGTTCACTGAAATGTTGCTATATTATGTAACTTTCTTGGGGTAAAGTAGGAACATGTTGGAAGTTAAGCAGTTATCTTAGGTTAGTTGTCTTTTTCTTACTCCCTTGTTATGGTCTCTTTGAAATGTTCTTTTATTGTATGTTTGTTTTCTTTTTAACTTTTTTTTTCATACAGTTGATTTAAAAAAGAAGGGAAAGTTAAAAAAAAAAAAAAAAAAGAAAAAAGACAAACAAGGAAAAAAAAAAAAAAAGATGTAGTGCCCCCTTGAGGAGCCTGTGGAGAATGCAGGGGTATTCGCCTACCCCACCTCCATGGTTGCTAACATGACCACAGACATAGGGGACTGCTGGTTTGATGGGTTGAGCCCTCTACCATAAGTTTTACCCTTGGGAAGACGGTTGCTGCAAAGGAGAGGCTAGGCCTCCCTGTATTTGTGCCTAAGAGTCTCCTCCTGAATGCCTCTTTGTTGCTCAGATGTGGCCCTGTCTCTCTGGCTAAGCCAACTTGAAAGGTGAAATCACTGCCCTCCCCCCTACGTGGGATCAGACACCCAGGGAAGTGAATCTCCCTGGCAACGTGGAATATGACTCCCGGGGAGGAATGTAGACCCGGCATCGTGGGATGGAGAACATCTTCTTGACCAAAAGGGGGATGTGAAAGGAAATGAAATAAGCTTCAGTGGCAGAGAGATTCCAAAAGGAGCCGAGAGGTCACTCTGGTGGGCACTCTTACGCACACTTTAGACAACCTTTTTTAGGTTCTAAAGAATTGGGGTAGCTGGTGGTGGATACCTGAAACTATTAAACTACAACCCAGAACCCATGAATCTCGAAGACAGTTGTATAAAAATGTAGCTTATGAGGGGTGACAGTGGGATTGGGAATGCCATAAGGACCAAACTCCACTTTGTCTAGTTTATGGATGGATGTGTAGAAAAGTAGGGGAAGCAAACAAACAGATAAAGGTACCCAGTGTTCTTTTTTACTTCAATTGCTCTTTTTCACTCTAATTATTATTCTTGTTATTTTTGTGTGTGTGCTAATGAAGGTGTCAGGGATTGATTTAGGTGATGAATGTACAACTATGTAATGGTACTGTAAACAATCGAAAGTACAATTTGTTTTGTATGACTGCGTGGTATGTGAATATATCTCAATAAAATGATGATAAAAAAAAATTAAAGAGAGAGTACTGTACTATCAATGGCAGTATAAAACTCTTAGAGAGGGAAATAAGAAGAGAAAGAAGGTTATTTTTAAAATAATGGTCAAAATAAAATTGTCAGGAATAAAGAAAAGTGAAATAATTCAGGTTGAAATAAATTGGAGACCATCAAACAGGAGAGATTTTTTTTAAACCCCTTTTAGACATTGATGAAACTGAAAATTGTTGATTATTAAAAGTTTAAAATTTCCAGACAGAAAGAGATCACCCTACAAAGACACAAAATCAAAATCAAAATTGTCAACACAACGTAAGATGCTTCAGGCAATGGAATAATATTTTTTAAAGAACTGAAGGAAAATAATTCAAATCTAGAATTTTATATCCAGCCAAACTCATTCAAATAAGAAAGTCAGGTATAAATGGTGCCTCAGAAAGTTTGCCACACAAAGACCCATATTGAAAGCCCATTTGGAGGTGGTATTCAAATAAGATGACACATAAATCTAGAAGATGCAGCAAATGATACAGGAGTTATAAAGCAGATTTGGCAAGTGTTTTGCTTTCTTAAAAAAAACTCTAAGACCAAAGAAATTAAAAATAATGTTTATTCTTAACAATGGAGAACTACAATTTTGATATGATAGGAGTGGAGGTATTGGAGACTATGACTACGGGGACAAGGAGTTTGGAGAGCTATTTGTATTTTTTGGAGGGAAAACATAATATTTGTGGGTTTAAAATATCCATAGGGATAATTATGCATAAAATTTCTCTTAAGATAGGAACAATCAAATAATGTACAATGTATAACTTTAAAACTACCAGATGAAAGTTATGTCTAACTGAAATAGAGAAAAGAAAAAAAATTTTAATGAAAACATTTCACTTTTTATACTTCATTGGAAAAAGCAGGTTAAGTGGTCAGACTTGTTATCAACGGGGCAAGCAATTATAATATTCTTAAAGTGAGAGTTGTCAAATATTTTTGAACAATAATACAATCCATGACACAAATAAAAAACAGATTGAGATATGTTATACACTGATAATTTTATATATTAAAAATTCTTGCATGCAAAAACATAATACACATTTTGAGGACTAGGGATGAACAAGATGGTGGCATTAGAAACTCCAGGGTGCCATTCCCCCACAGAATCTTTGAACTACTGGCAAAAACTGGTAGAGTCATCTTCCTCAAAACTCCCAAGACAAATGAAAGGGCTGTAGTCACTGGGAAAGAGTCGAATCAAGAAAACACAGCTTTAAAAGTGGTAAGAGAAGCTTGTTGTGCTCTTTCTGGTCCCTTCACCAGTCCTGCTCCAGTACAGCAGGGAGCCCCCCTGCACTTCCATTGTGGATTCCTGATCCTATTCCTAACGGGTAGAGTAAACCCTATGCATGCACTGGAGTGCCTATATGTATCTCCAAGCTAACTGATGGGGTAGCAGCATATAAGATTGAACCAAGAAACTCATCTCCAGCTCACCCTCTCAGAAGTAGCCCTGCAGGCAGAAGCAGCATGTGGACAGGAGAAGCAGTGTAAGAAACCATTAAGACAAGGCAGGCTGGGGCAAAATATTACCTGCTTTAAGTCATATAATAGAACATCCAGGAGGGTGGGGATCTATTTCACTGGGAGTAGGGGGGCATTTGAATTCCAGTAAATGGAGGAATTCCTAAGGTCATGAGCAAACACAAGCCCAGGACAAGACACAGGCTCAGAAAAGATGGAGAGGACCCTGAACTTTGCATTCACATGAGATGACCTTCTTGAGAGGAGGGCTAAACTCTGAAGAACACCAGCCAATGGAGAGTCAAATTGTACACTGTGAAAGGTATTTTTTGTGTGTTGGTTGGTTTGTTTTTGTCAGCTCCTGGCACTCAAGGGATTTCTATCATATCAATAGTTGAGACAGTGCAGAGACTATATATCACAGTTAACACTTTAAAATATTAAAATGTACAGTGTGCAATAAAGGATTACAAGGCAAACAAAGAAAAAGGAAATGATGGCCCACCCAAAGGAACAATATAAAAATTCAGAAATTATCAATAACAAAAAAGACCAGACTTTGGACGTACCAGACGGTGCCAGTTTGACTGTATTATGTCCCCCAAAATGCCATTATCTTTGATGAAATCTTGTGTGGGCAGAAGTATTAGTGTTGATTAGATTGTAATTCTTTGAGTGTTTCCATGGAGATGCAACCCACCCAACTGTAGGTGGTAACTCTGATTGGATAATTTCCATGGAGGTGTGGCCCTGCCCATTCAGCATGGACCTTGATTAGTTTACTGGAGCACTATATAAGCTCAGACATAAGGAGCAAGCTTGCTACAGTCAAGAGGGACATTTCGAGGAATGCACAGGGGCTGAGAGAGGAGCTGTAGCTTACAGAGCAACATTTTGGAGATGGCCTTTGAAAGCAGACTTTTGCTCCAGAGAGGCTAGGACAGGACAGATGCCACAAGAGCAACTAGGAGTGACATTTTTGAGGAGCTGCAGCCTAGAGAGGAACATCTTGGAAGAAAGCCATTTTGAAACCAGAACTCCGAAGCAGACACCAGCCACGTGCCTTCCCAGCTAACAGAGGTTTTCCGGACGCCATTGGCCATCCTTCAGTGAAGGTACCCCCTTACCTTGGACACTTTATGGCCTTAAGACTGTAAATTTGTAACCAAATAAACCCCCATTATAAAAGCCAATGCATTTCTGGTATTTTGCTTAATGGCAGCATTAGCAAACTGGAACACAGACAAAGATTTTTTTTTAAAATGAACCTCAATATGGTCAAGGAGATAAAGGAAAACACAGATAAAGAACTAAAGGATATCAGGAAAGCAAGGAATGAACAATATGAAAATCTCAATAAAGAGGAAGAAATTTTAGAAAGGAACCAAATAAAAATACTGGAGTTGAGGTCCACAGTAACTGAAATGAAAAATTCCTCAGAGGGTTTCAACAGGTGATTGGAGATACCAGAAGAGTCAATGAACACAAAGACAAGACAATGGAAATGATTCAGACTGAGGAGAAGAAAGAAAAAAGAGTTTTTAAAAAATGAACAGAGCCTAAGAGACCTGTGAGTCACCATCAAGCATGCCAATATATGCATTATGGAAGTACCAGAAAAAGAAGAAAGAGAGAAAATGGACGAAGGAATATCCAAAGAAATAATGTCAGAAAAGTTCCCTAATTTTATGAAAGACATGAATATACACATTTAAGAAGACCAATGGACCCCAAACTGCTGAAACTTGAAGAGAACCATGCCCAGATACATAGTAGTCAAAACGTCAAATGCCAAGGAAAAGAGAGTGTGTTGTGTACAAGAGAGTCCCAGTAAAATTAAGTTCCAGTTTCTCATCAGAAACCAGAAGGCAATGGGATGAACCATTTACAGTGCTGAAAAAAAAAAAAAAAACAATTGGCAAGCAAGAAGAATTTTATAACCAGTGAGACTGTCTTTCAAAAACAAGAGATTAAGATATTCCCAGATAAAGAGAAACTGAGGGAGTTCAGCTCCACTAGACCTGCCCTGCAGGCAATGCTAAAGGAAGTTCTTCAGACTGAATGGAAAGGACACCAGACCTTGGATCAAAGAGGCAAAAGGAAATAAAGACCTCTGGTAATGGTAACCATTTGGGTATTTATAAATGCCAGTATTATTTTATTGTAGTTTTTGGTATGTAACACCACTTTTTACTTCCTATAGATTCTAAAATGCAAATTCAGAAAAAGTAATGATAAATATATGGTTTTGGACATAGAATGTATAAAGGTATAACTTGTAATAGGTACAAGGAAAAGTTGGGGGGGGATGGAGGACTATAAGAACAGTGTGTGTTCATGTTATTGAAATTAAGTTGGTATCAAATCAAACATGATTGCTATATGTTTAGGATTTTAAATTTAGCCCCATGATAACCACAAAGCAAACAAATGAAAAAAATATATAGAAAAAGAAATGAGAAGGGACTCAAAATGGTACAATAGAAAAAAATCAAATAAATAAGAAAGTATGCATTAGCAGAAGAATTTAGAAAGAAAAAAGGTATAAGGTTTACAAATACCAAATATCAAAATTGCAGAAGAAAGTCTTACAGTATCAATTGTTACTTTAAATATAATTTGATTAAATTCTCCAGTCAAAATGCAGAGATTGGCAGAAGGGATAAAATACACAAGCCAACTATTGCTCTTCACCACAGATTCAACTTAAATTCAAAAACGTAAGTAGGCTGAAAGTGAAAGGATGGAAAAATATCTATACCATGAAAACAGTAACCAAAAGAGTCCCGGGGTATTTCTACTAATATCAGATAAAATAACTTTAAAGTACAAAATTGCTTGATGGACAAAGATGACCACTATGGTGACAATGGTAGGACAACATTTTGAATGTAATTAACAGTACTAATGCACTTGAGAGGGAAATTTTAGGTTATATACATGTTACTAAAATAAAAGTTACAAAAATGACTGTACAACACAACAGTGAACCCCAATATAAACTAAGTATCACAGTTAATAGTACAATTATAATAATATTCTTTCTATTCTTTCATCAATTGTAACAAAGATCCCACATGAATGCATAGACTTAAAATAGGGGGGTGTATAGGAACTTTGTTTTTCTGCATGATTTTCTGTAAACTTAACAATACAACCTCTCTGATAAAAAAATTATAAAAAGATAATACACTTCTTGAAAACAAAGAAAAATACATAAAACACAGTATAATGATTTCCTATCAAGAGGGGAGAGGATTGGAAATGAGAAATAAAAATTTTTAAATAAAGATGAAATTTTAAAACAAAATGAAATAATATAAAATCCTCCAGAAAATCACTAAAGGGAGACTATAACTGGAATATATAGTCTTGGATATCTGTGGCAGTTTGATAATGCTGCCATTATGCAAAATACCAGAAATGGATTGGCTTTTATAAAGGGGATTTATTAGGTGACAAATTTACAGTTCTGTGGCCATAAAAGTGTCCAAACTAAGGCATCAACAAGAGGATACCTTCAGTGAAGAACGGCCAATGGCGTCAGAACACCTCTGTCTGCTGGGAAGGCACGTGGCTGGCATCTGCTGGTCCCTTGCTCTTGCGTTGTGTTTCAGCTCCTCTCTCAGATCCTATGCATCTAACTATATGAGGGTCCTGTCTTAGTTTTTCCCAAGGAAACTCTGGGTTAGCATCTCCAAATGTCTCCAAGCACCTCCAAGTGTCAGCGTCAGTGTCAGCTCTTAGCTTCTCTCCAAAATGTCCCTCTCAGCTGCTCTGAGCTCCTTCTGTCTGTGAGCTCTCTTATAGGACTCCAGTGATCTAAGCAAGACCCACCCTGAATGGTCAGGGTCCTCACCTCCATGGAAATAATTCAATCAGAAGCTCCATCCTAATCAACAGACTAATCAGTCTGCCACCATAAGATTGCATTAAAGAATATGGCTCTTTGGGGGACATAATATATCCAAACCAGCACAACATCAGTTGGAAAGGGTATGATGAAAGGAGATTGAGTTTTTTCTTCAGACAGAATGTAGAGTATATTAAATGAAGAGGGCAATTTCCCTTTAGAAGTAAGAAGGCAAACTACTAAGTAGCATGATCTGAAGGAAGAAAATGCATTCTTTGCAGAAGATGTGTGGTCTTAGCAGCAGCTTATACATATAATAAAGGGAAAGGATATATTATTAAGTTAGAAAAGTTTATTGAGGATCTAGTTCATTTAACCAAGGAAGATAGGGATGCCCTAGACCTGGAAACTAGAGCAATTATTAAAATTTACTAATGAGGAGCAAAAATATAGAAAATGAACACTTTCTTCCTCTTCATGACTATATGATGGAATTGAAGGAAACAAGGCAGATTTGAAGGGAAGGTGAGATATTTAAGGCTTTCTTTGGTGAGTTTCAACATATCAGAACAATTTTAGATTAGAGAGGCTCATGTGGTGAGTAAAATTCTTTGGAAGTTAATGAGGTTATGACTCTAAGGTTAGTTATAGAAATTACAAGATTTACTAAAGAGTTAACAGAAAATACCATAATTAGTTTCTGATGTGCTTGGAATTCTGTTTGGAAATGGCATGAAACATTGTAGAGTTGTTCTGTGCAGTCAGTTGTCAATAAGTAGGCCAACAGTCTGCTGGTTACCTTTAACAAACCAAGCATTCATGCATCCATATTTCTCAATACGAGAAACCTCACAGTGTAAAGTCTATAGAGATGTTAAAACCAGAAACATGTCAGAAAAAAAAAAAGGGCAGCGGGGAATGTTGGCTGCATACATCTGGTAAAAGCAGAAATTCTTTCTAGAAGTCACTATTCACAGATTCAAGAAAGTCCAGGGGAAGAAAGTCCAGGGCAAGAAGGAGAATTGCCATCTAGTCTGTAATCCTTGGCACCCTGGCCTACATAAGCCACATACACGGCCAATCGTGAGCTTTGTGGTTAAGTGAATTCAATTAACAGAAGAAAGAAATAGAAACAGGAGAATGTACTTATCTAGAGGAAGTAGACTCAAGATTTTAACTCCTCCTGACCCAGAGTTCTTTGCATTTGGGTTCAGTTTCCAAGATCAGCCAACAAAAAGTGGCACGTTGTTTTCCTTTGCCATTTCCTTTGTCTCTCTGAGGAATGTTGGAGGCGGAGTGGCTAAGTGGGTAAAGATGCATAATAGCATTGCTAATTCACTATGATTTCTATTTTTAAAAAAACAATCACAGATGTATTTTTTTTACCGGTTTTAAACTCTGTATAGTTAAATCTTCTATTCTTACTCTTTTCCAAAGTCAAATTTAAAACACATTTAGCTTACTGAATATACTTACATTGGTGTCAGTAACTAGACTATTAACAAAGAACATAATATTTTCTTTTCATTCACTCATGTTGGCTTTAAAGATATTGTTGCTATAAATCTTTCAGCACTTACCAATGCATACTGTGTATTTTCTTCCCAGTAAGAATTATGAGAGATTATAATGCACATAAAACAAACTTGTGCTTCACCTTATGTGAGAAATTTTAGGTGTCTTCTCATTCATGAGGTTAAAAAAAATAACATCCTAAAATGAAACATTTGGCATAATCTGTCTCTCTTTTAGGCCATTAAACTCAAGAAAAAAATGGTAATAACTCTTAACCATGAAAATATCTAAAAGTATAAATTTGCAACTGTTTACTCCTGCTAAAAGGTTGACATCCTCTTTTTTTATTACAACTTAAAAATGTATTTTATTACATGAATCAAAACATCCAGTATGGATCAATCCAGTAAAATATATTTTGGTGATATGTGTAGTATTGAACTCTGTACCACGTTTCAGGTAAAAAAAAAAATAGAGTTTGAATCTAGAAACCAAGGAGAGAATATAAAGCAAATAAGTGTGTATCCCTCAGAACAAAAATACACTATGGATAGTTAAACCTAAACTAAGATTTACAAGGAAAACCATTTAGCACAAAATAGAATCACAATATATTCATTGACTACAATATCATTTATTAAGAACCTGCAATAATAGGTTCTAAGACTAGGCACAGGAGATACAGTGATAATAAAAAGAGACAGACATGAAAATAATTAATGGAGTTAAGTGCTATAATAAAAATGTATAAGGCACACAAAAATGTAGAAGTGCAGAAAATATATTAGCATCCATATAAAAATCTTTTGATTTTGTAGGATGGGATTTCACAGATTAGTTTATTGAATTTTGTTTCCTAAGATATAATATCTAATCATGAGAAACAGATAATTTTATACTTGTAAGAAAATGTGAAGAAAAATTCAGACCAAAAAGCAATATTCAAAACCTCATGATGATGTCACTAAAGAAATGAAATATCATTTGCCCCACTGTTTCTTTACTTTTTAAAACATTTTTTGTGAAATCTAATATATATACATAAAAGTGATAAATTTCAAAATAAAGTTTAACAGGTAATTATAGACCAAATTTCAAAGTATAGTATGGGTTACAGTTCCCCAATTTCAGGTATTTCCCTCTGGCTGTTCTAGTACACTAGAAACTAAAAAGAAGTATCTATATAATGATTCAGTAGTCATTTGTTAAATCCTAACTTCTCTGTTACAACTCCTCCCTCTCATTTAGTCATTCTCTTAATTTTCAGGGATATTTGGGCAACGACCATTCTAACTTCTTCATGTTGAAAAGGGGTATCAACATTATGGGGTAGGGGAATGAAACTGGTTGATGTTCTCGGAGAGACTGATATCTCTGGGTTTCAGAGCTTATATGGCATAGGAACAATCTGGAAGTTTTAAGTTACTGGAAAATAAATTTAATGAGTAAAACTTTTATAGAGTCTTAGATAGATCCCTGGGTTTTCTTTACGGTTTTCAGGAATACTGCTGGTTTGTCCCACTGTTTTTTAAAAGCCATTTCTGTTTTATAAAATTCAGGTGAATAGTCTAAATGTTAAATGTATACAGACATTTAAAGGAATGAAATATCAAAATGAATATGTAAACAGAAATATGGAAAATAATTGGAAATGGTCAGTTATGGGAGGAGGGGTGTCTGTACAACAGTCATTTTAAGTGTGCACAAATGAAAGCTAGTGGAATCAATGGCTTGATGCCATAATGATATTATAGATTAACATGCTTACTGTTTCTATAATACTGAAACCTGGAAAAACATCTGAAGCTGTTGTATAGAACACATGCAGTTATATCCTGCCGACTCCTATCCTCCTGCCTTTATATCAAGAACTAAAATGTACAAAGAACTGTCCTATTCTAAGAGTAAGAAAACAAAGTTCAGGACAAATAACAAGCTCTGAGTATATTAACGTATACCAGAGTTAACCAACCATCTTCCATGCATCATATAAGGACTTTGGAGGATTATAAATGAGCCCCTCTGAATAATGAAGACGCTAATGAAATGTCCACAGGCTGTAACTCCAACTGCTCTTTTGTTCAACCTGCCATGTGAATTAAACGGTGGCACAAGATTCAAGGATGATGCGGGAAAATCGCCTCAAACTAGCCCAGACGTCTCTATAAAATTCTCAACAGCTTCAATTTGTACAATTTTGTGTAACAAGATAAGGAAACTTCTAAACAGAAAAGAAAATTGATGATACATCTTCACAAGGTTTACTTTCCAAAAGAAATTGGTGGCAGGAACTTTGTTTCTAGTTAATAAAGCATCCATTACAAACAGAACCTAGAGTCACCCAATCATAATTATAAAAGAAAGAAAACAAAAAAAAGTAAAGAAAAGAAACAAAACCTGATGTGGTAATCTTCCATTTGCAACTAACTCAGTTGGATGCCTTTCTAAGGTTTTTTACAGCAATGAAGACAGTGGTATACAGAAAAATAATGTTCAATTTTGAATTCATTCATTGACTTTGTCATTAAAAAAATATTTATTGAGCAACAAATATGTGTCAGAGACAATTAAGGTAGTTAACAGGCACAAATCCATGTGGAGCTTGCATTCCAGTGGAGACAGAGGATAGACAGTAAACAAAGTACATAAGTAAAATACACAATATGTTAGTATAATAATTGCTACAATGACAAAGAAAACAGGAAGATATGGGGTGGAGCTAAATTTAGAAAGGGGTAATCAGATAAGTCTCCCTGAGAAGGTGACATTTCAGCAAAATTCCAAAGGAAATAAATGAGCCAACCATTTTATAACTAAGGGAAGAGAGTTCTTGACAGAGAAATCCAAAAGTACAAAAGCCTAGAGGCAAGAACATGCCTGGTTTGATGGAGATCAGCAAGGAGACTAGTGTGGTTGGAGATGGGAAGTAAGGGGGAGAGCCATAAAAAATTAGGTCAAAGACATAGGATCTAAACCATGGGAGCCTTGTAAACCCTTGTAAGGATTTTGGATTTTAATCTGAAGGAGGTAACAATCTATGGTAAATTTTTAGCAGAAAACCTGACTTAAGCTCAACTCTGCTGACAGTAGATGGTAGAGGAAAAATAGTGCAAGCAAAAACAACTATTTAAATTCTTATTCTTGAATTTTTGTGTGGCTATGTACAATCTGAATATTGCATGAAATAGTAGACAACAGGTTTGATGGAGAAAACGTTTTACATATTTTCCATGTTGTATCATCATAGGTATTGGTTGAATGAATTCAACATATGTATATACACTATAGGGAGGAAATGATGGTGGCTCAGCCTAGAATTGGTGATAGGGTTTTCTGACAGTTTGGAAACATGTTATAAGAGAAAGGAGTCAAGGATGACTCTGAGATTTTAGGGCTGAATAACTAAATGAAGTTGCCATCAACTGATATGAATGGGGCTGTGAGTAGAGCAATTTAGAAGGGGGAAAAGCAGAGTTCCATTTTGGATTTGCTGAGTGGGAGATGCCTCTTAGATACTCAAGTGGAAATGTTGAAGACTCAGTTGAATACATGAGACTTATGTTTATGGGAGAAGTCCAAACTAGAGGTATACATCTGGGATCAGGGTACAGATTGTTTATAAGACCAAGAAATTAGATAATATCGCAAAAATCATTCTGGAAGTTGGTGGGTAGGATAGGAGAAAAGTTCCAATTAATCTAATCCTCAGATATATTGCAATTAACCCAGTGCATTTGATCTAGGGAAATTCTGAAATGCATCTCATTACAAGTTCAAGCAACCACAAAAACCTCACTCTGAAATAATTATTATAAGTGTACATATGTGGCAGCATACTGAATATTGCTTAAAATAGGTGATGACTGCTTGAATACTGGAAATACATTCTGCGACATAGAGAACATTATGTTCAGTGTTGATCATTTTAGAATGGCATTTTTAAAAATAATGCCTGTCCATTAATCTGTTTATAACAGACAATGATTTCCTAAAGAAACATAAATCTGTGGCATCACTGGTTTTCAGTGCTGATGTTGGTTTTACATTAAAAAAAATTATATTATATGCTTTAAACTCATTATAACATCTGTTTATTGACTCTAACCCCCTCCACATACAAACTAGAAGTACAAGAAAACAGGAATATTTGTCTATTTGGCTCACTGATCTATTTTAAGACCCTAGAATACTGCCTAGCATAAAGTAGGCAAAAAATAGTATTTCAAAGAATGAATGGATAAATGAATGAATGAATGAATATGAGAAGGCTGTTTCTATCACTTCACTAATTTGTCTTGCTCTAGCTAGCTATTTTTCTCTTCTTTTTATGTCTTTTTATGTTCTTCCTGAAGCTGTTTATTCAAAGAGGACCTCCCTGAAAAGAAAGCTATTTTCTTGTATTTTTTTCAGTCATATAATGCAGAAAGCCCATGACAGCATTTCAAGAGAGGAAAAAAAGTTACCCTTCTTGTTTGGAAACAGAGCCAGTTAAGTGGTTGAACACAGCCAATTACTGCCATGCTTTTGCTGGGAGCACTGATCTGGATTGTCACCTCCCAAACTTTGAAACAAGTTAAAGTTGTATCGCTGATGGCCAGGTTGAAGGAATGCAAGGACACATTTATGTAATGATCCCAAAAGCCAAGGAGTTTCCTAAAGATTCAAGTTTTGCTTCCTGAGAGGAC
This sequence comes from Choloepus didactylus, assembly GCF_015220235.1. Taxonomy (NCBI): domain Eukaryota; kingdom Metazoa; phylum Chordata; class Mammalia; order Pilosa; family Megalonychidae; genus Choloepus; species Choloepus didactylus. Next base: position 33,454,022 of record NC_051334.1, on the reverse strand, counting down.
TGATGAGACCCTAGACTTCAGTTATAAATTTTTCATATTACTTCCCTACACAACTTATCTTCCACCTCACTGCTTAGAATTACTCTGAGTCATTAAAAATGTTATGCAGAATTTCTTTACTTCACCAAGCTTCAAGAATCAAAGCTCCATTAAATGCCCAGATAGTAGTGGGAGTCCTCATGCCACTTGACTTTGGAATTCAGAGTTTTATCAGAATTTCTCTGCAGTATTTTTCTAGGAATCCCAAAGTTATCCTGGCATGTTCCACAGAGAAGTATTGATTTTGGATTCTCACCTTAGCTGGTTTATTGAACCTCTACCTCTGGACCCCTATTTTTCAGACCACCTCTTTTTTTATATTCAATTTTATTGAGATATATTCATATACCATACAATCATCCAAAGTGTACAATCAGTTGTTCACAACTCCATTGTATAGTTGTGCATTCATCACCACAATCAATTTTTTAAAGTTTTCATTACCGCAAAAGAAAATAAGAATAAGAATAAAAATTAAAGTAAAAAAAGAATAACAAAAACATATCATCCTTCTCATCCCTCCCTATTACTCATTTACTTTTTGCCCCCATTTTTCTACTCATCTCTCCATATACTGGATAAAGGGAGTGTGAGCCACAAGGTTTTCACAATCACACAGTCACACTGTGTAAGCTATGTAGTTATACAATCGCCTTCAAGAATAAAGGCTACTGGGTTGCAGTTCAACAGTTTCAGGAATTTCCTTCTAGCTATTCCAATAAACTAAAAACTAAAAAGAAGTATCTATATAACACACAAGAATAACCTCCAGAATGTCCTCTCAACTCCATTTGAAATCTCTCAGCCACTGAAACTATTTTGTTTCATTTCACTTCCCCCTTTTGGTCAAGAAGGCTTTCTCAATCCCTCAATGCCAGGTCCAGGTTCATCCCCAGGAGTCATGTCCCACATTGCCAGGAAGATTTATACCCCTGGGAGTCATCTCCCGCACAGGGGGTCAGGGTAGTGAGTTTACCTGCAGAGTTAGCTTACAGAGATAGGCCACATCTGAGCAATGAAAGAGGTACTCTGGGGGTGACTCTTAGGCACAATTATAAGCAGGTTTAGCCTCTTCTTTGCAGTAACAAGTTTCATAAGGGGAAGCCCCAAGATCGAAGGCACGGCCTTCTAAACTGGTAGTCCCCAATGTTTGTAAGAATATCGGCAATTCCCCAGGTAGGGAAGTTTAATATTTCCACATTTATCCCCAGTCCCTCAAGGGGGCTTGGCAAACACATTTTTATTCTCTGCCCAAAATATTCTGGGATGTATTGGGGCTTCGCACTAACCAATACAAATCAATCAGTTCTCACTCCCTATTCAAAGTTCCATGTAATTATGGTGTTTGAATTAACTGACCATACAAGTTAAATTACATAGTGTGCTACAGAAAAAAATATATTTTGCACCAAATAAACATCTCTTCCTTCGGTCTCACACAGATGTTGAAGTTTTAAAACAGTCAATATTGTCCTTTACCCTTTAGTCTGATTTACCTTAGCCCCACCCATGTCCATTTTGTTCATATCTCTAATCGAAGTCTTATTTCTTTTTCAGCTATTATAACAGTTGCTGTATGGGGTAATGCTGACATTCATAGCTGCTGAATTCTGGCTCTGAGTCTCAGGCATCATATCACACAGATACCCAAAGTTCCAGGGACTGACCAGGTTATACACAAAGAGCTCAGCATCTCAGAATTTAAAAATAGCCATTATAACTGAGGAACAGATGTAACTGCTGTAAGAGCTTACAATCTAGGAACCTTTACCATAAGCCTTCCCCTGATAACCTATGCTCTCAGATTCAATTCTCAGACTTTGCACATTATAGTTAGTCCATATTAGTGAGGCAATATAATGTTTGTCTTTTCATTTCTGGTTCATTTCCCTCAACATACTGTCCTCAAGGTCCACTGACCTAGTTTCATACCTCACAACTTCATTCCTTCTTGTAGCCACTCAATATTCCATTTTATGTATACACCACAGTTCACCAGTCTGTTCATCAGTCGATGTACCCTTAGGCCACCTCCATCCATTGCAAATCATGAATACTGCCACCATAAACCCCACTGTGCAACTGTCCATTCTTGTTCTCCGTTCTTCCAAGTCTATACCCAATAACAGGTTTGCAGGGCCATATGGCAACCCATAGTTAGCTTCCTGTGAAACCATCACACTGCCCTCCAGCTGGACTGTGCCATTCTACTTCCCTACCAACAGGGAATAGGTATATCCCTCTCTCCACATTTTCTCCAGCACTGGTATCCCTCTGTTTATTTTTAAAACAGTTTGATTCACACAGTTTTGATTCCATCCTAAGTGAACAATCAAAGGCTCCTGGTATAATCACATAGTTATGCATTCACCACCACAATCTATATGAGGACATTTACATTTTTCCACAAAGAAAAAGGAAGAGGAGAAAAAAGAAAAGAAAAAGAAAAAAATGACAACTAAAAAAATTTAAAATAAAAAAAGATAAAATAAAAAGGTCAGACAACAACATGAATGCCAAGAATCCCATACCCCTCCCCTATATCCCCCTCTTACAGACATTTAGCTTTGGTATATTGACTTTCTTACAATTAATGGAAGCATATTACAATGTTACTGTTAACTAGTTTGCATTGACTGTATTTTCCCCAATATCATCCCATTTTCAACACCTTGTAAAGTTGATGCTCTTTTGTTCTCCTTCATGTAAAAATATTCTTATATTTGTACATTTAATCACAATCATTGACCACTCTAGGTTTCACTAAGTTATACAGTCCAAGTCTTTTCTTCTATCTTTCCTTCTGGTGTCATACATCCCCTAACCTTCCTCTTTCAACCACACTCACAGTCATCTTTGTTCAGTGTACTTACAATATTGTGCTACCATCACACAGTATCATGCTATCCATTTCTGGATCTACACAATCAATCCTCCTGAACATTCTATACTCATTCAACATCATATGCCTGATCTCTACCGTCTTTCTATCTCCTGGTATCTTCATTTCTACACTCTTCTCCAAACCTCTCTCTCCTGTCTTTTCCTACCTGTCTGCAGCACTCCCTTTACTATTTCTTGTAGAGGAATTCCTCTGTTCATGAACTCAGTGTCTGTTTATCTGTAAATATTTTAAACCTCACTGACTTGGGACTTGAAATGACCTCCCCTGTCCCCTGGGTCTTCAAACAGTGGGGGTACATCTCACTGCCATAAGAGATTTTATACTCTGTGTCCCTGGTGGGAGAGGATTCCTGTCTGCTGATTCTTTGCCCTTCCCACACTAAGACCGAGTGAGTGGGAGGGGAGAGGACTGGCTGGTCTGGGACAGAAGATTCCTACCTGATATTTCTTCTATTTCTTCAATTTGGCATTTGCAGGGTCATTCTCCAGTTTATGTCCTTCTCCAGAGTTTCAAACAATTCAAAATTGTCCTATTTATCATTGAATCTCTGGAGAGAAGTTTTTAGCAGCTGTTTACATCACCATGTTGATGACATCATCCTTCACGTCTTCCCTTCTTGATGCTGGTATTCCCTGGTCTGCTATCACACCTCTCCCATTGATTCTACCAATCCATAGATACATGTCCAGAATTTTATTTCCCAAAGCAAAGCTTCAGAATTTAACAGTCTGTAAAATATTACTGAAGGCTTAGGAATAAACAACCACCACCACCACAGGGACAACTTAAAACTGTTTATTACATGTGAGTGCTTCCCAAGAGCATATGCATAAGAACTACACATTTCCTAAATACATCTCTCTATACGTAGCTTTAGCATTGACACCAAGCTGTTTGAGCCAGCTTGCTTCCAACACATGAAAGAGTAGTCTTCACTTCTAACCTCAGAGGAAAACAAAGAGGGAAAAATATTTATTTTTCAGAAAAGAAACATACCTTCAAGGGCCTTGGAAAAAATTTACCTTGAAAATCATGAAGATAAGGTTTTTATTGGCTTTTTATTGAATTTTGACATGAATGTGAATCATCAGTAATTTATTAAAAATTAAAATGTCTGTTCTCAACCACTATCTAATGAATCAGAGTGCCAGGGTATAAGAATTCTTGACAAACTGTGCATGTCATTCTCATGCATACCAAATTTGAAAACTATTACAGATTATTGTGCAGGATAGCAGAATCTTTGTTGCCTGGATCATCACATTATAGAATAGGATATCTGTGTTACATTTGTATAAATAACATATTCTTGACCAACAAAGGGTCTTCTAGTCTTCATCAGATGCCCACTGATGGCAGATTTTAAATGGATGTTTTTCTACCTTGGAACTGGCTCTTTCAGGTGTTACTGTCCTCATAATGTTCAATATGTCTCTTATAAGATTTGTATGACCAGCACAAGGGTGTAAGTGACCAGATAAGGGAATGTCATCAATTACCCAATTACAAAGTATTTCTTCATCCCCACAGACTGCACTGAACTTGAATGCTTTATTTCCATGCAGTGGAATAAAAGAAACTGCTGTTCTTCTCAAGGACTCTCCTTTCTGCTCAGCCCTACTCCTTGCTAGAAGATATGGTGTGTGATCAGTCATATTCTTACCAACTCTCTTTTAGAGAACAATGTCCAAAGGTTCTTGGACTAGCCCCTCATTCTGGCGGTCTTCTAGATTCTCCCATCCTCTCCCTCCTGGAGCCTTTCAATCTTTCAGAGAGGAGTTAATTGTCTTAACTCAGTCCATTGGTTTGGAAAGTTAGGGTGGTTTATTTCTCCTGTTACTCCTTTTGATTTTAGTTCAGCTTGAGCTTTTGTTTCACTGAGCTTGCAAGATGACAATTAGATAGAATCTTCAACATAATTAGTAAGAGTTGGACAATTCATCATCACATACAGAACAGCATCTTATTTACCTATGCCCAACCAAAACATTTATTAAAGCATTTGTTTCTATGTGTCTTCACAACTTCCAATTCTAGAGAAACTGAAAAATATACAGCAGCTTTCAAATCAATACATACTTTTATAGTTAATTTTTCCCCAACTATCACCATCACAGTTAAATACATATATTTTCATTTGTCAAACCTACAGCAACCCTTTATATAGACAAGCATGGCTTTGCTTTTATTTTTTTTTCTCTGTATTAAAGGACCTGGACCCTTCTCTTCTCTGAACTTTTAAGTCATTCCCATTCAACAAGGTCAAGATTTAGCTCAAGCATGATCTTCTTCATTCCTCAAATTGAAAGTTATTTTTCCATAATTTGGGGTTTATAACACTATTGAGAATAACACTCAATAACCTTATCTAGAATGAACTATATAATACTCAATGACCTTACTTCTCCATTATAATTTGAAATCTGCAATAAATACAAAATTTGCCAACTAAGCAAGCGGTTTGACTCTAGCATGGACCCCAAATATTATAATGTGGGATTGAATAATTCTCTTCCACAATAAAATTAAAGAGAGGAAAATTATTAAATATTTCATAATAATTGAGTTGGGCATGAATCTCAAATTGCTTCATCCCACCAACTGTATATATTTTAAATGAATGTCTTATTATCTTCATGGTCTAACTTATTATTCTAAATGTTCTGAAATTTCAAAACTAAAGTCAATTTTGTTATTGTAACCATGACTCTAGTGATCTAGATCAAATTATTCGCAGACTTAGTATCCTAGATTTGTTTTGTTTTTTTCTCATTAGGAAAATACCCTCATTGCATTTATAATTTCATTTGCCCTATCTGAAAAATTTAAAATTCTGTATTGACTCTAAAGGTCACCATGTAATTATGCAAGTTGGGATCTACAAATCTAGAAGAGGTCATTCACATGTACTGCCAAGTAAAAGGCAACATGCAGAATTGTGTAATGAACAACTAAACCATAATATTTGCCCTTGAGGTTCTTCAAGTACTGTGGCATATAAGTAAAACTATCATGTGTTCAAATATATGTGAGTCACCAGTCTTGCGCAGACTTGGTCATTAAATCCAATATGTTAACCCAAAGTCTGAATACATTTATTTCTAATTAAATCAAACTTAGTGATTTTTTGAGTCATCTGTTACTTTTTAGTAAAAGATGAAGCCACTTTTACTACCCAGAAGAGGGCAGCAAGATGGAAACCAAACTCTATGGAAACATTTCTATTGAAAAGTGAAGGTATCACAATAGGCATAATTCTAAAAATGGACCCCAAAAGATTCTCATCCCCGTGTTATTCAATCAAAACCTAATCTAGAGGAGATGGAAGAAGATGGCAGCATTGAGAGGAGTGGAAGTTAGTTAGTCCCCCTGGAGCAACTAATAAACAACCAGGAACAACTAGTAAATGATCTGGAATAACTGTTGGTGGACAAGCATGACTATCCACACACCGTGCACCAACCTGGATAGGGAAGAATGCCTAGAGATCACAGCATGGAACCTGTGAGTAGAAACTGTGAACCACAGTTGGGAGCCCTCTCCCCCATGGCAGCCCAAACTGCAAAGCCTTGCTGTGATAGAGAGCAGCACTCTTTGAACAAGTGAATATACCTCAGTCCAGCTCCAACTGGGGTTTTAATTGGCAAACATGGACTAATCAATGCAAGCTACAAATCCCCAACAAGCAGACACAGGCTTTTAGTGATGATTCACCTTGAAGAGCCAGGGGACTTCTCTGTCTCAAGAGGGGGAGCCCAGAGGACCGAGTACTATCTCTGGCCGATGGGTGAAACTGGGGGCCGTGGACTGACCCTGAAAGGGGGTTTTCTGTCCCTTTTTCTCTCTCGCAACCTGAGCAGCTCAGTGGAGAAAGCCTCAGCCATTTTCAGCTTGCAGTGCTCTGCAGTAGAGAAAGCCTCAGCCATTATCAGCTCGCAGCACTCTGACCCAGACAAGGATGAAGATAGCAGAGTCAGAGAGACAAAGAACCTATTTATATGCAGATGAAAACTCCCTAGGAGGCATATTTTCCCTAAGAGGAAAGAGGTGGTATGCAGATGTACTACCAGACTTCCATTCAGAACCAGACCCCAGAGCCTGGAAGAAAATAGCCACGGGCCACACCCTCTTACACCAGTTGGGAGTGACAGGCTGACAGGTGACATGGGCTGGGCAGGAAAGCACAGCAGCTTGAGACCTCACAGGGTGTGTCAATCCTCCAAGACACAGCCTCAGGGAAACCTGATGCTGAATATTTCTTCCTTCTGGAACCTGAGCCTGTTCTGGTCTGGGAAAACCTGACTGGGGTAACCAAGGAAATCAGATGCCCAGACAACAGAAAACTACAACCTACACTAAGAAAAATGAAGTTATGGTCCAGTCAAAGGAACAAACTTACACTTCAACTTAGATACAGGAATTGAAACAACTAATGCTAAATCAATTCAAAAAGTTTAGGGAAGATATGGCAAAAGAGATGAAGGCTACAAAGAAAACACTGGACATACACAAAGTAGAAATCCAAAGTTTGAAAAAACAACTGGCAGAATCTACAGAAATGAAAGGTACAACACAAGAGATGAAAGACACAATGGGGACATACAACAGCAGATCTCAAGAGGCAGAAGTAAACACTCAGGAGCTGGAGTACAAGACACCTGAAAGCTTACACACAAAAGAATAGATAGGGAAAAGAATGGAAAAATATGAGCAACGTCTCTGGGAATTGAATGACAACATGAAATTCAGAAATGTATGTGTCATGGGTGTCCCAGAAGGAGAAGAGAAGGGAAAAGGGGTAGACGCAATAATAGAGGAAATAATCAATGAAAATTTCCCATCTCTTAGGAAAGACATAAAATTACAGATCCAAGAAGTGCAGTGTTCCCCAGAATATATATGAACAGGCCTATGCCAAGACACTTAATAATCAGATTATCAAACGTCAAAGACAAAGAGAGAATACTGAAAGCAGCAAGAGAAAAGCGATCCATCACATACAAAGGAAGCTTTATAAAACTATGTGTGGATTTCTCAGTAGAAACCATGGAGGCAAGAAGGAAGTGGTGTGATATATTTAAGATACTGAAAGAGAAAAACTGCCAACCAAGAATCCTATATACAGCAAAACTGTCCTTCAAATATGAGAGTTCAAAATATTCTCTGACAAACAGACAATGACAGTTTGTGAACAAGATACCTGCTCTACAGGAAATTCTAAAGGGAGCACTACAGACAGATAGGAAAAGACAGGAGTGAGAGGTTTGGAACACAATTTTGGGTGATGGTAGCAAAGCAACGTAAGTACACTGAACAAAAATAACTATGAATATGGTTGAAAGAGAGGAAGGTTAGAAGCACGTGGGACATCAGCAGGAAAGACGAAAGATAAAGACTGGGACTGTATAACTCAGTGAAACCTAGAGTGTTCAACAATTGTGATAAAATGTACAAATATGTTTTTTCATAAGGGAGAACAAATAAATGTCAACCTTGCAAGGTATTAAAAATAGGGAGGTACTGGGAGAAAATACAAACAGCATAAACTAGAGACTATAATTAACAGAAACATTGTATTATGCTTCCTTTAATGTAACAAAGGCAATATACCAAGGCTAAATGAATAAAGAGAGGGGCATAAGGGAGGGGTATGGGACTGTTGGCATTGGTAATGTTGTCTGACTATTCTGCTTTAGTTTTATGTTATCTTTCCTTTTGTTGCTTCATAGCTTTCATGTTTTTTTTCTCTTTCTTTTTTCTTTTTCTTTTGTATCTCTAGTTTCTTTGACTCTTCCTCCTGCTTTGTGGAAGAAATGGAGATGTCCTCATATAGATAGTGGTGAGGGTGGTGAATACATAAATATGTGACTATGCAGGGAAACATCGATTGTTTACTTAGGATGGAATGTATGGTGTGTGAAAAAAACTGTCTTAAAAAATGGGTTGATGAAGAAAGCTTGAGGGCACTATATTGAGTGAAATAAGTCAGACATATAAAAACAAATATTGCAGGGTCTCACTGATATGAACGAATTATAATATGTAAACTCATAGACATGAAATATAAGTTACCAGGATATAGAATGAGGCTAAAGAATGGGGAATGGTTGCTTATTACGAGCAGAATGTTCAACTAGGTTGAACTTAAATGTTTGGAAATGAACAGAGGTGACGTGATGGTAGCACATTGTGAGAATAACTAACAGTGCTGAATGGTGCATGAATGGGGTAGAAAGGGGAAGTTCAGAGTCATGTATGTCACCAGAAGGAAAGTTGGAGGTTAAAAGATGGGAATGTATAAAACAGTGAACCTTGTGGTGGGCAATGTCCATACAAATATTAGAAATCTCTTTCATGAACCAGAACAAATGTATGACACTATAACTAGAAGTTAATAATAGAGGGGCATATAGGGAAAAAATATACCTATTGCAAACTATATACTACAGTTAGTAGTATTTTAATGTTCTTTCATCAACAGTAACATATGTAGCATACCAAAACTATGAGTCAACAATGGAGGGGGATGGTGGTTAGGGGTATGGGAGGATTTGAGTTTCCTTTTTTGCCTTTATTTCTTTTCTGGAGTAATGAAAGTGTTCTAAAAATTGAAAAAAAAATTAATTGTGGTGATGGATGCATAGCTGTATGACAGTACCATGGGCAATTGATTGTACACTTTGGATCTATGGATAATTGTATGGTATGTGAAGAATCACAATTTTAAAAATGCAAAAAAATATCTAATCTAGGTACTGCTGAGAAGAGATTTTGCCGATATAATTAACTTAATTTGACTTTAAGACATGAAGATTTTTTTCAGTTAGGCTTGACCCAATCAGATGAGTGCTTTAAAAGCAAAATTTCCCCCAGCTGGTGGCAAAGGGGAAATCAGCAAGAGTTCAAGCTTGAGAAGGATTTGATTTGCTTTTACTGGCCTTGAAGATGGAGGGGGCCAAGTGCAAGTATCAGAGAGTAGCCCCAGCTGAAAAGGATACAGGGACTTCAGCCCTACAATCACATATAACTGAGTTCTTCCAATTATAGGAATGAGCTTGGAAGTGGAATCTAGCTCTGAATAAGAATGCAGCCTGGCCAACACCTTGATTGCATCCTTGTGAGACAGGAACAAAGAACATAGCTAAGCAACACCTAGACTTCTAAATTACAGAAAGTGTGAGATAATAAATGGGCATTGCTTTAAGCTGTTGGGTTTGTAATAATTTGCTACACAGCAATAGATAACTAATACATCTGTGAAAAAGTTTCACATAGTAAATACACTCTTATTATTTATCATATATGCAACACCCTGTTTTTCCTTTATCTTCTTTTCTCTTGGATTCTCTTCTTTCTCATCTTTTCTGTTTTTAATATAGGAGAGTTTCATCAATCTGTTCACTGCTTTGAATGTGCTCATATCTGTTGTACTAGGTGCTACTGTAAATTTTGTAATATCCTCAATTTATAGCAAAATATTTGTGTCATTTTCTAAAGCCAGTCTGAGTGCCTCATATGCAAGAAAAAAATTAATTAAAAAATAGAGAAAATGCAATTTGTCTCTAAATAAACAAGTCAATTTGTTTAATTCTCTCCATATGTCAACACTTTAGCATAGGCATCAAGGCCTACAAATTATTTATTATGTGAAAATTCAGAAAATGTGCTTGATAAAGGACATAAATTGGCCAATTAGCATAGTTCCAGTGCCCTGACCTAGAGATACAACAAGGCTGAGGGCAAATATTCTCTTATCTTTACAAGTTAAAATTTCTAAAAGTTTATTCTTCAATTTATGCCTTGTAGATAATTTGATGAAAAAGTCAATGAGCAATTATTCTCAAAATTCTAAAACAAAATACCTCCACAACATAAGTGCTTTCTTTGAAGAAAAGCCATGTCTGTTATTACCTTTGGTCTAATCTTCCCCAGGGAGGAAAACTGGCCAAAATCACATTGTTATATAAATCAATAATATGAAAAAGCCAATATACTTACTGAGAGTCTGTGACAGTTCTTAAAGTGTATTAAATAGTGGACAGGTAATGTGTAGTTTGGAGGCCTGGAGGCCTGATTGTTAAAAAAATATTTCATATATTAATCATATGAGACAACTTGTTCAAATATAATATGGACAGAAGGATATGGATTACAGGAAATATATGTAGATTTAGAAAGTTAATGAATTATCTTTCTAGGCTTTCCTTCCTTATCTGTAAAATGAGCAGGTAGATTTTGATAACATTTAAGATCCCTTCCAACCCCAAAATTTGATGGTTCTGGAAAAAAAATTAAGAGAAAAATAAAGGAAAATAATCCAAATTAATAACAAAATGTAAATCTCTTGCATATGATGCTTCAAACCTAGTAATGTGATCAAACACTCATGAAGTTTAATGCTTTCATATGAATTATTTAAAATGTCTTTGGTTTTCCTGATTTATGATTAATATTAATAAAGCATTCATAGTGCCCCAGTTCCCTATTGAAGAATAAAACATGTTATCCCATAACTCTGCACTAATTAAATGGAACTTAATTTCCTAGACTCTCACAATTTTGCCATTCCAATTCTTATCCTGATTCTGTAAACATGATTAAAAAAATCTTTACACTTTTCCTGAGGACATAACCTAATGAAACTGGTTTCTACTTGCATTTTTCTAGAGCGAAAAAGAAAACAGTCTCTAGTCCATCTTTGCCTTCATTGTGTTTCCTTTCACATCATTTTTTAGTGAAATGTCAAATTCATTCACTCGCTCATTCATGTCTTTTGCCAAAACAAATAAACCAAGAAACAAAAATATTGAATGCCTACCAAATATCAGGATCTTAGTTTGCATTCCTCAGAAGTGTAGACTGAGACAGGGATTCAGAGGTATGTGTTTTCCTAGGATGAGCTCTTCAGGAAAAACCTGAAGAGGATTTAAAGAAGCAGGATAGTGAAGAGGAAATGGCTCAAGACTGCATCCTAAATTCTAAGGATGGCCTGATCCTAATTTGCTGAGGTCATGGGGGAGCCCTGAGAGGTAAACCACACCACAGAATTGCCCTGCCTGCAAGGAGGCCCACTTTATGTATCCCTGGATCAGGTAATCATTGGCTGTGTGAAAATAGGAGGGGGTGGTATAGGAGCATTACCTTTAAGAGGATGTAGCTCCCCCCAGCCAAGGGCAATTCTCTGGTGAAGGGTTTAAGTGGGAAGCATTAACAGCCTCACAACAGCTGAGGTGTACCAGTTTAGTAAAAGGGATCTGGGCAGGGCACCAATAACATTTATAGCATACCCCTTGCCCTTTTCACAGCATAGATTCATTTGTTTCTCAATTCAAGTTCACTCCATCTAGGCACTGGTGTCCAGAATTCTTATAATCACAATTCCTTGGTGGGGGGGGGGGGGTAGTGGGATGAACTACATCTGCTGCTGCTATAGTTGGTTCTGAGGCCATAACTAATACATATCTTACCCCTTCACCACCCATTCCAGATTTTTCTTCACCCCTAGAGAGCAATTCTGCTGAATGAGCAGGACTGGTTGTATGGTGACCTAAACCTTTATTCCTGAGGGGGGTGAGCCACTGGTTATGCTCTCCCCAAGCCATGGCTGCTGTACTTGACCATTTACTGTTAAAATAAGGCATGGAAGCACCAAGAGGCTTTCAGTGCATCACATGAACACCCAACTTATTCTTCCCTGGCCATATGTATAGCAGCAACCCTCACTCCTCCTGATTATCAGAGCAATTACTCTTGCCAGTATGAAAACTACTTTCCCTGTCCACTGGTCTTTTAGCACAAGGAGCCAGAAGTGATGAGGCAGGAGTCATAGCTAAAAGTTCATTGAGACTCTTACTGTGTCTTCCACAGGAATTACTCACACTCTGGGAACCAGGACCTGTAGAGGGACAGAGCCTATATCTGTGGAAACAGGGAACACAAATTCCTTAAATGGGTCACTAAGAGTAATGATTAGTGAGGACGCTCAGACCTACACCACTGGTTCCCAGATCCATGTATTCTACCTATTGATGCAACAGCATCACATAGTGGTCATTTGATATAGGGGAGACTACAGGGTCCTTGAGGATGACACCCAATTCTCATGGGGTATTATTTTCCCCCGGCATCTGATATTCATCTCGAAGAGGTCAATCTATCATTTTATTAGGTCAATGGTTTCTGGGTAGCAAAGTACATGATAGGAACACTAGATTATTCCATGGTTATATGACCCCTGCTGAACTTCATTTTATATAATATGGGTTTCCTGGTCCAAGGTTAAAATATGTGCTATCCCAGGTCTGGAAATCAGATACTCTGCAAATCCAGAGATGGTGGTGGTGGCCTCGGCTGTCCAGGTAGGAAAGGCAAAATCATTCTTGAAGAATGTGTAGCTATATCCCAGCCAAGATGAACTGCTGACCTTTCCCAGGTAGAAGTGGTACAATGTAGTTAAACTTGATTCTAAATAGCTGACTGGTCTCTTTGGAGGATGGGGCCATTCCAGGGACTCTGTGTTCATCTCTGTTGCTGGCAGTTTGGCAGCAACAGAAGCTAGAACATTCTTGGCGAGGGGGAACCTAAACTATTCAGCCCATTCTTTGTCTTCATATTTGCCATCATGGCTACTCCATTTTTATGACCATTGTGCTGATATCAGAGTGGCCACTGAAAATCTGGCTGATGTCAACTGGCCAAGATGTTCTACTTGGTTATTTATTGTTTCTTTCATGGTGGATGCTCCCTGGTGGGCATTAATATGCATTGTAAAATGTCTTTAAACTCTGTGCCTACTCTCATAGGCACATCCACATACCTCTTTCCCATAGCTCCTTGTCCCTGGTAATCTACTATTTCTCCTTCCAAATTCCTGATCAAATAGCCAGGGCATTTGCCACTGCTGATGAGCCTGTACATATTCTATCCTTAGGCCATTTCTCTTTCCACATAAAGTTGATGACCTCATGCGCTGTCAAGAGCTCTGATCATTTCTGTTCCTTGCTGTCTTTCACAGCTGCCCCTATTTGGGGATGTAGTAGTAGCAGCAATCTATTTTATGCCCAGAGCAACATACCAAACTGAACCATTCATGAACCAACACAAATGTTTTTCCTTGCCCTTTATTTCAAAAGACTTCAAAAGAGACTTTTCATGGGGCCATTGATGTGAACTGAATGAGAGGTGCCATTGAAAAAGTAGGGGATGACATGAGGGTCTGGGCTACCTGTTTCCACAGTTTAGTGTGTCCTCTGGTCTTGCTTCTGTCCTATTCTGAATAAACCACTTGCCTCTTTTAATGGGTTGTATCTGACTAAACCTGACCCTGTGATTTGTTAGGTCAGACAGAACCCAGATCCTGATGGGCAGTTCTGGCTAAATATTCAGAAGCTCTGTCTCTACTGGGGTGCAACAATATATCAGGATCTGCTTTTTGACTTAGGTAAAGATCTCTACTGCAGATGGCCAGGCCTTGCTCCAGAAACTTAGGAATCTACATTGTTTTTCTTCTAGTGGAGCTTTCCACAGACTCCACATGGCATCTTTTCCTACCAAATAAATGTCTAGGGTACTGGGGTCTCACATCTAACAGATGGCATAGAGTGGAAGTGATGGTATGTAATATCAGAGACTAAGTCATAAAAGACATTGCCACATCTACCTTGTCACTCAGATCACTCATTTTGGGTAAAGCCAGTCAGTATGTCATAAGGAAACTCAAGAAGTCCTTGTAAAGGCCCATACAGGGAAGAATTGAGGACTCCCACAAACACTTGGCACCAACATGCCTGTCATGTAAGTTAGTCACTTGGAAGTGGATCTTAGGGGTCCAGTTTTGCCTTGAAATGACTGCAGCCTCAATTAGTTTCTTGACTGCAACTCTGTGGGAAACGCTGAGCCAAACCACTCACCTAAGCTACTTGGAAATTCCTGACCCACAGAAACCAAATGATAATAAATGATTATTGTTACATTAATCCATTGAGTTTTTTGATGATTTGTTAGGCAGCTAACTAACACAGGGTTGTCCATTGGCAGTGCTTTCGGTCCCTGGGTATCATCATGTTCCTAATCATCCTTGAAAGATCTTGGTATCCCCCTTTCTCCAATGCACAATTACTTGACTACATGACAATAGGTAGTTTTGGTGTAATTGCTAATGAATACATTTGTTAACGTGGTACATGATCATTTCACAAAAGGACACAGTCTCTCCTTCAGCAGTGAATATGCCAAATCTGAGAATTGGCTCAGCTCCAGAAACTGTGCAAGAGACTGTGACATTTGGGGGGATAGCTGCCCTCTGCCTCCTGCTCACCTAACCAGGATTTCTACTGATTATATATATTAAGCAATAATCTTATGCCTGCCTACAAATATTCCCACTAGGAATATCATGTTCAACTATCTCCTTAACTCTCTTGGCAGCCACTGTGACATTGCTGTCATTGTAATAACTGTGCTCACTTTACTAGGGACAGATAAGGGCCTCAACCTGGCCTCTGATATTCTAGATTGCTATCATCACCTTTGCTATCAGGGAGCTCAATTCTGTAACAGATTTTTCAACTGTCATCCCTGCCCTACATAGGAACGCCAATAGTGAACTTCTCAGTGAAGCTCTTGTCCCTCTTACTGGTGCATTTTTTATCACTTTGGTAAATGAAGTATACGCTGGGCTTTCTCCTGGAACACAGTCACCTGGTAGATTTTCCAGCTGTAGGCTATTAACTTTAGCATGCCCATTAATTTTTCTGATCTTTTTGATCCCTTGCCCTACTGTTTGCCACAGAATTTTAGGCATTTTTAATTGGTTTAGTGTGGCCCTTCACTTTTTCCAAGCTTCCAACAGCCATCTCTGCAGCATGTTAACACATTCTCCAGTTCTTACTATGTTAAAACCTGTATCATAAGAGAGCATACATATCTATAAATTTTCCATTATCCAACTTTATGTTCTGCCCCCTTGATCTAGAACTCTCAGCACCCAGTTCTATGCACACTCCTTGTTCCTTCCAGTATATATTAGCCAGCTACTTCAACATATAGTCCCTCTCTTCTCTTAACAAGCCCAGCACAACCCCAGGCAAGCTATGCTCAAAGTTGACTCTTGTTATTGTGTGGTTTCCAGGAAGGGAGGTGGGAAGGGAGGTGCCTGAGTGAGGCAAGCATTTGAGGCCTTAGCATTATCTTAAGTTAGGAGAGGGTACACTAATTTCTAACAAGAGGAAGTGGACCAAATTTGAGGCCAAGCTGGTACCCACATCTTTCCTACTGGGGGGCACTGACTATGGCTTAGGGAACCTTCTGAAGCTGAAAATTCAACCTTCTCTGAAGCTCCATGACTTATAGAATTAAGTCCAGAGCCTGGTCCTCTGTTCTGTCTGTTCTTTGGCTGCAATAGATCAGTTTCCTTAACTACTGCCTAGGATGTCCTCTGCCTTTCACAATTTGCCTTGAATGGGTGGTTAATCTCTCTAAGCCTTTTGTTTTCTCTTTTCCAAAAATCATTGATGCTCAGCAACAGCCACTCGATTCCATAATCTTTATGGATTTTTTGTTATACCTCTTTTCCACAAGTATTTAATTTCTGTTTATTATTGGTGACAACTTTAACAATTAAAATTTAACCATTATACTGCTACAGCATGTCAGGGGATAACCATACTCTACCTACAACCAGTATTCAAGTGTGTTATTTTGTTGTTTTTTTTTTTTTTCTGGTTTGCCAGCCAGTGAGTAACACTTCCCCCAAATCCAAGTTTAAAGTTTGCTTCCTAGGACAACATGTGGTACTAATTGTCTTGGAGTGCCCATGAAACAGACTACAACATGATTAATTATGGCAAAAAAAATTTATTAGGGCATGCTCTAGGGGGATATATCTATTAGGAAGATGCTACTGCAAGGAAGTGAAGAAGAAAAGGCTAGGTAGAGGGACAGTGTGCCCCACAATACTATTATGCCATTGCAGCTGAAGCCTCAGCCAATACTACAGAGATCTCTGGAACTGGATGGCCCCTTGGTGCTGTCATAAATTGAGGTAGGGATGTCAGGCTATTTTATCACCACATGAACCACTCATTGGTCGTGGGATACTTCCTGAGCAGTGGTCTAACCTTGGACAGGGCATTTCCCTGCAGCTGAGTACAATCTCCAGTGAACTAACTATGTAGTCGTGTGAGTTGGCCCCTGATATTCCTAGCAGCTGGGGAAAGGATGCCTTGACCCTGAAGACAAGACCTGGGTGGAGGTCTTCAGTGTGCATCTCCTAAGATTTAGAAGATTCTCTTATATAACCTCAGCACAATGACCAAAGTCAAGAAAGAACATTATACAAATATAAAATTGTACATTATTATTAAATAGACAATAAATATTCAAATTCTGAAAACTGTCCCAATAATGTAATTTACAGCAATTGTTTTCCAATCCAGGATTGAATCCAGGATCATGTGTTGCATTCAATTATCATGTCTCTATCCTCTTTAGCTTTCTAAATATCTCCTTCTAAACTTTCCTGAAATTAAATGCCCAAATTTCCTGAATTGCAGTGCCATTATATACCTTGTGGCATTGGTAAGGGATCACATAGTGAGACCCCAAAGTTTGGATTTTGATGACCAAGAAATCATTCAAAATGTTTATATATCCTCTGTGCTACTTTAAAACTGATATAAGAACATGTAAGTTTCACAATGATCATTGAACAATTTAGAACATGATAACAGATTTTTTTTTGCATATGTCCATGTATATTAAGAGAGGCTTCATTATTTGAACTACATTACCCAATTCTCATTCTTGAAAAACATTAGAATTATGGTCCAGTAGATGTCAACATAAAAGCTAACTGCACAATATTACAGCCAGATGAAATCATTGATGACTCAAAATAAAATTAGTGTGCAAGTTGAGGAGTATTATAATATGTACATTTGCAATTAGCAAAGAATACCTATATGTCTGAGTAAGCTAAAGTAGAAAGAAGTTCTAGGAAGGTAATTTTTCATATAAGAATGGCCAAGTGATTTCCCAATTTGCTGTACTCTTATTCATTCTTTAAAGTTGGCTGACTTTATTTTTTACAGCTGAGAAGCATATGAATATTTTCATAACCCTAGAAAAAGGCTGCAGTATGTTTCCTTCTTTGCATCTCCACTCTTTGGCAGGCTTGTGTGATGCTGGCCTCCTTTCTAAAAGCCAACTTTTAAATAATAATTTGGTCCTGTTTAGCACCAAGGAGGAGACACTAGCATGCTTATGAAAATGAGGGCAAATTAGTTGTATTATGTATTATAAGTAACCAGCTATCATTTAAATTTAATAAAGGATAGTGTCAAATCCTTCTTATTTAACCTTTTAGCACTATTATCGCCGAAATAAGACTTGGAATTCTAGCATAATTTTACAATGCTCCCATATGCACATGTTCAATTTAAACAACTTTCCTTCCTCAATATCTTTTGTATATACATCTCTTGATTTCCATCACCTACAAGCCTTATTTTTGTCTTGCCTGGCAAAATACAATTTCTTGTTTATTAACTCCCTTAGAGCCCCAGCACTACTTACAAATATGTTGTAATGGTTCCTTATCTCTCCATGAATATAAAAAAAGAATTTAAAAATGAAAAATAGTACTGTGGAGATAACTAGATGCTATACAGTTCTACAAAATCTTTTATCTTGTCTTTTAATTTAGCCTTCTCAGTGCTAGTTACTTTGAATAGTATGAAAAAATAACTTTTTCAGATAAATTATGATTAGGCTTGTGTTGCATTTATTTCAAGCTTGCATAAAGGGAAGATGCCTCGAGGTAGACCATTTCAAAGTTTCTCTGTTTGAGTCAACATATTATAGGAAAAGAGAATGGTTAGATAGAGCAGGGTTTCTCAGCCTGGGCACTACTGACACTTTAGGCCCAATCATCTTTGTTGTGGGAAGCCATCCTAGCCTCTATTCACGAGATGCCAGTAGCACCCTACAATTGTGACAGCCAAAAATACCTCCAGAGACTTCTAAATTTCCCTTAGGAGGGCAAATCTGCCCTGGGTTGAGAACCACTGGGCTATATACAAGAGAAATAAAAAATTATGTGTCAGCCAGCTAGATGGGTGATCTTAGGTTCCAGAAGTTTGTAATCTCATTTAGATCCACCAGAGAGCAGCTCATCAAGCATTTTATCAGGCATTCAAATTCCTCTCTAGGAGGAGGCTGTAAAATTCATCTTGTAAAAAAATTCTGACCAGACTGGTTTGGGACAAGGCTTCTTTTCCAGTGTTTCAACTTTTTCAAATCCAATATATCCTTTTTAGGGAAAATATTTCTACAATGCTTCCGTTACTACCTTAGATTCAAAATTGTAATTTAAAAAGCTTAAACTGAAAACAAATGATAAATAAGAGGAAAGTAATTTATAACACAAATGATACGTATTTCAATAAGTAAATGCTCAAGCCTGATTATACCAGAAGACATCAGGAAGCAGTTAGATGCTTTCACCTATACATAGAATCAGTATAAATGCAAGAGCTACAAATACAAACTAAGAGAGGTGTGTTGTACTGATGATTCAAACACTTGAGTGATTTCAACATGAGCGAGATGATCTTCAGAAAGAACAAGCAACCTGATAAAATTCTGAACAAAACAACTTACGACCAGTTTTCAATTTATATAACAGTGAGTCTAGGAAAATTCAGTGTATTAAAACCATGCAAAAGTTTTGTTTACATGGAAAACACATAATTATATATAGATTTTTCATTTGAATGAATGCTAAGTACAACACTCCCAAGTCGCCCAAGATGTGAGAGTTATGCATAGTGAGGGACTGCCCTGCACATTATAGGGCATCTAACATCTCAGGATGACCTAAGTACTCAAGGCCAGTAGTGCATCCCAATCACAGTGACAACAAAAACTATTCTGAGAGGAAGAGGGGCAAGATGATGGCATAGAGAAGTGTGAAGTTTAGTTAGTCCCATGGAGCAACTAATAAACAACCCAGAACAACTAGTAAACAATCTGAAACAACTGCTGGGGGACAACTGTAAGTGTCCACACATCGTACACCAACCTGGGTTGTGTGGAATGGCTGAGATCGCAGCATAAAATCTGTAAGTAAAAACTGCAGAACCATGCCAGGAGCTCCCTCCCCCCACAACAGGCTGAGCTGCAAAGACTTGCCATGAGAGAAAGCAGCATTCCCGGAGCAAGTGAATATAGCTCAGCCCAGCTCCAACTGCGGTTTTAAGTAACAAATGTGGACTGCTGAATACAAGCTATAAACATAGACAAACTCCTAACAAGAAGCAAAGTACCCTGAGGTGGCTCCCAGTGGAGAGGAGGTGGGGCTGATGGGAAAAAAATTAATTAAAAAAAGAAGGAAAAATACAGAAGCTTTTAAAGATGACTGACTCTAGAGAGACAGAAAATGCCTGTGACCTGGGAAAGGGAGCCAGAAGACCAGGTGCTCTCTCTGACAGATGGGCAAAACTGAGGGGCCGTGGATTGGCTCTGAAAGGGGGCTTTCTTTCCCTTTTTCTCTTTCAACCTGAGTGGCTCAGTGAAGAGAGCCTCCACCATTTTCAGTTCACACCGCTCTGATCCAGACAGGGGTGGAGTCACCAGAGTCAGAGAGACAAAGGAGTAATTCAAATGCAGAAGATAGCTCCCTAGGGGGTATATCTTCCCTAAGAGGAAGGAGGTGGGGCCCAGCCCTAGTGCTGGCCCTCCCTTCAGAACTCAGACCCCAGGGCTTGGGGGAAAACAGTCAAAACAGAAACAACTTAAGCAGAGAATTAAAGAGACCACACCTCCTTACACCAGTCAGGAGCAACAGGCTGACAGGTGTCACTTGCTAGGCAGGTTAGGAAAAGCACAGTGGCTAGAGACCTCACAGGAAAGTCTGTCAATATTCTAAGACACACCTTCAGGGAAACTTGACACTGAATATAGCCCCATTCTATGACCTGAACCTGTTCTGGCCTGGGAAAATCTGATTGGGGTAACAAAGGAAACCAGATGCCTAGACAACAGGAAACTACAAATTACACTAGGAAAAATGAAGATATGGCCCAGTCAAAGGAACAAACTTACACCTCAATTAAGATACAGTTGAGATACTGTTTCACTTTAATGGAACAATCAATTAAAGCTTTTCAAAGAAATATGATAAATCAATTCAAAAACCAAGTCAATGAGTTCAGGTAAGATATGGCAAAAGAGATGAAGGATACAAAGAAAACAGTGGATGAGCATAAGGAAGAAACAGAAAGTTTGAAAAAACAACTGGCAGAATCTATGGAAATGAAAGGCACAACACAAGAGATGAAAAACACAATGGAGACATACAACAGCAGATTTCAAGAGGCAGAAGAAAACACTCAGGAACTGGAGAACAAGACACCTGAAAGCCTACACACAAAAGAACAGATAGGGAAAAGAACGGAAAAATAGGAGTAACATCTCAGGGAATTCAATGACAACATGAAGTGCATGAATGTACATGTCATGGGTGTCCCAGAAGGAGAAGAGAAGGGAAAAGAGGCAGAAGCAATAATAGAGGAAATAATCAATGAAAATTTCCCATCTCTTATGAAAGACACAAAATTATAGATCCAAGAAGTACAGTACACCCCAAACAGAATAGATATGAATAGACCTATGCCAAGACAAGACACTTAACAATCAGATTATCAAACATCAAAGACAAAGAGAGAATCCCGAAGGCAGCAAGAGAAAAGCAATCCATCACACACAAAGGAAGCTTGGTAATACTATGTGTGGATTTCTCAAAAGAAACCAAGGAGGCAAGAAGGAAGTGGTGTGATATATTTAAGAAGCTGAAAGAGAAAAAAAAATGCCAATCAAGAATCCTATATCTGGCAAAAGTGTCCTTCAAATATGAGGGAGAGTTCAAAATATTCTGACAGACAATGAAAGAGTTTGTGAACAAGATACCTGCTTTACAGGAAATACTAAAGGGAGCAGTACAGATGGATAGGGAAAGACAGGAGTGAGAGGTTTGGAACACAGTTTTGGGTGATGGTAGGTAAACAATGTAAGTACACTGAACAAAGAAGACTGTGAGTATGGTTGAAAGAGGAAGGTTAGGAGCATGTAGAACAGCAGAAGGAAAGAGGAAAGATAAAGACTGGGACCGTACAACTCAGTGAAACCTAGAGTGCTCAACAATTGTGATAAAATGTACAAATATGTTTTTACCTGAGGGAGAACAAATGAATGTCAACCTTGCAGGGTGTTGGAAATGGGGTGGTATTGGGGAAAAAATACAATCAATGCAAACTAGAGACTATAATGAACAGAAACATTGTATTATGCTTCCTTTAATGCAACAAAGGCAATATACCAAAGCTGAATGCCTTTAAGAGAGGGATATAAGGGAGGGATATGGGACTTTTGGTATTGGTGGTGGTGTCTGACTCTTTTATTGTACTTTAGTTTAACTCTATCTTTTCTTTTGTTGCCTTTTAGCTGTCATTTTTTCCCTTCTTTTTCTTTTTCTTTTGTCTCTCTACCTTCTTTGACTCTTCCTCCTTCTTTGTGAAAGAAATGGAGATGTCCTTACATAGATAGTGGTGATGGTGATGAATGTATAACTACGTGATTATACAGGGAACCATTGATTGTTCACTTAGGACAGAATGTATGGTGGATGAACAAAACTGTCTTTAAAATAACAGGTTGATGAAGAAACTCTGAGGGCAATATATTGAGTGAAATAAGTCAGACACAAAAGGACAAACATTGTATGGTCTCACTGATATAAACTAATTATATGTAAACTCATAGACATGAAATACAAATCACCAGGACATAGAACAAGGCTAAAGAATGGGAAGTGGTTGCTTATTATGAGCAGAATATTTAGCTAGGTTGAACTTAAGTGTTTGGAAATGGACAGAGGTGATGGAGGCGCACTGTTGTGAGAATGGCTGACAGTGCTGAATGGTGTGTGAGTGTCATGGAAAGGGGAAGCTTGGAGTCACATATGTCACCAGAAGGAAGGCTGGAGCTTGACATATGGGAATGTATAAAACAGTGAATCTTGTGGTGGACGGTGTCCATGATTAACTGTACAAATGTTAGAGGTCTCTTTCATGAACTAGAGCAAATGTATGACAGTGTAACTGGAGGTTGGTAATGGAGGAGTATATGGGGAGAAAATGTGCCTATTGCAAATTGTGTACTGCAGTAAGTGGCATTTTAGCATTCTTTACAGTAACAAATGTACTATACCAATGCTATGAGTCAATAATGGAGGGGGGATGGTTAGGGGTATGGGAGGATTTGAGTTTTCTTTTTTGTTTTTATTTCTTTTCTGGAGTAATGAAAATGTTCTAAAAATTGAAAAATAATTGTGGTGATGGATGCACAGCTGTATCATGGTACCATGGGCAATTGATTGTGCACTTTGGATGACTGTACAGTATGTGAACAATCTCAATAAAATTGAATTAAAAAAAACTATTCTGAAAATTTCCAAAGCTCTCTCTATAAGGAAGAACTCTCCCTTAAATAAACCTCTTCAGGATTCTAATTCTTTCCTTGGGTAAAAGCCATGATTCTTAAACCTCTGTGAATATATTTTTAACCTCAGAGGCTTATAATATTTAGAGATTCCCTGTCCTAATCTTCAGAGAGTCTGATTTAGAAGGACTGATGAGGGATTTAGGAATCTGAATTTTTAACAAGTACTGCAGATGGGTATGACATAGATGGTTTGAGGACCACACTTTGGGAAACACTTGAAAATGTAAAACGCCTTGGTGAAAAGTCAAAACTTTGATGGGAAAATTCACTGAATATGTTATACATCTGGAAAGCAGTACTGGTCTGCATTTCCTCCCTATTTACTTACACTTACAAACTTGTCATTAAGTTTTCCATCAAATTCCCTGAAAGGGCTTCTAATGAGCGTATTTTTCTTATTAGTGAAGTCAAAAGAAAGAATTAAGATGATAGCATTTTTAATGTACATAAATTAGTAGATTTACTGCCTACTGTGAGAATTTTATTTCAATTAATTTTGTCATGATACTGAAAACTCAAATAATCTTCTCTGAAAATTTTCATACTTGGCACAAGATATACTGACATCAAAATGGATGACACATTAATGATTTGCAAATGTATATCAGATTATTTGCTTCCCTATATATAATTTGCATAAAAATAGACAAAATTCATAGGGAACTTCCTTCAAAGAAATGATATGGAATATGGCATGTGTAAAGACTAGAGGAACTGATAAGAACATATGATTATATGCTTAAATGTTTGGATGCCAAAGAATTAAACTGATTACCAATCAATAAGTAATCTTATAGTACTAATATTATTATTACTATTACACATATTATAATATTATAATTAAGATTTTAAGAATCTTATAGCATTAATATTTATGATTCTAAATTATAATTTTAATCAGTATAATTATATCCTGTTTTGGGTAGCATAAAAGATTTTAATATCTCCATATGATTTTTTTTCAACCTAAAGAATCTGCCATTATTTCTTTCTTCAAACCATATTTGTCTAAATGTTAATTGTATCATTAAATGTCAACTACTCCAAAATGGCAGCATAAGATGCCCCAGGGTGCCATCCCACACAGAATTACTGAACAACAAGCAAAAACTGGCAGAGCCATCTTCCTCAAAACAGAAAAGAGTTAAAGGTATGCAGTAAATAGGGAAGATCTGAATCAAGAACATACAGCTTTAAAAGTGGTGGGAGAGACAGAGAATTGTGGGAAGATGGCATAGTAGAGAGCTCCAAGACTCAGATCTTCAAACCAAACAATTATTAAATAGGCAGAATCTGTCTGAAACAACTATTTTGAAACTACAGAAGCCAAAAGAACAATGTATAGCATCTAAGGAAAAGCAGGAGGAAGCAGCTAATAAATTATGGCAAAGAACAGTAAATTACCCTCTACAAGAAGTGGCTACTGGAGCCCAACCCCCATACATACAGCAGACCGCCATGGAGTCCAGCCCCTAGCCAGCTGCTGGTTACAGAAAGGGATATAAAAATCCTCTTCCCCAAGAACAAGGGTGGACATGGCTGATCACTCATCACAGCTTTTGATTACAGAATTCAGATTGCTGAGGACCTACCTCTAAGGGCAGCTATTGTTTCAATCAACCCCACACAAAGGGGAAGGCAGCTATCATTTCAACCCACCCAGTACAAGGGTGGTGGTGGTGGAAACTTAAAGATGCTGGGCTTTCTCAGGACTGCAGGAGAGAGTTAGCTGAAGGGCTGTATTTGCTTGGCAGGTCAGGAAACTCAGCTTTGTGGAGCTGTTGGAGAAGGTCTTGGTGCTCTTCTGCACCCTTCCCCAGGGCACTTTGGAGCCAATCTGGGACCCCTTCATGGGTCCCTGGACCTTTTTGGCTGGGGAATACTGACTTGGAAAAGTTCTCTCTGTTGTGTCCTCCTCCAAGAATTTGCACTGGTGCTCAGAGCTAAAGCCACTTGGATCAGAAGCTGAAAGCCTTTGAAACCTGGGAGCAAAGGAGCAGCAGACACTGGCCTTGTGCCTTGCTATCGGACAGAAGAACCCCGGATGCCAGTAGCCTTTCTTCAGAGAAGGCATCCTTTTGTTGATGCCTTAATTTGGACATTTTCACAGCCTAAGAACTTTAAATTGTAACTTAATAAATCCCCATTGTAAATGTCAATCCATTTTTGGTATATTGTATTTTGGCAGCTTTAGCAAACCGAAACTCAAACTTAACTTCAATAGCATGCACATATATGTTTCTTATACCCCTCTGCCCGACACCCATTTTTTTGTACTTGTTACCACTTATATCTTTGTTCATTGTATGTCCAAAAACATAGATTTATCATTACTTTTTATGCATTTGCATTTTAGCACCTTTAGGAATTTCAAAGTGTAGTTACATAGCAAAAAGTGCAATACAATACTGGCAGTCATAAATACCCAAATGGTTACCTTTTCTGCCAGTCTGTATTTCTTTATGCCACTTTGAACCACTGCCTAGTGTCTTTTCCTTTCAGTCTGAAAAACTCCCTTTAGCGTTAGTCGGAGCACAGTTCTAATGGTGATGAACTCCCTCAGCTTTTTGTTTATCTGAGAATGTCTTAATCTCTCCCTCAATTTTGGTGGAAAGTTTTACCTCATATAAAATTCTTGGCTGGCAGTTATTTTCTTTCTGCACATTAAGTACTTCAACCCAATGTCTTATTGCCTCCATAGTTTCTGATGAGAAATTGGAATTCAATCTAATTGGTACTCCCTTGTATGTAACACATTGCTTTTCTCTTGCAGCTTTCAGAACTCTCTCCTTGTCCTTTGCATTTGATTATGTGATCAACATATGACAGGGTGTATTTTTCTTCATGTTTATCCTGATTTGTGTTCTCTGAGTCTCTGAGCTCCTTTGATGTGCACATTCATATCTTTTACTAAGTTTGGGATATTCTCTGTCACTATTTCTTTGACTATTCCTTCTGCCCCTTTAAATGTAAGTGAATAAAACACTCCAATAAAAAGGCAGACATTGGCAGAATGGCTAAAAAAGGCATGGTCCAACTATATGCTGTCTGCAACAGACTCACCTTAAATTTAAAGATACAAGTAGGTCAAGGGTGAAAGGATGGAAAAAAATATACTATGCAAGTAGTAACCAAAAGAGAGCTGGGTGGCTATACGAATATCAAATAAAATAGACTTTAAGTCAAAAACAATTACAAGGGACAAAGATGGTCATTATATACTGATAAAGGGGACAATTCAACAGGAAAATGTAACAATTATAAATACATATGCACCTAATAGCAGAGCCCCAAGATATATGAAGCAAACACTGACAGAATTGAAGGCAGAAACTGAATGCTCTACATAATGATCAGAGAATTTAATACACTACTCTCAAAACAGATAATACAGCTAGTCAGAAGATCAACAAGGAAGTACAGGACTTGAATGATACACTATACCAACTTGACCTAACAGGGGTGTAGAGAACACTGCATGCAACAAAAACAAAATACACATTCTTCTTAAGTGCACCTGGATCATTCTCCAGGATAGACAATATGTTGGGTCATAAAACATGTTTAATGAAGTCCAAAATATTGAAATCATACAATGAATATTCTCTGATGACAATGGAATGAAAGTAGAAATCAATAACAGATGGAGAAATGGAAAACTCACAAATAGGTGGAAATTAAGCAACATAATCTTGAACAACCAATTATTGTTCAAGGAAGACAGAAGGAAATTAGGAAATATCTTGAAACAAAAGAAAATGAAAGTACAACATACCAAGCCTTATGGAATGCAGCAAAGGCAGTGCTGAGAAGGAGATTTATAGCTCTAAATGCTTACATTAAAAAAAGAAGAAAGATTTCAAATCGGAGACCTAAACACAAAACTGGAAGAACTAGAAAAGGAGGAGCAACCTAAGCCCAAAGTGAGCAGAGGGAAGGAAATAACAAAAACAGAGTGGAGAGACATGATACAGAAAAAAAAAAAAAAAAATAATAGAAAGAATCAACAAAACCAAAAATTGGTTCTTTGAAAAGATCAATAAAATTGACAACCCTTAGACTGACAACAAAAAAAGAGAGAAGATATAATTTTCTAAAATAAGCACAGAAAAGGGGGACATTACTACAAACCCTGATGAAATATAAAGGACTATAAAAGGATACTATAAACAATTGTATACCAAAACTTAGATGAAATGGGCAAATTCTTAGAATAACTCAAGAAGAAATACAAGATCTCAACTAACCAATTACTAGTAAAGAGATTAAATCAGTAATCAAAAAACTCACAACAAAGAAAAACCCAGGACCAGATGGATTCATAGGGGAATTTTACCAAACATTCCAAAGACTTAACTCCAATTCTGCTCAAACTCTTCCAAAAAATTGAAGAGGAGGGAACATTCCCTAACTCATTCTACAATGCCAACATCACCCTCATACCAAAGCCATATAAAAATACCACAAGTAACGAAAACTAGATACCAATGTCTTCTGAACATAGATGCAAAAATCCTCAACAAAATACTAGCATCAAATCCAGCAGCATATTAAAAAATGATACACCATGATTAAGTGGGATTTAGCCCTGGAATGCAAGGTTGGTTCAACATAAGAAAATCAATTAATGTACTATACCACATTAACAGAAAGAAGCAAAAAAAACATGATAAACTCAATTGATGCAGAAAAGTCAATTCACAAAATCCAGCACTTGAACAAGGATAAAAATATTTAGAACATTAGGAATAGCAAGAAACTTCCTCAATATGATAAAGAGCATATATGAAAAACCCACAGCTAGCATACTGCTTAATGGTGAAAGACTGAAAGCTTTCCCTCTAAGATCTGGAACAAGACAAGGATGCCCACTGCCACCAGTGTTATTCAACATTGTATTGGAAGTTCCTGCCAGAGTATTTGGCAAGAAAAAGAACCAAAAGATATCTGCATTGTTAAGGAATAAGTAAGACTTTCTCTATTTGCAGATTATATGAGCCTATATACAGAAAATCCTGAAAAATCCACAACAAAGCTCCTAGAGCTAATAAATGAATTTGGCAAAGGGATGGGGTACACGATCAAAGCCCAACAATCAGTAGTGTTTCTATACACAAGGAATGGACAATCAGAAGAAGAAATAAAGAAAATTATTCCATTCACAACAGCAACTGAAAGAATCAGATATCTGGGAATAAATCTAACCAAGGACGTAAAGGACTTGTACACAGAAAACTACAAAACATTGCTAAAAGAAACCAAAGACCTAAATAAATGGAAGGATATTCCATGTTAATGGATTGGAAGAACAAATATCATTAAGATTTCAATACTACCCAAAGCAATATTACTCAAAGCAATTTATAGATTCAATGCAATCCCAATCAAACTTCCAACAACCTTCTTTGCAGAAATGGAAAAGCCAGTCATCAAATTTAAATGGAAGGGTAAGGACCTCAGAATAGCTAAAACCATCTTGAAAAAGAGGAATGAAGTTGTAGGAGTCACATATCTGAAAACTTACTAAAAATTCACAGTAATCAAACAGCACAGTACTGGAATGAGGACAGAGAAATAGACAAAAGGAATCTAATTGAGAGCTCAGAAATCAAACTTCACTTTTATGACCAGCTGATTTTGACAAGGTGGCAAAGACCACTCATTTGGGAAAAACCAGTCTCTTCAACAAAGGAATCTCCATTTGAAAAAAAAAAAAGTACCCCTTCCTTACACCATAAACAAAAGTTAACTCAGAATGGATCCAAGACCCAAATATAACAGCTAGAACTATCAAAACTCCTAGAAGAAAATATAGGGAAGCATATTCAGGACCTTGTGTTAGGCAATGGTTTCTTAGACTTTAGCACCCAAAGCACAAGCAACAACAACAAAAAATAGACAAATGGGACCTCATCAAAATTAAAAACTGTTGTGCCTCAAAGGACTTTATTATGAAAGTAAAATGACAACCTACACAATGGGAGAAAATATTTGGAAACCACATAGCCAATAAAGGTTTAATATACAGAATATACAAAGAAATTCAACTTAACAACAAAAGACAAACAACCCAATTTAAAAATGGGTAAAAGACTTGAATAGACATCTCTGCAGAGAAGATATACAAATAGCCAAAAAACACATGAAAGGATGCTCAAAATCATTAGCCATCACGGAAATGCAAATCAAAGCCACAAGGAGATACCATTTCACACCCATTAGAATGGCTACTATTAAAAATGGAAAATAACAAGTGATGGAGAGGATATGGAGAAATAGGAACATTCATTCATTGCTGGTGGTGATGTAAAATGGTCCAGTCACTGTGGAAGACAGTTTGGCAGTTCCTCAGAAAGCTAAATACAGAACTACCATATAGACCCAGAAATCCCACTACTAGTAGGAATTGAAAGCAGGAACTTGAACAGATATTTGCACACCAGTGTTAACAATGACATTATTCACAATTGCCAAAAGATGGAAGCAACTCAAGTTTCCATCAACCTATGAATAGATAAATAAAATGTGGTATATATACAATGGAATACCATTCAGCCATAAAAAGGAATGAAGTCCTGATTCATGCAACAACTGGATGAACCTGAAGACATCATATTGAGTGAATTAAGCCAGACATTGATAAGAAATAACTAGAAAAAGCAAATTCATAGAATCTGAAGCTAGAATACTGGTTATCCAGGGCTCAGGTTGGGGTAGGGAAGGGACACTTAATACTTAATTGGTAACCGAGTTTCTGTTTGGGGTGATGGAAATGTTTTGATAATGGATAGTGTTGATGGTAGCACAACATGGTGAATGCAATTAACTCCACTGAATTATATACTCAAATGTAGCTAAAAGGGGAAATTTTAGGTTGTTTCTATGTTAGTAGAATAAAATTTTTAAAAACCATAGGTCTGTACAGCACAGTGAACCCTAATTTAAACTATGGACTATAGTTAATAGTATTATTATAATAATTCTGTTTCATCAATTGTAACAAAAGTACCACACCAATGCAAACAGTTAATAATAGGTAAAACTTTGCGTGTGTGTGAGTGGGGTGTATACCAGAACTCTGTATTTTCTGTTTCATTTTGCTATAAACCTATAACTTCTCTAATAAAAAAGCTATCAACTTCTGAATCCACTTGTAACTTCTTATTACTGTAAATCAGTTTAGGAATGAAAAGGACTTGGTTCAGTTTTGACATTCACTCTCAAATCTGAGCAAGATTAATACAGACTCTTTAAAATACATCTAAAATAGAATTAACTGTCAAAATAATTTTGGATTGTGGATTCATCATATTATCATTTTTTAAGTATGCCACATTAGCTCTATGAGGCTCAAAATGAAAAAGTAGTTAATATGTGGAGCTCTGTGCCCATTTTGGAAGTTCACTGGTAAAATTTGCCTGTACTGATTAGAAAAAAGTTGCTTTTAGAAAGATCAAATACCATTTAAAAGTCATTGAATACTGTGGGTTCTTACATTAGAAGGATGATATTATAATGTAAGTTATAGATATGAAATTTACCAACTAACAGGAAATGGTGTTATCGATAAGTTTTAGTCTGCTCAAGGAAATGAACAAGGGTTAGCTAAACTTAAAACCTTATGTTGAAAATAAATTCATAATATGGTATATAAACATCAGGATCATTCTTAGGGCCAAATCGTGTTAAGTTTATACTAGGAATTGAATTGAGTTTGTGTCACTTATATTGTCTAAATAATAACATCTTCTATTTGTATAGTGCCCTTCACTTTTCATCTCATTTCCAATTTGTGTAACTTTTGTAAATTAGGTCCTCCAGTAAGAAGGACAACCTGGCTTCCAATCTTGGTCCCACAAATATTTAATTTTATCCTTGGAGAGTTACATAACTCACATATAAAATAGGTATACCTTCTATTCTTGTAAAGATTAAATGAGTTATTGTAAAAAAAACATAACCCAGTAGGCACACAAATATTATTTGCTATTATTATTATGTTTTAAGTTTACAACCTTGTAAATAAAAGACTTGAAGTTCTGAGAGAAAAAGTAAATCATTTGAAGCAATGTTTTTCACACCTTTTCAACTTTTTCACCAGGATGCAGAGTGTGAAAGACATTTTGTTTTACAACCAAATATGCATATACACTCATATACATACATATGTGTGTGTGGGGGGGGTAAATATGTGTCTATAACTGAAACAAAATTTCACAAAGCAAATTCACTCTTGCTACATGAAATGCATTCTGATACTTTTTCTATTTTTCTAGCTGCTTCTGCCCTTTTAAGTTGATTGTGACCCATCAAATTGACTTCCCTAAGTACAACTGAGTCACAATCAATGATGTGAAAAACACAACTGTGATCACAGAGCTAGGAAAATATGGAACTAGCACTTGAACTGCTGTAGACTATAAGTACCTTGAGGGCCACAGCTTACCTTATTCAGCCCCAATTCTTCACAACACCAAGCACAAAGCTTTGAATGTTTGCTGAGAAATTTATGCTTCTAAAACTTTCTGACTTTTTTGGGTTTTTCTATAGGTGAATATAGTCTGTTTTGCACATAAAATGGAAATTTCATATTAGGCACAGAGGACAGAAATGTTTCATGAAAAGAAGTAAATAGACGAGATTTGGGAGCCATTAATAAAACTTGTAAATGTTTTGGTTAGTAAGAGACATCTAGGAAACAATAATTCTACAAGAAAATAAGGAATGGTTGTGAATCACAAACTAGACATGTATTGGCGATGTTCCATGGAAAGAGAACATTTTTTCTGCACTTCAACACATCACAAATCAAGGATATTCCGAATGCTCTCTCACATGCCAAAGCTGGTCACTAAATGGTTGATGATCATGACCAAAGGGACCAAGGTGATACAGTACATATTAGTGATATTCTGCATTCAGCTGAATTTAATAGGATGAAAGTCATGATTACGCAACAGTGCTAAAATTAAATTTCTCCCCATATTTCTCCCCATATTTTCCCATATCAAACTTTAATTGGAAATGCCGTTAAAAATTTAAATTGATCCGGTATAAAATTGTCTTCACTTCTCTTTTCCCACCCCTCAATAACTAGCTTTGTTAGACTCCTTTTTAAAAAGAACAGAAAAAACTGAATCAAGAAGTCTGAAATTGTGCAGATTTTTCAATTAAAATTTACTTCAAACATATTTTTTAAAATTTGCACTACCTAATTCTTTTTATTATCCAGGTCTGTCTTCAAAAGTATTAAACAGAGATTTTCAAATGGAGGACTCTTTAATGTGTCTGAAATCAAATTTAGTGGGTTGTAGTAAGCATATTTTAAAATAAGATGCAAAAAAAATGAAAGAGTCATGTACATGACAGTGTCAGAGTTCCTTGATAAGTTCTTTTTATTTATTTTATTTAATAAGAAGGGCAAGTATTTTATAAAATGTTTTATTCAGTTATAGAAATAAATGTGTGCGCATGCATATGTGTGTGAAAATCATGATGTAAAAAGCATTTCTTATAGTACGTCATGCTCCAAATCTGTAAAATAAAAATTATATTTGACTGTAATAGAGAATAGCTGAGAGCGATGCACTGAAATTTGAAAATTGAAATATTTTTATATTAAAAATAAAAAGACCATTATATTTTAGAATATATATGCCTTGTAATTTAATGTTTGCGGAGGAGAGTCCAGTGTACAAATCAACTATATAGGTTATATTCTTTCTTTCTAAGTTTGTTTTTTACTGAATTTGAAAATGGGTGTCCTAGTTTAAACCAATGTTTAGAAAAAACAAGAAGAAAGCTGAAAGCTTCAAGTTAGATTTCATTCTCGTTCACTTTTAGACTCTGAGCTTTGAAAGAGACAAAATAGTGAAAACTTATTAGCACTTGAATTCATATATGATATACAAACAGGATTATAATATAAGCAATAATAACCCATGGATAAACTACAATGAAGAATGTAATTGGTGCATAAAAATCTAGAACTATGAAGAAGTTTCAACCATCCAGTATTTTTCACTATCACTAAGAGATATATATTTGTGTGCCTACTGGGTTATGTTTTTTTACAATAACTCATTTAATATCCTTTAATAGAGCTGATTTAACTTCTGCTATCAATATATTACTATAGTTGAGATGTCAATGTCTTAATACAGTTGAGAAAACTTCATTAATCTCATAGCATTTTTTTCATTCAACTTGTGTCTCAAATGCCCATTCTATACCAGCTAAGCTTGGAACCAGATATTTATTTAGCATGCATATGAAAGAAACTTGGCAGAGATGAACATTTCTACGTCTTACCCTGCCTCTAATTGTCATTTAAAAGCAATTAAAAGCATTTCTTAAGTTTCCCATGTCATCAGTGTTCATGTTAACTATAGTAAAGTTAGCTTATAAGATATTCCCTAGGCTGACAACTCTGACTAATCCTCTAAATAGGTGTTAACTGTAGATATACTTCTCTATTATTAGAACGCTTTTACAGTTGAACACATAGACAATAAATGAAGGTTCTGTGGAAAACAATCATTTGTCCCATCCTTACAGCTGTCAAGGTTGAGTTAGAAAACAAAATCAATAGATGGTATTAATCTTTTGATAATAAAGATTATGTACAGACATTTAAACATATGTCTACTGCCTGTGTCTTAGTAATTTTAAAGTCAAAATGCAATCCAAGACAGGAGGTATAACAAATAAACAAAAACAGCACAGAAACGGTTTAGTGAGAAGAGGCAAAAAGTGACATTCTAATTAAACATATCAGATTCTTCTTATTGCTAGGCAAGTAGAAATTCCCTCTAGAGGGGAATAAATTATTTTATATTAAAATTATATATAAATACAATTTTATATACCTTTATTTGTACATGTACATTCATTTTTAGATAGATAGAGACCAGAATTCACATTTGCTCATGGTTTTTATTGTAATATTTTGGAATTCCAAAGCATTGTTGTGCCTTTGGGTCTCTAAAGGAAATCTTTTGCAGAGTGCTGCAAAATGGAAGTCAAAGGTGTACTGAAATTAATGCCCCTTTGCATTTCTTCTTCTGCTCTTCTAGTGTCAGTAACATTTAGCATATGCTGTAAAAATGGGAGATTTGGTAAAGAGGAGTAATAAAAGCCTCATGAAGAGTAGTACTAGCTAACTAGCTGCCCCACCTTCCTCCAGCATCAGCCAAACCGTTCTGTCGCTAAAGAGTCATCCTTGAGAAAAAAAAATCAAAAGCTACCTGGGGTGGATGGCATGTAATTCTAGGTTTTCATGGAGGAATTGGGTTATAGCCTGTGCTGCTTTGAAACTGTTATGTACCCCAGGAAAGACTATGTTCTTTTAATCCACTCTGGTGGGTACAGATTATTGTGGGTGGGATCTTTTGATTGTGTTTCCGTGGAGATGTGACCCAACCAATTGAGGGTGGGCCTTTTGATTAGATTATTTCCAAGGAGGTGTGACCTTGCCTAGTCAAGGTGGGTCTTAATTAGTTTACTAATGTCCTTTATGAGAAGAAAAATGGCAGAGACATATTGAAGAGAGCTCAGAGAAACACTTAGAGAAAAATAAAAGCCCAGAGATATTTTGGAGACAGCCATTGAAATCAGAACCAGGAGCTAAGCTAAGAGATGAAATCCAGAGTTTGCCCTGGAGAAGCTAAGTGAGAACCCACAGACACTTAAAGGGAAGGCCACCTGGAATCAGACGCTGAAAGCAAAGCAACCCGGGAGCAAAGGACCAGCAGACGCCAGCCACATGCCTTCCCAGCTGACAGAGGTGTTCCGGACACCATCGGCCTTTCTTCAGTGAAGGTATCCTCTTGTTGATGACTTACTTTGGACACTTTTATGGCCTTAGGACTATAAATTTGTAACCTAATAAATCCCCTTGATAAATGCCAATCCAGAGTAATAAATCTCTTCTGTACGAGAGCGTGGTCTTTCTCGAGACACGCTTCATGGAGAGAGTGTCTGTGGCTCCATGTCCCCAGAGCAGTCCTGCAGTTGGTGGTCTCTGCACGGTGCAGAGCAAGGCCAGGTGACCTCTGTTCAAGG
Organism: Choloepus didactylus; assembly: GCF_015220235.1. Classification (NCBI taxonomy): domain Eukaryota; kingdom Metazoa; phylum Chordata; class Mammalia; order Pilosa; family Megalonychidae; genus Choloepus; species Choloepus didactylus. The sequence continues at coordinate 33,418,456 of NC_051334.1, read as the reverse complement.
CTTGCATCACCAAGGCCATGGTTCCCGAGTTGCTGCAGCAGCAGGAGGAGGACCATAGCAAGCTGAGATCTGTGTCTGTGGACCTGCATATTGATCCCTTGCTTCAGATTGGCATACCTGATGCACTCAGTGAGAGAGAGAAGGTCAAATTTACAGTGCACACCAAGACCACACTGTTCACATTTCAGAGCCGAGATTTCTATTGCAAGGCAACACGAAGACTTTACTGAAACAACAGACTATGCTGGGCTTGTTATTCCACCTGTTCCCACAAAGCCTTACTTTGCTGGCCCTCGAGAGAAGATTCAGAAACTGGGAGAGGGTGAAGGGTCTGTGAGCAAAGAAAAATTTGCCAAGATGAAGCAAGAATTGGAAGCTGAATACCTTGCTGTCTTTAAGAAGACTGTATCCCTCCCATAGGGTCTTTCTTTGATGGCTTTCTTCTCACCCTGTTCTCAGTAAAGATTGCAACTTTCATGTTTTCCTGGAATATGATCAGGATCTAAGTGTTAGGTGGAAAAATACCAGAGATGTTTGGTGGCTTTTTCAAAAGTGTGGTGAAAAGTGCCGATAAGTCCTTTTTTCTGGAGTTAAGGAGGTGGATGACTTCTTTGAGCAAGAGAAGAATTTCTATTATAATAGGATCAAGGACTCGTGCAAAAGCTGACAAAATGACCAGATCTCATAAAAGTGTTGCAGATGACTATATCCACACTGCTGCCTGCTTGCATAGCCTGGCTTTAGAAGAGCCTACGGTCATTAAAAAGTACTTATTGAAGGTTGCCGAGCTATTTGAAAAACTTAGGAAAGTAGAGTCAAGTCTAATCAGATGTAGATTTAAAGCTGACCAAGCTCCTCCAGTACTACAAAACTGAGGTTGCTAAGGATCTCCTATACAGACGTACTAAAGCTCTCACTGACTATGAAAACTCCAACAAAGTTCTGGATAAGGCACAGTTAAAAACAGAGATGTCAAGTTGGCTGAGGCACACCAACAGGAGTGCTGCCAAAAATTTGAACAGCTTTCTGAATCTGCAAAAGAAGAACTGATAAATTTCAAATGGAAGAGAGTGGCAGCATTTAGAAAGAATCTAATTGAAATGTCTGAATTGAAAATAAAACATGCTAGGAACAATGTCTCCCTTTTGCAATGCTGCATTGATTGTTGAAGAACAACTGATCTGCCTTTATTCTGAATGAAGGAAAGAAAGTGAATGTGAAAGCCAGCATCACTTGCACTTAAATCACTAGCCACGGAAGATTTAATAGTTTTAACTTTAGTTTAAAATTATGTGAATAAATACTTTGATTTCTAAAAAATCTTAACACTTAACCATGTTGGTTTAAACTATTTTTATTGCATGTTATTTGGATAAAAACTAATCTTTTCCTTATGTATTAATTACTCATATTGGGCAGGATCTAAATACTGGGTTCTCCTATAATTTGTCTTTAATTATTAAGAAAGAGTGCAGGAAACATGTGCCTCCAGAAAACAAGAAACTGCCTGGCACATGTTTATCTCACTATTTCATGTGCCCGTATCCCCAGAAATGGAATATTTTAGGGTAGAGGCCAGTTAGAAGAACTTATTCAGCACCTTGTTGCAGGTAACAGACATTCCATTCCTTAAATAGGCAGTTTTTTTTCTCCCTGTTAATCTCATGGTGCTTTAGTCACTATAAATGTTTGTACTACAAGGAAAGCAGGAACATCTCATTTGTCTTTATACACCTTTTGCAGCTCCATTTTTGTAGTTGGGATTTAAATATTTGAGGGGACAGTTTAAGGGTAGAGAAACAATATGGACTATTTTAGAAAAGGCCAGATCTGCATTCAGAACTGTGAGCCCTTCCCTAACTGGTAGTGGGGGGTATATTGGGTTTGGGCTTCTCTTTTTTATAAAGTGTAAAATAAAACAATGAATCATGAAAAAAAAAAGCAGTAAAAGCCAATCCATTTCTGGTATCTTACATTCTGGCAGCTTTAGCAAACCAGAACATAGCCTTTCTTCCCTATACATTGTACCTTGGATCTGGCCTTTGTGGGGAGTGATTTCTGATTTTTCTGCATAGTTTGAATAGTCATGGACAGTGGGAAATAGTTGTTTAGAGCCCCTCATTAAGCTAGGGAAGGAGAATCCAAACTCTGGTTCCTACTGAGTGCCTACAGACATTTGACAAACTGGAGATTATAGGTTACTGTTAATCAGAGAGAAGAATGTGGCAATAGGGGAGATGGGAAGATTTTGTAGTTGGAGTTAGCTCTAATACAGTGGAAAGAAAACATGGTTTGTAGTCAGATCATATAGATTCAAATGAAAGCCTTGCCATTTATTATATTTAACATATCACAGTCTACATTAATGTGATAATACATACTTCACATATAGCATAAGTAACATAAAATATTATCCATTGCTCCCTTACCAATCTTTGTAATACTATTACCATATATTTTAATTATGCATTTATTATAAATGCTGCAAGGTATTATTTTCCTTAAACAGTCAATTTGCTTTTAAACAGATTCAAATACTAAGAAAAAATCCTGTATATTTGCCCAAATATGATGGTGAGGAAGTTGCTTTCAGACTTTCTCTTTATCATTAGTTTTGAGAAAATTATATGACTTGACATAGAACCTTTTTTCTTTCTTTCTTATATGTGGGGTTCATTGAGCTTGGATTTGGAAAATGTTTGTCCATTATTTATTTGAACATTTTTTTCTGCCTCCCTTCTCTTCTCCTTCAGGGACTCCAATTACACTTTTAATAGATTGCATGGCATTGTCCCACAACTCACTAATTTCTCAGCTTGTGTATTTTGATTATCTTTTCTGTGTTTCATTTTGGATAGTTTTATTGCTATGTATTCAGGTTCACTAATCTTTTCATGTGCAATATGTAATTTATTGTTAATCATATCCAAGGTATTTTTCATCTCATACATTTTAGTTTTAAATTCTAAAATATTGATTTTTACCTTTTTTGCATTTCTTGCATGCTTCTACCTAACTTTTTGAACAAATGAAATGCTTTTTTCATAAATATTTTAGTGTCCTTGTCAGCTAGTTCTAACATCTGTGTCAGTAATGGATTTTTTTTTATTGAGGTGAAATTCACATAACAAAAAATTGACCATTAAAGTGTACAATTTAGTGGCATTTAGTACATTGACAATATTGTGCGACTATCCTCTCTATGTAGATCCAAAATATTTTCATCACCCCAAAAGAAATCCTTTATGCATTAAACAGTCACTTTCATTCGCACACACCGTCACTCCCAATACCACTAACCTGCTTTCTGTCTCAATGAATGTATCTATGCCAGATATTGCACATAAATTGAATCATGTGTTATGTGCCTGGATGTATTTCTGAGCTTTGTGTCTGAATTCTTTCATTTAGCATGATGTTTTCATGTATCAATACTTCATTCCTTTATATGGCTGAATAATATTCCATTGAATGGACATATTATATTTTGTTAATTCATCGGTTGATGGTTATTTGGATTGTTTTCACCTTTTGGCTATTGTGAATGGTGCTGCTATGAATATTTGTGTATAAGTATTTGTTTGAATATCAATGTTCAATTCTCTGGAGGTATACACCTAGGAGTGGAATTATTGAATCATATGGTAATTCAATGTTTAACTTTTTGAGGAACCATCAAACACTTATGTAAAATGTTGCTGCAACATTTTACATTCCTAGAAATGAGAGTTCCAATTTCTCCACATCCTAGCCAACACTTGTCATTTTCCTCTTTTTTTTATTATAGTAGGTGCAAAGTGGTATCTCATTGTGGTGTTGATTTACATTTCCCTAATGACTAATGATGTTGAGCATTGTTTCATATGCTTCATGGACTTTTGTCTATGTTCTTTGGAGAAATGTCTATTTAAGTCCTTTGCCCATACTTTAATTGGGTATTTTTCTTTTTGTTGTTGAGTTGTGAGAATTACTTATATATTCTGGATGCTTGACCTGTTTCAGATATATGATTTGTAAATATTTTTTTCCATTCTCTAGGTTTTCATTTCTCTTTCTTGATAAGTATCCTCTAATCCACAAAAGTTTTAAATTCTGATGAGGTCCAATTGATCTATATTTTTCTTTTGTTGTTTGTGCTTTGGGTATCAAATCTAAGAAGCCATTGCAAAATCCAATGTCAAGCGATTTACTCCTATGTTCTCTTCTAAGAGTTTTATAGTTTTACCTCACACAGTTAGGTCTTTGTTCCATTTTGAGTTAATTTTTGTATATGGTGTGAGGTCCTACTTTAATTTTTTGTATGTGGATTAGGTGTCCCAGCACCATTTGTTGACAAAACTATTCTTTCCTCATTGAATGGTCTTTGTACCCTTGTCAAGAATCACTAAGTCATAGATATATAGGTTTACCTATAGACTTCCAATTTTACTCTATTGATTTATATGTCTATTCTTATGTAATACCACACTGATTTATTACTGTAGCTTTGTAGCAATTTTTGAAATTGGGAAGTGTGTATCCTCCTATTTTGGTCTTCTTTTCCAAGATTATATTGGCTCTTTGGAGTCTCCTGCAATTCCATATGAATTTTATAATTAGCTTGTAAATTTCTACCAAAAAAAAAAAAAAGACTATTGGGATTTTGATAGTGATTGTATTGTATCTCTACATTGCTTTGGAGAGTATTATTGATGGAACGATATTAAGTCTTCCAATCCATGGGCATGGATGTCTTTCCATTTATTTAGATCTTCTTTAATTTCTTTCAGCAAAGTCTCAGAATGCATATATTTTACATCTCCTTTATTAAATTTATTCCTAAATATTTTATTCATTTTGTTGCCATTGTAAATGGAATTATTCTCTTAATTTCCTTTTCAGTTAATTCATTGCTGGTGTGTAGAAATACAACCAAGTTTTCTTGTTGATCTTGTTCCCTAAATTTCTGTTGAATTCATTTATTAGCTTAATTTTTGTGTATGTGGATACTTCAGGATTTTTCCATATGTACAAGATCATGTCATCTGCAAATAGAGATAACATTACTTTTTCCTTCCAATTTGGATGAGAAATCAGCTGTTAATTTGAGTGAGGATCCCTTGTAGTTGACAAGTCAGTTCTCTCTTGCTGCTTTCAAGACTTTCTCTTTGTTTTTCTCTTTTGAAAGTTTGATTAAAATGTTTCTCAGGGTGGAATTTTTTGCATCCTACTTGGACTTCATTAAGCTTCTTAGCATGTAGACTCATATCTTTTATGAAACTTGGGATGTTTTCACCATTATTTCTTCAAAAATTCTTTCTCTTCCCTCTGTCTCCCCTCTCCTTTTCTGAGACTCCCATTATGCTTGTGTTGGCATACTTGATGATGTCCCACTGTTCTCTTGGGCTTTGTTCATTTTTTTTTTCATTCTTTTTTTATTCTGTTCCTCAGGCTTGAAAATTTTAGTTGAACTATCTTTAAGTTTTCAGATTATTTTCTCTGCCTGTGCATCTTCTGGCAAAGCCATCTAGTGAATTTTTCATTTCAGTTATTATACTTTTCAGCCCCAGAATTTATATTTGATTTCTTGTTATAATTTATGCCTCTTTATTAATATTCTCTATTTGTTGATATATCATTCTCCTAGTTTCCTTTAGTTCTTTTTACATTATTTATTTTAGATGTTTGAGCATATTTGAAATAGTTGATTCAAAGTCTTTGTCTAGTAAGTCCAACGTCTGGGCTTCCAGAGGGAAAGTTTCTATTAATTTCTTTTTTTCCCATGAATGGGACATACTTTCTTGATTCTTTGCATACTTTGTATTTGTTGTTGTTGTTTTTAAAAACTGGCCATTTTGAATATTATAACATGGTAACTGTGGAGATCAGATCCTCCCCTATGCTCCGGGTTGCTGCTTGTTATGGGTTTTAGTTGCTTGTTAACTTTGTGCCTTCCAAACTGTTTTAATAAAGAACATATTCTGTGTTGTGTGTGGTCTCTGAAGTCTCTGATCTTTTAGCATAATGCTAGCTAGTGGTTTGACAGAGATTTCTTTAAACACCTGGAACCAAAAAGTTGAAAAAAAGAAATATAAAAGTGCCCACAGTCTTTGAAGATTAGGTCTGTATTGGGGAATTCCATCAATACTTAGGCAAGCATTTACAACCCCATAATAGCCTTCACTTTTGGCTTGCAGTGAGCCTAAAGATGGGCCAAATGTGAAAGCTTAGGGTCTTCTGTGGTCTTTTAGGAACACACATACTGTCCTAGGCATGTGCATGGCATTCCAGATTCCTTGATGCAAATAGGAGCTTTTCAAAGTTTTTATTCACCAAAGTATCTCATTCCCCAGCTTAAATCCCAGGAGCTCTGTATGTATATTTTTTGACCCAACTGTTATCTCCTGGCCCAGACGGCAACATTTTGTTCATTTGTCTTTCAGTCTTTTTGAGCAATGCACTCTATGTAGCTACTTTTGCCCCTAGAAAAAGTTCTGAGTTAGGTAAAACAAAGACAAGCTCCTTACATCAATTCTTCAAGGAGTCCCCAAACAGATCAAAACATACAAACACAATCATTGAAAGCAATTTCTGTTTTTCTCCCTCTAGAATCAGAGACCCACACTGTGAACACAGGCTGCCATCCTCAAGACCACTGCTGAGCCAGGGAGGGGGACGGAGCAAGGGTAAGTAAAATGCCATAAAGCTCTTACCATAGCTTCAGTCAACTTTGTCTTGAATAAGTGTTTACTTGGTTACTATAAACTTCTGACTAATTTCCAGAGGTCCACAAAAGTTGATTCTGACCATTTTTGTTCCTTTTCTCAGGGTCTTGGTGGAGGGATAGGCCCTTGGAGTCCCCAACTCAACCATTTTCACTGATGTAACTAAATAATGGATTGGTTTTGATGGATTCATTTGCTTCCTCATAGTGAGTTATTTTCTGCTTCTTTGCATGACTGATACTTTTACTGGATGCCGGACATTTTGAATTTCTTTTTTTTTTGGGTGCTGCACTTTTCTGTATTCCTATAAACTTTCTTGAGCTTTGTTCTGGGGCTCAGTTAAGGTGTTTGGAAGCACTTTGATAATATCAGGTTTTCCTTTTATCATATTTAGGTGGGTTCAGCATTGTTCAGTGTTTGGCTAAATATTCCTCACTACTGAGGCAAGATCATTCTGTGTACCCTCCCAATATCCCAAGAATCATGAGGGTTTCCTGTGTGACTTGTGGGACAAAACACCATTTCCAGCCCTGTGTGAGCACCAGGCACTGTTACATCTAAACCTTTCAGGTGGTACTTTCCCTAATCTCAGATAGTTTCCTTCCTTCTATGCATGCACAGATCAGTACTCAGGTGAATAATCATGTATTCACTTAAGAGTATTCACCTGAGTATTCATGAGACAATATTGAAAATCTTTTGGAATTTTCTACTTGTGCAGTTCTCTCTTATCTGTTACTGTGACCTGTGAAATCCAGTCACTTTGAACTTCCCAGATTCTCATCTCTATCTCCACACCGTAGGGATCCTACTAAGCTCTTTCTACCTGTATTCTGCATCCCTATGCTGTGCCCTAGAAACTCTCTCAAGGCAGCAATCTAAGCTTGCTGTGTTTGATTCCTATCTCAATGGGACCAGTATCTTTTCTTGCTAGAAGAACAGTGTCTTGAAAATTGTTTCTTTCTATATTTTGTCCATTATGTATTTGTTTCCAGCAGGAAGGTAAATCTAGTCCCTGTTAATCCATCTTAGCTAGACATAGACGTTCCTGTCATTTATTATCAACTTGATCTTAAGCACCAATTCCCTTTCTGTTTTCACATATGTAAAATGCAAAGAACAACTTCACATGGTTATTGTGAACATCAAATTATATATCATATATCAGTAGAGGAGCATAATGTGAAATAAATAAAATTTAAATCTGACAAAAAGCCCTACTGATTCTAAAAAGTGAGATAACCAGGGAATTAGAGATTGGTTTGTGGAGAGTAATTTTGAATGTAATAGAAAATTCTCAAAATATTAGTGACTTCCTACTGTTTCATGGAAGAAAAAAAAGATATTTGGAAATGTTAAGGTTTTCCAAATATGGAACATATATTTTTACTTCATTACAGTAAAAAAAGAGACTCTTATTTTAATTGGGGAGTGAGTGTCCTTCACCAAGAATCTTAGCGGTATTGTGAACAGATTTGCTGCTAGTTTTCTTTAGACAGGAAGCATTTGAGTGTTAGACTGATTATCCAAGTGACTTTGGTTGTTGTGAGTGGATTTCTCATACAGTTATTTTTCAGGTCCATCTATACCTGTGATCAGAGAGTGACAGCTTATATAATGTTCATTTCAGGCAGAGCTAAGTTTCCTTCCTTGTTCATATCCCCAGGTGAAGTCCTTCTTTCTGACAAATAAGAACCTGGAACAAGAATCTGACAATTTCCAGTGTTCAATCTTACTTCAAACTTTAGTTCCCTGTTAAAATTAATTTTCTGTATGAGGAAGAAAGCACCATTCAACCAGACCCAACAGAGTAATCCTTACATAGCGGAAAATTCCCTAATGGCTTCACTGCCATTGTTCCAATATTGCTTTAAGCTTCATTTCCCAGCATGGAATTAGATATCTTGTTGTTGACAAAGGAGGTAAAAGTAATATTAATCTCTGGGGCAAGTTATCTAATTTTTGTCACCTTTATGACAGTTCCATTTCTATCCTTGTCACGCAACTCTGTTTTTCCCCATGATGGTGCCTTCATTTGAACTTTTTTCCTAACCTCAAAACTGTAAGCCATTAAATTCCCATTGTTAAAACAAACCCATTCCATGGTATTTGTTTGAGCACTGTATTAGTTAGGGTTCTCTAGGGAAACAGAATCAACAAGAGATATCTATAAATATAAGATTTTATACAAGTGTCTCACGTAACTGTGGGTATGAAAGAGTCCAAATTCCATAGGGCAGGGAACAAACTGGCAACTCCAATGAAGATGTTCGATGAACTCCTCAGGCAGCGAACTGGCAACTTCGATGAACGTGTTTGATTAACTCCTCAGCAATGAACTGGCAACTTCAAAGAACTCCTCAGGAAACGCTTCGCTGGTTAGCCGAAGAAGAAGTGAAGGTCCTCTCTGTCTCACTTAAAAGTCTTCAACTGATTGGATTAAATCCAGCTGACTGGATTCTCTTGTTGTGGAAGACATGCCCTTGGTTGAATGTAATCAGTCACAGCTGCAGCCAATTGACTGATTATTTAACAAACCAGCCTTCTGGTTTATTAACCAGCCACATATGTCCTTGCAGTAAAGGTTAGGCCAGTGCTTGCTTGACCAGACACCTGGGCACCATCACATGGCCAAGCTGACACATGAACCTAACCATCACAAGCACCAAGAAAACTAAAACAGTAACAGTAAATCGATGCAATTTTATCTCATATGTAGCCTCATGTTACTAACACCAAAATCAACATACATAACTGTTCCATCTCAGCAAGGCTCCCTCATGTTACTCTTTTATAGTCATACCCAGCCCTACCTCACCCTACATATTGATACTTAAAGGTACAGGTTTGCACATAATTCTTATTAGAATTGTGAAGCAAATTCCTCTTAATTTTGCTTTGAAAGTTTCATGATGAAACTTCAAATGGTAAAATTCCCTATGGAAGGATAAAACCAAAATTAGGAATTACCTATTAGGAATCACCATTGTAATTTCTAGAAAACTGTTTTTAAAAGAATCTGGCACCATAGTAATTATTATCATCAATATGATAATCATTAACTCTATCACTATAATTTATTAAGAATCTATCATGTACCAAACACTTATAATTGCTTAATATATTTTGATTTTCACAGTAATTCTGTGAGATGGGTTTCAGTAACACCATTTTATATGTGAGGGAACTTAAGCTAAGAAGTTTATTAACTTGGTTAGATCACACAATTAAACCCAAGCCTATCTATATCAAAAATCTTTGTTCTTTCTCCTAGGGGATTAGTTTTACATTGAGAAGTTCAAACTTTTTTTTTATCTCACTATTATTCTCCATCTATATGTTTATTTTGTTGACTCCGTGTCTTTCTTTCCCTTCTTGTGTGTCTCACTTTCTTCATCTGACACTGATCTTCTTTCTTACCCCGTTTTCCTCTCCTCTCCTCACACCTTTAGCAACCCAACTTTTTCTCTCTTTGTGAAACATCAATGGGAACATGATTGTCTCTCAAGAAGTCACTGACACAACTCCTAAATCACCTACCTTTGCTCTTTCTTGGGTTACTTTACACTTGTCTTTGTTCTCACAAGAACTTGTTCCAGAATGATTGAACTTTCTCCCTTCCTACTTGTTTCTGAAGAAACAGCTCCCTTTCCCACATTGTAAGATAAAATCTAGTCACAATGTGAAACTCTGTTAACACTCAACCCTAGAATTATTTTACTTTCTCTTTGATTTATGAAAAATTCAAAATGCCATTGTCTACAATCTTTAATATCATGTATTCATTCATTTTATATGTTCTCTTAACCCAACATTTCAATTTAAATATGCAATTTCATAGTTAAAATATTTATGCATTTGGCAGTTTTCATTTTTATATTCAAATCAAATTGCACAAGATGAAAAAGGAAATTCAGAATCCAGCTCTACCTCAGCCACTGATTGCTACATCAAATCCACAGTGGCTTTTTCTAAAATACCTATTGGAGTACTTAAAACTACACTACTGATGCTTATAATTCCACTCCTAGAAATGAATGGCTATTTAATTCACTCAAGTCAATGTTTGTGGCAAGTCATCTGAGAATGACTTTAACATTGAGATGACTTTAGGAAGTAGCTTTATAAAGCATCTTTACAATGAATCATGAGTTTAAGAAACATTTCATCATAGTCACTGGCAATCTAGAAGGAATATTAGTTAAAAAATAAGATGCCAATCTGTGTCCATTTTTGTATACAGTAAACAGTCTCATACATGATTGACAGAATGCATAAGTAAGACTCCCCAGAGAATTAATGAAGCCACAAAATATCCAAAAGACGGTCTCTCATCTTCCATTGGTGATTTCTGAGCATATGGGGATTGAGCTAAATGTAGAGCAATTAGCACGCCAGGGCATTCCTCCCACTAGAAATGTGATATTGTTTTCCTCAGGGTGTGATGGAAATTTACTTCTCTACATTCAGTGATAGTTTTGTTTCATGTATCTATTATTTCAGTATCTATTTTTAAATTGTTCTATTATATGCTGTGTCTTAAGTTTCCTAAGGCTGCAGCAATAAAGTACCATAAGCTAGAAGGCTTAAAACAACAAGAATATATTGTCTCACAGCTCTGGAGGCTAGAAGTTTGAAATCAAGGTGTTGTCAGGGCCATTCTCCATCTGAAATCTGTAGGAGAGAACATGTCTTTGCCTCTTCTAGTTTCTAACGTTTGCTGGCAATCTTTGACTTTCCTTGGCTTGTAGATGCATCACACCAACCTTAGCCTCCTCCATCTTCACACGGCCTTCTGGTATCTGCCTTTGTCGGTGCCCAAATTTCCCTCTGCTTTTAACTACAACAGTCATATTGGATTAAACTTCATCTTAATCCAGTAGGACCTCATCTTAACTAATCAAGCCTTCCAAAGATCTTATTTCCAAATAAGGTCATATTAATGGGACTGGGGGTTATGATTTGGACAATGTCATTTGGGGGGACACAATTCAACCCATAACATGGAGTCTTATCTTTAAAGAGTTCTTCTTTATTTATTATTTTATTTCAAATCATGGAGGTTAAGAGTTTTGGCATGTTTTAAGAATCAATTTTTTGGTTGCAGGGTTGATCAAGCACTAAGCACTAAGCATAATGTTTTGGTATCATTACAAATAGGAAACACCTTGGTGAAAAATAACAACTTTAAATTGAATGGCGAGATGTTACATGCTCTGCATTCAGGTTCAGAAAACCAATGTTTGCACACACGAAAATTTTAAGAATTAACTTCTCAGTTCTTTATTCAAAAGAGATCCAGTGGCTTTATTTGCCTGAAAATGGAACAATGTCTTATGTTTGCCAAAATATGCAATATTATAAACTGCATAAATATTAATAGCATCCAAAACAAGGTAGTAAGTACTACACAGTTGGCCAAACCATGCATTCTATAAGATAATCATGGTTTCCTGTTCTCTGGATATATAATATATCTCTTTTGTTTTTTCTGTGATTGATTTCTATATGGAAATTTATTTGGACCTTCAAAAGTTGTTGGTTTATAATTCAATATGCTACCCCTTTCCTCTCTGATATCCTCTTTAGTTGACACCACAACTCATGTATTTATATTACCTTGAAAATTAGTATTATTATTTAATGTTCCTCTTTTCTAAGCAGGCCCCAGCATGTTCCCCATATCCTATCAGTAGTTGAACCTGATGACATTACATTTACAATGTCTATTATGTCTACCCCACCAACTTCAATCCATGCATTTCATGGAACAGTGGGAAGAGCACTAACTTTGAATTCAGAATAATTGAATTTATTGTTATTCATTATTTACATAACTCTCCATACATACCCACTTATTGAAGAATAATCTGAAGACATGAATCTCATAGAACTTAGCACAATATTTTGCACACAAGTGCTTAAGTGCTTTTTGCATTACATTGAGTTTCAATTTTAAAAGGTCATTGGAAAATTGGAGACTGGGATATTGCAATAACTGACTAAGTTATCTCCCTACCTCCAAAATTCTCCACTTTTCTGAAGAGTCTTAATTTCAGACTCAACAAGTTCAAAATCCAACATATTGTCTTCCCAGATAAAGAATACCTTTTCCTACTGATTTTTGTGGCTTGGACAACTGCATCACTATTTGCTCATTTTTTCAACTTCATGATCTTGTCATGTCCATAAGGTAAGCACTGACATAAAACCTCACATCTTATCCAATAACCAGTTGATTCTATTTTTAAGACACCCAAAAACAAGTCACTGTCACCTTTACTGTTTCAATTGCTCTAATTCATACTCATCATCTTTTGTACAACTTACTCACTAGTCTCCTGACTCCAATTTATCTCCAATGCAATCTATTTTTCCACATAGTCAACTGGATGATCCTTTTAAGCTCACAGATTTGACTTTTTGTTTCCTTGTTGCAAAAACCATATATACCTGTGGCAGGACTGCATGATTTCTTCACACTACACTCACATGTACAGAGCAATCAAAGCTGATTTATTTTGCCAAAAATTGATCTGAAGGCTAAATTTAATCGAACCATCAAGCTGAGGCCTACTAGAAAAGTTAGGCAAAACATTTCTTCAAAATTTTGAAGACATCAGAAAAATAGTAATATATAAGGATTTTTAGGGCCATGTTGGGATGAGAAAGGAAACTAAGGAAAGTGCGTTGTCATTTTCTTCTCAAGACATTTGCTGATTTCTAAATCAGGAGCTTAGGAGATAGCTAAATGCTCAGTGGGGATTTTTGTCTGATTCATGAGACTTGGAAGACAGAAATTAAAATATACAACCTACCAAGATTAAGATATTTTAGATTCTTTTAGGTTGGTGCCCTAAACCAAATAAATAAGGTAAAATAGAGACTATCTCATACAGGGACTGAAACTCAGTTTTGAATTATATTAATCTGAGCAGATTAAAGTAAATTAGTATGGTCAGTCCCCCTATACTAGTTGCATACCAGATGCAAAAGCAAATCTTCTCTGGATAAAGATAAGAATAGCAAGACTAGAGTCATGCATTTTAATATGCAAATTCAGCACTCAATCAAAAAATAACATAGATACATGAGAAGACAAAACTTAACCAAAAATGAAAGAAAAAGAAAATATAGAGAGAGTCACAGGATATCCAGATAATAGGGATCTCTGATTAAAAATGTGAAATAACTATGATTTATAAGTTCATGAAGTTAACAGACATGTTAGAGAATATCTGTTAAGAAAACCAAAAGGATAACATACAATTTCAAGAAACAAAAATTTAAATTAAGACCTCAATAAAGGATTTAAAGGCAGATTAGAACATTCTAGTGAATTGGACATTACGTTGGAAGAAAATATCCATAGAAGCACAGAGAAAAAAGGGTTAGGCACATTGAAAAAGCATAAAAGATGTATGGAAAATAATGAAATTTTCAATTTTATGATTAATTGGGTTACCAGAGGAGATGAGAGATATGATAGACTAGAAACAGTAAATGAAGACATACTTGCTAAAAATTTTCCAAAACTAAAGAAGACATCAAATCCATAGATTCAAGAAGTTCTATTAAACCTAAGGATAAGTGAAAAGGCCACACTTAGGCACATCACAGAAGAGCTGCTGGAATTCAAAGACAGAAAATTTTAAGAGCTAGCAGAGTAAAAAAGACACATTATGTTCACAGGAACATCAATTTCTCCTTTGAATAAAACCCATATTTTCTGATAATTTCTATTTCACCCCCTGCTTCTCTCCAAGGGAAAGTCTGAGTATTTGGAAGAAGGTTGGTCTTTATATGACTTGCATACACAGAGATAAGTGACCCTCACAGCCTTGTAGCATTCTTTTGGTTTTTCTGGATTCTGTGACAGTATCTTATGTCTTTGTGATTGCTGCTTACTGATATAGGAGGCTGATATAAGTTAAGATTGTACATTCTTAAGTTGTTTATAGGTCAGAAGTACTATATGTCTAACTTGGCCTCATTTTGGACTTCTGAATTTTTCTCATGGCTTCCACCTGGGCTCACATAAGACCTGTTTACTCTTATGTCAGCTAAATTTAGAGACCCTTCTTGGAGGTCATTGGTAGGTTATGAACTTAATCACACCAAAATTGTACCAAAAGTGGCTCAAGAATGCTAAAAGCTAAACTCCACCTGCCTACCACATTACTTTGAAGTGGCCACCTCCCCAATTCCTCCCACGTTGGAAAAGAGACAAACTATAAGTTTCCCAAAGTTTGGTTATTAGGTTTCCCTCTTTTGTAGGATCAGGAAATCCTAGGCAATTACATTGCATTTATCTTTCTAATATTTTACTGAAATGCAAATGACTTTTAGTTGTTGTTATGGGGATACAGTTGAGAGGAAACGAGCTACATAGCAACATTATTCTTATTTGCTACCACTATGGCATTCATAAAAATAGCTGACCACTTGAAGTCTCTGAAGGAAAAAGGCTCTCATGATAAATGTATGAAATTTATGGTTTTAAAAATTCATCCCCAGCAAAATAAAAAAACAACAACTAATACAACAATCCATACCACAATATCATATTAAACCTGTGGATAGGAAATTGAAGCACATCATACATATCCAAATATATCTGTGAACTTATAATGGTTTCTATAAAAGATTATGACACAAAAATGGCATTGTGAATTTACTCAAATAAATTTGCATACTCAAAGCTCATATATTAGTTCAGAGTTTTTCTTTGTGCTCCCAACTTAATAACACTGCACCAATTCCATATTCTTCTTCACTATTAACTTCCTCCTTGTATTAACAAACATTTGATATATATACCTAATTAGTCCTAACATGATTTTAGGGATTTGGGGGAATATTTTTGAAGTCCCACTCCATCTGATTTAGAAATTTGAAAAAATATGGCAAGACAAATTGCAATGTAGCATCCACACATGTTTATATACAGACAATTGCACCAAACTTTAACTGGATGCCTATCACAGTATTCAAAAGGAATTTAAAGCAGAATAATAACCTAAATAGTAGATATGTACACGAAGGATTCAAATGGAAAATATTAGATGGGACCAGGGCTTCCCATTAGTCTAATGACTCATAAGCCCCCATTTTAGTCCCTTCAATTCTCTGCTACAACCTCTTTCCAGTTTCAGAAATCTTTGAATACCCACAATTCTTAAAAGTAAAACACCTCTAAGAACTCCTAACCATGGCACATTTCTATTTAGAGGTATGTATAAACAACTCTGGAGGTAGAGACTAAGGAGGCCATCTGCTTTCCACAGGCCCCAAAGCTAGAGCTCAGAGAATGCCTCTTCAGGGGGTAATCAACCTGAGGAAACAAGACCACATTCTTCATATGCTTAGTATTCTTGGAAGGCAAGCATTTCTCCATTAACACCTTCAGATCCACCCTTCTCCCTTCTCTGCCATACTCTACTCCCTGTGAAAATGAGTTCTTAGGATTGTATCATCTGAGTTCCCTTGTGTTCTTTTTTTCCTGTTCAAGTATCACTGCAGCAAAACAGAGGCAGGAAGAGAGATGGGTAGGGGTATTCACCCCCCTTGCTCCTTCCTTACAAGGCCTTAGTCACAGTTACAAGTTCATCAGGTTCTAGAAAAGGGAACTCTACCTTGTCCCTTCAGGCTCACAGGTGGTATACAAATCCTATTTACTGTCCCTTAATGGTTTCCTACACCCTGCCCAGCCTTCTGTATTTAAATCCCTTTGTTTAATTCATCTGAGCTGAACTGTAAGGGTAGTAGTCTCCTGCTACTCCCATAATGGGAAATTTTATTCAGGTCTGCATGTGCATGTTGTACTCAGGGGAATCCAAGAGGTTTCTCGTTATTTGTTCTTTCAGTTCTTCTTTCTCTAGGCTCATCACGGTGTTGTGACCCCAGTGTTACAGATACCCATTTCAATTCACAGAAGAGCAATCCCTAAACACTTAACAGTGGTAATAGAGACAGAAAATCTCAGCTTTAAGCACATGTATATGTACATGCATCCCTCTTCTTATAAAGGTATTCAGGCTTGAAGGTCAAGGATACTTTACTACCCACTATTGATGTTTGCTTCCTGTGGAATAAAACACCCTAGTTTTCTCTAGCCCTTCACTCAATCCTTCCTATGGGAAAAGGGATGCTTTTTTGAATACTGAGTTTGAGACAAGGGTGGGATGCATGGACCTTCTCTTTTCCCTCCTTATCTGGCTTGTCCTACTGCAGCTTTGCTCCTCTTTGTCATGAATCTTATAGGGGAGTTCTATAACTCTCAGGAGGATTCTGGCTGCCCAATAATGACTGTAACTGGGTAGTGACGAGGCTGATCAAATTCAGTGCTTGATGTAACTTCAGAATGGTTTAATTAGGACAGCTAGGCCCTGAACTTTAGGCAAACTTCCATTCTGTAACTTATTTACTCCATCAGAGACCCAAACCCCACCCCATGCAACTAACTACAAATGAACATTTTCTGCCTCGACCTTCCTATTGCTGCAGTATTTGACACCATTTAATATGTTTCAATACTCTAACAGTTTTATTACCCCCTTCCTCTTTCACATGGTCTCTGCATTTTTAATAAATAAAATAAAATAAAAGCTTTGCTCACTCATCTTTTCCCTGAGATGTTTCGAGCCTAAATTTTGAGGGAATCCCTATTCCAACATCCCCCTTAATATAATTAAGTCTTTCCTTACTAAGTTTCGACTCACATTTTTGCTTTGACAGTTTAGTGCTGTGGCTCAGATGGAGTGCTGGCTGGCACCTGGGCCCCTGCTATCTTTACCCAAGTATTAATGCCAGCTTCTCGAACCTTTGTGTTCTCTCCTAGCTGGGAAATCAGGATCCATGGTGGTAAGCTACAATTTCTCATTCAGTGCTCTGGACATTTTTCTGTTGTAGCACCTTAAGGACTTGACATTATTTCTACCTTATTTTTGTCTTTTCCTTGTATTTCTTGGAGTGAGGTTAAAGTCCCTGACTTTTTCCCAGAAAACACACCTTTGGTTAAAATCCTAAGACCTCTAACACTGATGAGTTCAAGTCCTCCTTTGTCATCTGTTTCCTTCTTATTGGAAACTGTCAATCTCATTGTTGTCCTCTAGACCCCTGTCCCATGACATATATTATAATTCTAATAACATCCAATTTTTCCCACAATGGCAAAATTTCACTAAAGTTATCTTAGAATTTCAGTGACCTCTTTGGAGAATTTGAATCTCCCAAGCTGGTTCATTTGAGAGGGGCTCTTGAGTCCCATGGCTCCAAGATCTCATCCAAGCATTGATCTGCTCAAAACCAGGAAGAATATTTTCCACAAAATTGTTTCAGAGGCCACTGCTAACCTCAGAAGCCATCTTTCTTCCCCAATGCCTTCTAAAATCTCTCTCTTCCCATCCACCACCTTTTCTCCTACCCTTTTTTACCCCCTTCAACCTTCCCGTAAGCTTCCCTGAATTCTCTGGTTTATCCCTCTTCAACTTTCCTACCTCCTTCACCCTTCTACACATCTCTCTCAGGGCTTTCCTCTCCCAGTCTGGCCACCTAACTCTGTATAATCACTTGAGTTTTAGGTCCTTCTTTCCCATTGGGGCTCTTGAGAAGCTTGAGGACCCCCAGACCAACCACTTGAGACTGCAATTTTCAAACCCTGGAACATTCTCATACATTTTTTCCCTGAAGGACTATATTTTCTCCCCAATATACCTTTTCCCTCTTTCAGTTGTTAACAGATCATCTCACTTTCCTCACACCTGTTAAACCTCCTAAGGCCCCCAATGACTTCAAAATATCTGAAATGCTTTCATGTGTGTCAGATGTACTTTGGACCACTGGACCCACTGATATTGGCTTCATCTGGGATGCAGAAGCCGTACAGGTTAAAATTGTCCCTCTGATGCCACTCCCAAGACTGCTCAATACCTCTTAAAACCAGAGGCCATAACTGAACTACAGCCTATCAAGTAGGTATTTCAGTCAGAGGACTACTCATACCAACCTCTAGATCGTCTAACACTCCTACACTCCCCATAAAAAAGAAAAAAAACAAACAATCAAAGAAAACAAAAACCAAATGGGAAAGGATATAGGCTAATCCAAGATTTCTAAGCCAGGTACCAGATTGTTAAACCCTGATTCCCTTTGATTCCCTACCCTATCACCATCTTAGCAAACCTTCCTCTGGACACCACTCATTTGTAGGTGATAAATCTTTGCTCTGTATTTTTCAATACCCTTGTCCATTTATACTCCCAGTATCTGTTTCCTTTCACCTGAAAAATTCATCTTGACTTCACTAGAGCATCTACTTTTTTTTTTGCATTCAATTCAGAGAAAATCTTAAGGATCTCATGCTCCTTAAGAACTCCACTATGGTTCAAAATGAGAATGATCTCCTTTTGTATTTCTCTAACTTTGATAATTCCCTCACCAGCACTAAATATTTACTCTAGACCTTAGCCTAAAAGGGTCACAAGGTATCTAGGGATAAGATCCAACTTTGCACTCCACAGGTACCTTACCTAAGGCTTGACATTTTCCCTAAAGGCAAAAATTATCTGAATACATCTATTCTTGAATTTACCTACATAAAACAAAAGGACAATTTAGTTTTGTTTGTTTTCTTTTTTATTAACTGGATACTGTCAGACATGGATCCTGAATTTCTTTTTGTCTATTGCCTATCCCATGTACAACGTGACAAGGGAAAACATCCCACAGCCCCTTCAGTAGGAATACCCTACCCTCATGGCTTTCCAGATGCTCAAGACTGCTCTCACCTCTGCCTCTCCCTTAGGACTACCTAACTACTCACTAACTTTTTCTCCCTTCATACAGGTAGGGAAAGGACATGCCTTTGTTGTGCTTGCTCCCAAACACAATGGAATCCAAGACCCCATCAAGTACCTTAGCCTGACTTTAGACCAAGGGCTCCTTGTCAACAGGCAGTCACCATAGCTGCAAAACTCATTCAAGACACAGATGGCATGGTTTTAGGGCACCCTTTAGACCTTTATATGCCTTGTGCTGTCTAAACTCTGATCATGATTGAAAATATCCAACATTTCTCTACCTCCAGACTTACCTCCTATGAAATTTTGCTGCTATCTCCTTCTCATATAGCTATTCATAGGTGCCAAACCTTAAACCCTGCCACCGTCCAACCTCATAACTGTATAACAGCTATTCTCTCTGTCCCTTCCCTGTCTAAGCCTCTCTGAAACACCCCTACTTGATTTGGACCTTACACACTTGGTAGATGGAGTCTATTTCCAAGGCCCTGAAGATATGCTGCAGAATGGCTATGCCATCACAGACTTTACTCAAACATTGAAAGCTGGCCCCTTACCAGGAGTCATATCTGCTCAGAAAGCCAAACTCATCATTCTTACACAATTGCTCTGTCCCTTATCTCAAGACAAAAGGGTTAATATTTATACTGACAACAAGCACATCTTTGGTATTGTCCATGACTTTGGAAACAGAGTACATTTATGACAGCTGTACCTGCAGCTCCTATTAAAAAAAAAATTGGTCCACACATAGCAGCTCTCCTAGTGGCACTACTTTTAAGATCAAGGCTCATATATCAAATCAGACAACTGCAGCTAAGGGTAATGCTTAGGCTGACAAACCTGCAAAACCAGCTGCACAGCAAGTCACACACTAATAAATTGTCATCAGCTCTCGTGGTAGCTAAAATCCCACCAGAAAACTTATTTAAGCAACTAAAGACATAAAAGATGTTAGCACCAGATTAAGAGAAGGCTAACTGGAAACAAGCTGCATGTTTCATCTACTCAGATGGACTCTGGAGACACCCAGATGGCCACTGGGTCTCTTCACAGTCCCTCAACCAAAATCTAGTACATAGCCTTTATCAAATGACCCACCATGGTGGTAATACCCTCCAAGACCGTTTTCATAAACACTTTAGGGGAAATTACTTCATTTGTAAATAGGTTATCTCGACAAGACCCATCTGCCAAAAACACAACCCAAGAAAGTTTGTTAAAGTAGGAGATGGACAAAAACCTATTCCTGATGGTCCTTTCATACATTGACAAATGTATCTTATCCAATTTCCCAAGTCTCAAGGTTATGAATGTGTCAAATATGAATTGAATATGAATATAAATATGAATTAACCATGATATGCTTGTTTTCTGGATGTCTGGTGTCCTGGATGCCAGCAGCCTTTCTTCAGAGACCAGGCATCGTCCTGTTGATGCCTTAACTGGGACATTTTCTTGGCTTTAGAACTGTAAATTTGTAAGCTAATAAATCCCCATTGTAAAAGCCAATCCACTTCTGATATATTGCATTCCAGCAGCTTCAGCAAACCGAAAGAACGCCGTCTATAGATGAAATAGGGATCAGGAGAGATTATTTTATGACCACTCCTGTAGTTGCTGGCAGATATCATGGCTAAACCAATCTGTGCATGTGTCTCTCCCTCTGTCTCTGTTTCTGTCTCACTTTCTCTCCCTCTCCCCTTCAACATCCCCCCCCCCAAAACACACACACACACACACACACACACACACACACACACACACACACAATTCTGCCACAAGCAGATTCACCATTAGTTCAGTTCTCTGCCCCAGTTGTTTCCTTTAAATAGCTGGTTGAGAAAGAACTCATTTCACTTGATGAGTAATAATCACAAAAGAAAACAGCAGGAGATCTACACAGTGAATCTACAACAAAAAGGAGGAAAGGAATGAGAAACAAATGACAGATTAATAAAATTTCCCCCAAAATGCTGCATAAAGCAGACCAAACATATGGCTATGAATTCAAAGGGCTTCATGAAATAGTTTAAAATAAGGTCTCAAGACAGAAGAAATAATGAGACAACAGAAGGAAATGAAAAACAATCTCATAGAAGTCAGAAAAGAAGAAAAAATCACAGAAATGAAAAAGAAAAGAAGGGCAGATAAGTATAAGACACAGTCAGTTATATGAAGGCTATATTGGGAAAGGTGAGCAAAATGAAATGGAAATTAACGAAGAATTAAAAAGAATTTGAGGTAAAATGATAAATACAGAAGACAAAGACTATATAGCACGTTTGGAAACCAAAACCTCGACCTGGCCATCACACTAGCTAAAGAACTTTTAGAAAATCTTCCCTACCTGTGGTATCCAATGTTTCCTCTCCAGTGATACAGGAACTCACAGGGACAGCAAAATAATTCAAGACATCCAACACTTGTTGTCCTATCTTAGTTTCCAGGGCTCCTAGGGCAAATACCACAGACTGCTTGGCTTGGCTTAAAAACAGGAATTTCTTGTCTCATGGTTTTGGAAGATAGAAGTCCAAAATCAAGGCCTCCACAGGCCATGCTTTCTTCCAGAGTCTATAGCATTCTGGTCCTGGTATACTGAAATCCTTGGGGTTCCTCGGTTTATATCTCTGATCCTACCACATAATGATCTACTTCATTCTCTGGCTTCTTTTGACTTCTGGCTTCTACTGACTGACTATGTCTTGATTTCCATTGTTTTTAAGTACTCCAGTCATATTGATTGATTAAGTCCCACACTGATTCAATTTGGCCTCATCTAAACCAGATCATTAAAGATCCTATTAATGAATACGAATCCATACCTTAACTAATAATAACATCTTTAAAAGTCCTATTTGCAAATGGGTTTGCACCCAGAAAAACACTGATTAAGACTTGAACAAGTATTTCGTAGGTAATGTGAATCAATCCCAACATGCTTTTCCACAGAAGCTTCACTGCCACTATTACCCTCAATCCTTGGGGAAAATAGTATATGCTTTACAAAATTCTTAAGCTCGAATTAGACAAATTATCAGAAGAACTGGCCTGACTCAAGGTTCCTCCTTTAGCCCTCATGACTCTTAGATCCTTCCCTAACAATTCACACCAACTGGTCCCCTATGGAATAATAATTGGAAATCTGATGAAAATTTCTTATTACTCCTAGACATTAGAAGAGTCAAATTTAATACAATCAGACATCCTTAAGTACTGTAAAAGACTTATTAAGTACTCATGCTTATTACCAACATGTTATGACTGCCATCCATTCTGATATTTTCTCACCCTCTTCACGCTATTTAAATAGTGATCAAGTTCTATGGAAAAGACATCACTGAAAGATCAAATTTGAACCCAAATGTAAAGGATCTTATATAGTCCTCACCACTAACACTAGCCAAATTCAAGGAATCCAATCTTTGATTCATATTTCTCAACTTAAAAAAATAAATAGAACACTATAATGAATTGAAATCCATTACCATTGGGATCCTTAAACTGAGACTTTTCCAGGGATCTGCAGAAACAGATGACATCACAACACAGCCATCCTTCCCCAGAACACCAGAACAAGTAGATGAAATCATGAAGTAGGCAGCTTCTACCCAAGTTTCCAGAACAAGAGCCCCTAGTATTCCCTTGTCTATTTCCTATCCTTGCTATTTCCATTCTACTTCTTTGCTGCATCCTCCTCCTCCTCTAGCCCTTTCAGTATTGTCCTTATTAGCCACCTGATTTTCCCCATTGCAATCACAGCCTTCTATAATGATTCTCTCTTTGTGTTCTCTTCTCCCTCTTTCCCTCACTCAAGCTGTTCCCCCTTTGATAGCTCCTCCATATTTCCAAGGATTTCAACAGTTCTGGCACATTTTAACCCAAATTGTGTCAGAATCTTATCAATTCAAGGTTGTGCAATCCTTTTAACTTGAATGTTCCCAGCATCCCACAGACCACTGTATCTATTTAAAATTTAAAAACACCCTTCAGGTGGGTAATCATAGTGGAAACTCTCCTTTAAGACCCTCTAAGTTTTGTCACTATTCTCCAGAATAAACCACCATTATCCTCTATAGTTTTCAAGAAGGGCAATCAATGTTTCCACCACAATATAATTGAGGGCCCATTCATGGGCCTGAGTATCGACTTCATCACAAATACCAATACTTACAGTGTCATTGTGGTCGGGCATAATATATATTTCATACTTTATTTTAACTCTCTAATTAACCCTAACCTAACTGAATTTTATGTGCTTGGAAATGTCCTTCCCGTGAACAAATTCAGGGCTTCTTCCCTACTGGATTGGCCAACACCTCCATCTAAATAGTCTGAATGAAAATGAAATGAAAACCTGTGGTACAATTATTTCCATGAGCTCTGAACTGTCCCCAATTAAACATATTTTATTTGTGCTAATTGCATTTATTGGAACCTTTCTGCTGTTTGGACTAGATTTTCCTATCTAGCTAATCTTGTTAGCATAATCAGGTCTTTAACCAGACTGCCTTTGTTCTCTCATCCACAAAAGACAAAATGTGTTATACAGACATACCTTGTTTTACTGCACTTCGCTTTATTGTGCTTTGCAAATATTGCATTTTTTTTAACAAACTGAAGGTTTGCGGCAACCCTGCATCAAGCAAGTCTATTACCACCATTTTTCCAACAGCTTGTTCTCACTTCATGTCTCTGTGTCACAATTTAATTAAGATATGTACATTGTTTTTTAGACATAATGCTATTGCATATTTAATAAACTACAGTATGGTGTAAGCATAACTTTTATATGCACTGGGAAACCAAAAAATTAATGTGACTCACTTTATTGCAATATTCACTTTATCACAGTGGCCTAAAACCTAACATGCAGTATACCCAAGATTACAACCTGCAAATGTGACCTCTCTTTTTCATTCCAAAAAGAAGCAAAAAGTTAAGGCTAGATTTGGAAAGTCTAACTACAACCTCAGATTATGGTTGGGCTGACTTTATCCCTAGGGAGCAAAAATAGTTCTATGAATAATAAAATAAACATTTTTATCTTCATCCAACAGACGTCTTTGTCCATCTCTCAATCAGCTCCACATTATTACTTAGATTATTTTAATATTCGGGGCTACTTCAGACCCAAAATGGCAATGTCTGATACTATCCCAGTATCTTGGAATATTGGAAGAAGTATACAATCATGACTTCTCTCCAGGAGAGCTGAAATGGTTTACTCAATCCAGGTGTCATATTAAGAGTGAGACAGACCTTGGGCTATGAATGAATATTCACTACACTTTACATTCAATCTACTCCAAGTGAAAAATGAATAATTAAATCAAAAATAATATAATTCTATTTTGAACACTAAATGCTATTGCCAAAAATACCTATAAATATAACTTATTTCTAAAGAATTAGTGTTTATTGATAAATAAGAGAGTAAGAGCACACTTACTCAGATGAATCTTAAAATTTTATTAGCTTGCTTATGTTTCATGATTTTTTTCACTCCTGGGTTTCTCCTTTGCAATTTTTCTGTGTTACTGATAATGAACTTAGGCATCAATACAGCTACAACTTTCCAGGGAGACAGTCATCATGTAACAAGACAGAAATCAATGTCAGTTAGTCATACACAAGTTATTTATTTCTTTACATAATTAATGTGAAAGAACCTTGATTTCATTAGACATACTGTTATGAGAAAAAGATAATTATAATCTCATGGGCAATAAAAAAACAGTAAAAATGTAAATGTTGATTACTCCTCTTATTAAAAACTGACAAGCTATGGGGTTTTGATAAAGTAATCATGCCTGTGTTTAAAAAAGGAGAATACAGCTCTTGAAAAATAAAGTAGCTCTAAAGATTCTTCTACATGTCCTTTTGTGTTGCTATGTCTTTATTTCTCTTGGGTAAACATCTAGGAGTGGAATTGCTTGATCATAATGTAAGTGTATGTTTAACCTTATGACAAACTACCAGACTGATTTCCAAATTGGATTGCCATTTTATACTCCCACCAACAATATATGAGAGTTAAAGGTGCTCCAAATTCTTGGCAACATTTGGTGGTTTCAGTCTTTTAAACATTAGCCATTCCAGTGTGTGATGAGTGGAAAATTTTATTGGACAGTGCTAGTCTAGGTGCTAGTTTTTAAAAGGTTGAAAATTAGCTCTAAGTTTGGGACTTTAAAGAAATGAAGATATATATAAATATAATATATATATTATATATATATATTATACTTAAAATTTAAGGAAACCGAAACAACAAAATTAAAGATGATACACCATAAAAATAATCTGATACATATACATATTCATTTGTAAGGGCCTTGACAGTACTCATTATTTGTGTTTTTCAAAACTTCAAATCTCCATGTGATTTTTTTATTTCTAAAAGTTTATTTCACCATAACTATGCTTACAGAAATACACTCATATCAGTAAATAGAATGCAATTTAAATGTAACTTATGTTACACAATTTGAATCAAAAACTTGGTACATGGTTTAAGATCAAATAAAAAAAGAAAGGATTTGCAATCAGGTTTGCTTTTCATCTATTACAAACATATAAAAATTCTATTCTCCCTCAAATGCTGCTATAGCAGACAGCAAAAGCCAAGAGAAATTTACCTTTGGTTTGCTTCAGAAAAATAGCATGTATTGCAGTGTAAAAAAATTTTTAAATGGTACAATAAAGCAATGTTGTAATGTTTCAATACCAGCTTATGAAGTTCAATAACTATCAGATGTGTATGAGGGAAGGGGAGCAGGTAACCTATGTACACACAGTAAAACTGTAAAAGCTATCCAATTTTGTCAATATTGCATGTAGATTCACATAATTCCTTAAATCTGAATTAATGCTATCAACTCAGTTCATCTGCTGAGGTCAACAAGGAAACAAGGACATGCCATGGATCTACTTAAGTTTAAATTTGTATCAGCACTCAGATGAAAAATAGTCTCCAAAGTTCAAAGACCACGTGACTTTAGCAGTGACTCAAAGATAAAAGGGCCTTTCTTGGAAAACTACAGCAGAACATCCACCAGTTATGAGAATGAGAAGCCTTATCAAAAACACCTATCCCCTTGTGAATTTCACTAAAAAAAAAAAAAAAAAAAAAAAAGGCAGCCCCAAAGGAAAAAGCAGCTCTGAAAAAGAAAAAATATAAATTAAAATATCTTGAAAAGCAATGTAAATATATGTTCAAAAGATAGCTAAAAGAAAATAAATTTTAATAAGACTACCTAGGATTAGGTTTATAATGTATTCTAGTATTTCAAGTTCTCAGTAATTACTAAACACAATTTACAAGCAACATGCTTATTTTTTGCCCTTTTATCAAGGAAAATTCTAGCTTCTAATTCTATGGGAGGGGGACTGAGAAAATTAAAACGTCCATAGAAATATCACATTTTTAAAATGGATGAACTCCCAACTGGACCAGAAAGTTCATATTACCAATATACTTATCACTGATACAATTTTCGTTAAGTACATGGCATTAAGACTCAGAACCTAATACAGGTGGGACAATCAAATCCTTATGTTCTGGATAAAAGGCCCCAAGTCTGACTCATTTTCCAGTGACAATGTTTTTACAGATCAATAAGAGGTTTAGTTTCCTGCTTATTTTTGCATTTAACATTCTAGTCTAAAAACTGGATTAGAAATCAGTTGACTTCTTCAGCATTCCCCAGCAGCCAATTTTTAAGATTTTGCTCAAGAAAATCCACAAAAACCTCTTCCCCAAACTATGACCCCCAATCTCCAATCTATGTGTAAGATGGATCTTTCTATATATACCATAAAATGTTATGTAAGTAAAATGTACCCATGAAAATTAAAACTAGTTGTTAGAAAGATTTAACTAGCTTTATAGTTTACAACTTAAAATATAAATATCTGATGCTTGATCTTCTGTTTACAATGATTTTTGGAGCTTAGAACTCAACATCATTTAATTCCCATTCATACACACAAAACACACACCATATCATACAACTTACTCCTCATGTCTTGAGAATCTTCTGTTCCCTTAAATCTTTGATCTCCTAATCAAATAAGTCTAAACATCTTAACTAAAACTTCTCCTTCAGATATTTAACAAGTTTTTCACCCATTCTTCATCAATGCTTTTCCTAATCTTTCAAGTTCTACAGCCAAAATATGAAACCTGCCTGAAAGAGATCACCAAATAAAAAGAAAATAAATGAAATATTAAGGTGGTTATTCCTGAATAGGACATGGGAGGTTAGAATTATTCAAGAATCCCTATTGGAATCATACTTTATTTTACACCAATGAAGGGCAAGAATTGCCAAAAATCCTATGATGCACCCTTTCATATTCTTTGGCAACTGACTGCAGAACTTACAAAAAAGTTGAGGCGTACATACCCTTTTCCATACAAAGTGCCCCTTAGAACACCAGAACAGTTGCTATTCATTCGCAGCCTCAGGTCTTAGAAAAAAGGCTGTCATGGGGACAGTCAGGACACCCACTAATTTGTGGGGAACCCTGAGAAAGTGTGATTTTTGTATCTGGACTGTAAGTTTCACCAGCCTTTTTCACTGTATTCATAGGAAACTGCAGCTGGTCTTTCAGCACTCAAACTACCTCTCTTTTGCCCTAGGCTTGCCATGTAATACTACGGCTTTGGAATTTCACAAGTGACATGCTGTATAACTTGAAAAAATAATTATGTCTCTTAATTTCAGGTTGCAGTTTTCAAATATCACTTGCAGTTCTTTATTCAGTTGAGTAGTCATATGGACACCAACCTTCTATGATAAAAGGTTTATCTCAAAGAAATGATTTAGCATTGTACAGTTAGGAAGTAGCTATAATATAACAGGCAAAAAAAATTATTACTGATGGTTGGTGTGCCGGTTTGAAACTGTTATGGACCCCAGAAGAGCCATGATCTTTTAATTCAATCTTTTTGGGTGGAACATTTTGATTGAATGTTTCCATGGAGATGTGACTCATCCAACTGTGGGTGAGAACTTTGATTAAATTATTTCCATGGACATGTGACCTCACCCATTCTGTGTGGGTCTTAATTAGATCACTGGAGTCCTTTAAGAAAGCTCATGGAGTGAAGGAACTCAGAGAAGCTGACAGAGACATTTTGGAGAGAAGCTAAGATATATAATCCAGAGTTTGTCCCCAGGAGAAGCTAAGAGCTGACACAGACCAAGATGCTTGGAGACACTGGGAGATACAGACAGAAGGAAATTTGGAGGTGCTAAGCTAAGAGATGAAGCTCAGAGTTTACCCCAGAGGAGCTAAGTGAGGACCCCCAGAGGTTTAGAGAGATATGCCCTGGGAGAACAAGCAAGGATGCACAGGAGCTGAAAGAGAGAACCTAAGAGAGACAGAAGCCCAGAGACATTTTGGAGAAAGCCATTTTGAAACCAGAACCCGGGAGCAAAGGACCAGAAAATGCCAGCCATGTGTCTTCTCAGCTGACAGAGGTGTTCCGGACACCATTGGCCATTCTTCAGTGAAGGTATCCTCTTGTTGATGTCTTAATTTGGATACTTTTATGGCCTTAAAACTGTAAATTTGTAACCTAATAAATCCTCTTTATAAAAGTCAATCTATTTCTGGCATTTTGCATAATGGCAGCTTCAGTAAATCGGAACAATTGGTATTTAAGATAAAAGTCCATTTAAAAAAAGTCCATTCAATATAGACCCTAGTGGTTTATTTATTGCAAAATCAAAATTCAGAGTGGTAAATTAATAGAGCCATTCAAAATAAATAAATTATATGAAATACAGATTCTAGCATAGATGTATGAAAATCAAACTAATGGATTGAACCTGCATGTTTCATTTGCTCCCAAACTTGCGCACACTAATACTTTGCAAAAAAAGACAACTGTAGCAAAGAAAAAGAGAACTTCTCTTCTGCAAACAAGCCTAAAAGCATCCCTCCAAGGAGGCCAAAATAAACAAGCATATATATGTATAAAGTATTACTGTTCAATACAAATGTTATTTCAAAAAAAATTTTAACTGCATAGGTTAAAAAAATGTGCACTATCTTAAGCCATTAAAGCATCACAAAAAACCAACCAAATCAGTTTTTATGATGACTAACATACACAAATAAGAAATATTGATCAAAACTCAGGAAGTAAATACACTGTCAATTGTTGAGACAATTTTTCTATTAAATGTCTCTTCTCATCTCTAAAAAAATTTTAAAGTGATAACTTTATATAAAGCAGGCAAAGTCTTAAAGGAATTTGCTATTAAGTATGCCATTTCTTAGAGAGCTAAAAAAGAAGATCTAAGAATAAACTAAAGTGAAAGAGGAAAATAGAAATAGTGAAAAAAAACTGACAAATTAAAGCTGGGCAAACAGACTGCTATCATACCATCTTGGCTTTCTTATTTTAACTAAATGTATAAACTTACAGATTTAGGTTTCTGCTGGCTTGGTACACTGGGTCATTTGGATTTGCTAACTTCTACTAGAAACAAACAGCAAACAAAAATTTATAAGGAAACAGTACCATTGAAAAATCAACATGACAGTAATTAAAGCAGTCTTGAAAATAAAAAGTTGTCTACTACCGTAAATGAATATAAAATGCAAAAGATATTATAAAGTAAGAACTGTGGCCTTGTCCACAGTGGCCCTTTAGCAGATTTTTCAAGGAAATATACATTAACCAAATGGCGTTTGAGGTGTTTGCTGTAATCTTTTCTCTTTCTAAAAGATCAGTCAAAAAAAATAAAATCAAAATTTCCCTCAGCCACTTTGACTGCCAAGGCTTCTTTTGCATTTTTTTTCACTAGTTTCTTGTGGAACTGGTCCAGCCCCATTTAATCCAGAATCATCACCACCCTCTGACATGTTGTCACTTAGGTCACTTCCACTGCAACCATGGATGCCTTCATCTTCATGAATTTCCTGAGACTCATTCACTGCTGTCGTAACAGAAGGTGATGCCAGAGCAGTTTTGGACACTGCTTCTCCTTTTTCTATTGGTGAGGGAAGAAGCAGTAGGGAAGTTTGTTCTTCAACTGCTGAGTCTTTACCAGCAAGATTCTCTGTTGTGTTCTTATCAGTATCAGTTTCCATTTCACAAAACATAGTGTCCGCCTGACGTTCACCATCTTAAATTTCATGTCCTGGCATTTTCTTCAAGCTTTATTCAGAGGATGAAATATTGGCAGATTCCTCAGTATTAGCATCAAGACCAGCTATATTCTTATCTACCTCTTCTACTTGCTGAAGAGAGGCTTTTTTAATTCCTTCCCCTTCAGAGCATAATTTTTGATCTTTTGATTCCTCCACTTTTAAGTTTCCCTTTGGCAGTGGTGGTGATGGTGGTAAGAGATCCTGTGCACATTATTTTCCTTTAGGACCTGTCTATCTTTGTTAATAGGCACTAAGCCAACTCCCATAAGCACTTGCTCCTTCTGTGCCATTTCACTCTGCCTGACAGAATTTTCCATTTTATTATCTTTTAGATGAGGAGACCTGGGGATTGGCTCCATCTGAGCAGGAAGCTCAATGGGAAACTCCATGGGAGGAAGAGACTCCAAGGAAGGGGCTCCATCTGAGTAGACTCCATGAGAGTGAGAGGAGGCTCCAACTGAGCAGGCCCTTTCTGAACGGACTCCAAGGGAGGAGGCTCTATCCGAGCAGACTCCATGTGAAGCGGCTCCATCTGAGCAGATCCCTTCTGCAAAGGCCCCTTCTGAGCAAGAGCTATTGGAGGTGGCTTGCTGCTTTTTTTACTTGATTTGTTTTTCAGAGTTTTCTTCTTTATACTGTTTTCCATGCAGGTATTTTCCTTTTTATTCTCCACCACTTTGCCATCACCCTTCAGTATTTCCTAGTGATTCTGGATCTGCTTTCTACCTTCTTCTTCTTTTTTGTCATATGTTCTTCATCACGCACAGGATCATTAAAGGAACAGGCTTCAGCTTCCATCTTCCTTTTCCTTTTCTTGTTTTTACAGGATTTATTTCCTGTATGCACATCCATCTCTTTAGGTTCGGTTGCAGATTTGCAAGTTCTAGTAGTCACTTGAACTATTGAGGCATTACAATGAGGCTTTTTCTTTTTTGAAACATTATCTTTTTTCTCCACTTTTACAGACTTCTCATTTTTCTTTCCAGCCACATCTCCTGTTATTTTTGTCATCTGTGTTTCTGTTTTATTGTTGGTAATACTGTTATCGGACAAGTCAGCTTCCCGCTTTTTTTTTTTAAGTTTCACTTTTGAAACATCCATTGTTTTATCAGGACAAGTAGGGTGCTTAGATTTGAAATGATACCGCAGATTACACTTCTTCAAAGCCATGTAGTCAAAACAGGGCAACTGAACTGCCATGGGTTAACATGCAGCTCTACGTGTTTTTTGAAGTTACTTCTATCTGCTGTTTTGTAGTCATGGTGTGGGCGGTTAAGAGGTTTAGGTACATTGTGAACCTGTCTTGCATGTCGGGTTACTTCATATTGATTAGAAGCCACAACTGCACTGATCACATTTAAATGGCTTCTCACCTGAATGAGTATGCATACATCTAGTTAGATGAGTTTTCTGATAACATGAGTAAGGATAAAGTTCACATTTATTATAGGTGTTCTGTGTGAGTTCAAATGTGCTGAACATAATTGTTTTTTTCTGTGTGAAAAATAGTTGCCTTTTCCAGATGTGTGTACTTTCCTAGGAAAATGGTTTCTCAAGTGTTTCCTCCAGTGATACTTGCTTACTGTGGCGTACATGCAAATAATGCACTTGTAGACTTGCTCATCATCCCCAGCTCTGGTGTGGTGTTTCAGATGTGCAGGACAGTGATCTTTGTCAGTTGGTATTGTAGTCAGTGGTCACAGCGATTAAGGCTTTTGGAGAACTCTCCCTCTTCTGCAGTGGAAGAACCAGATTCCCTGGGTTCTGCTTGCTTCTCTGCACTTTTTTCCCCAAAAACTTCCTAGACACTGTGAACTCTAATATAATGCACAAATTGTTCTTTAGTCTCTGCTTCATACTGGCACGGCTTATAGGGAAAGGGTTTTGCCTTCAAGTTCTTGCATTTGTTCTCTGCTCTAGGTATTTCAGTAGGAAAATCTTTATTTGAGCTTTAAATTTCTCAGGCAGTGGACACCTCAAATACAGGCTGTAGTTCTATAACACTGAGTCCAAACTTCCCGGTACCATGTCTTCCACTCCTTTAGGTTCACCTTTTATTTCAGGAGACTCTTCAAGTCCTTCCCCATCACTCCATCACTATCTAAAACGTTGTTATCCTCAATAGGCATCAATTATGCCATCCGTCTTTCTTCCCCAACTAGGTATCTCAGCAACTGCTATTTACTTCCCCAATCAAGGCCACTTTTGCCAAAGTGATAAGCTGAGTGGTGGCCAATTTGGCTTTGGAGAGGTCAGGCAAATCATACATGTCATTAGACAAGGCCATGCCAATGTTGGGGCTGCCATGAACACCCCTCCTCCTCCAGAAGACTGTCCCTTTACCTGGGTAGCCATTTCTGTATTCTCCACATCAGCAACTTTTTTTCCATTGTGCTCAACTTAGACAACTTGCCTAGTGGAAACCATTACAAGATTACCTCTTGAAAACATGTTGGCTTTTTAAATGGTCTTGACTACCATTACTTTCAAATTTAAAAGGTGCTATTCTCAAACTAAGTGTTCTCATACATGTTAGAAAAAGCAAAGTGAAGGTTGCACTAAAAAATAAAGTTAAACACAAAGCACAAAAAGTAATCCATTTCATGAGTAGAAAAATGGGGACAAAAACTAAATGAAAAATAGGGTGGGATTGGGGGGGATGATTTCGGTGTTCTTTTTTACTTTTTTTTTAATTCTTATTCTGTTTCTGGTGTAAGGAAAATGTTCAAAAATAGATTGGAGTGATGAATGCACAACTATAAGATGGTACTGTGAACAGTTGATTGTACACGATGGATGACTGTATGGTATGTGAATATATCTCAATAAAACTGAATTTAAAAAAATTTTTTTTAAAGTAATCCACTTTACCCAAGTTTATAAAGAAACCGATTTGGTAATACGTACCATGAAATTGTTGGAATCACAATGCAAACACAGAAAACAAATTGACTCCAAAAGCTTTCCCATGGTTTACAGGCCTGGGTGACTCGGTATTTACCAAACATCGACTTTCCTAATTCCCCGTATCTCTACTACCATTCCCCCCATGTAATTTTAATATTTCTGTCTGAAAGGCCATCCAAGCATAGCCCGAAAGTCCAATGTGTCGCACGAATTCCTATGCTGCTGCCACCAGTGTCTGGCTCAGCGGCGGCATTCCTGACTGAACTAGGCATTCGGCCATTTTCTCAAAATACCAAACACAAAGCAGCTCTTTGCAAACTTTAGTGGTCTCCCTTCCTCTCTGCTCCGGCCAGCTCGCTGCACACATCTACCCCCAAACTCACAGGACCTGTCCCAACACATCACCTGACTCTTTCCCTGTACCCCTCAACACTTACATAGGGGAGAACAAACTCAGGGTGTAGTTAGGAAGGACCAAGTCTTTCACATATCCAGACAACCCCATTCCCGGCCTAGGGGCCTGAGTCTACGAAGGAGTCAAGTTACCTGAACGCTGGAGTCCAGACTGGCCCTCCGCGGAGGACCCGTGAGGCTCCGCGGGCGACCTCTGGAGGCGACGGGCCCGAAGCACAGGAGAAGGCCCCTCAGCTGCGCAGGCCACCTGAGGGGCCTTGGGAAGTTGCGAACTTCACTTCCCTCCACATCTGGAGAGAAGCGGACCCAGGACCCCGCCAGGTCTGGCGGCAAGGAGACTGGCCCTTCATGTGATTTTAATGGGCGCTTTCTTTAATCATATTCATCACTTTGTCGATATCCCTGAACAAAAGACCTCTGCCCAAATCTGAAACTGATCTCGAGTTTTGCATTCAGCCATAATGTTCCATGACTTTCTGTTTCTGCTTGAAGATGTTCCGCAATACCTAAATCCAGATTGTCCTTTTTTTTCTTTAGACTTATTTATATTCAACAATTTTATACACTGATAAACAGTTTTGCAGATTGAGAATACCATGATATTTAAAAAAAAAGAGAGAGAGAAAACATAAGTTACTACACAATCACTACCGGCAAAATTGAACAGAATTCAAAATAATGAAAAGGGAAATTACACAGTTTGTACAGTAACAAATTTTATTTTGGTAAGCATCAGCAACTAATAATGTATTTCGTTTTAAAGTTTCTAAGTGGATCTACCTAGATGATTACATTTAGGAGGAACCATTCATAAGAAGAATGCACTGCATTTACTAGTTAAATACTGCTCTCAATATCAAATTAATTAGCATCTTCCTTGGATACTACCAATAAATCTAAGACTTAATTTCAAAATTTATTTTAATTCATTTTTCAAAACCTTTAAAAATGTCAGCAGTAATAAGAGTTACTTTCTCTCTTCTTCTTCGAAATTTTGTTTACCTAAGTATTAATCAAACGTGAAATGTTCACAAACTTTTAACTAGTATATTTATACTGCATTAGTAGAAATTAAAAATCAAGAACAGAGAGGGTGGTAATTTATATCTAATCAGCCCAGTCATTCCCACATTTTTAGAGGGAAATGTGCAACCTGGGGCACATTTCAAAGTAAGCTACCTATGCAGGGACTTGAAACAAAACAATATGTTTATAAAAGATGGTATTAAAAACACGGAACAGAAATTGTTAGTGGACTGACTTTGATTTAATACAACAAAGAACTTTCCATCAGCAGTATCCAAAACTGGAACTGAATGACTGATAAGGGAGTGATCTTCCTACATTCATCCTTAAAGTTGTTCATACACAGTCTATGACCTTCTGTGATATGTAGAGGGCATTTGTGGAAGAAAATTAAACATTCAAAATACTCTTGGATTTCATGGATTCCCTTTTCTTTACTGGCATTTTCTTGGTTTAAATAATTTTTTCAAAATTTTTTTTTTACTCTTTTCATCTGTTCCATACATTATTTTTAAAGTCAAGGAAGACAATAAGTTATGGATTTTTTATAGACATGTTTTACATTTTGGAATATTATCAAATCTAATTTTTATTGTTTTCAAAGGCTACAACCATCTTTTCATTACCACTTGTTACCTGGTAATAAACATACATCAGAATATTTTTTTAATTTTTATTTTTATAGCTCTCTTATAAGAAAAAGAAAAAAAAAAAAAGAAGTGAGAAAGTTTTTCCCTGGAGGAAAATTTAAAAATATTATTTGGCCCATAACAAAATATTTCCACATTCACAAGACTCTGTTTATTATAAGAAGTGAGAACATATGGACTTGGCTTCATCATCAGGAATGTTAAAGAAAATTTCAAGTAAATATTTTCACATGTCAATCATTCAAAGCATCATTTAGCATTTCTATAATTTAGAGAATCTTCTACAAATATATGTTAAATAATGAAAAATGTAATATGTTTGAGGGACATAAAAAAACAATGAAAACTAATTATAAGCATACTTACTGGTTCACCATCATTACCTCAAAGATATGCAAGTTTAATTTAAACATATGTTCTATATAATATATATATTATATTATACATATTATATGTACATAATATATATATATTTATTCATGACATGTGTGCATGTGGGAATGACTGTGATTATGAATATAATACCACACATTACCCAGAGTTACAAAATGTGATTTTTTATATTATACTTTGATATTGTATATTCTAACAGCCTTTCTGAATGCTGGAGTTTAAATAGGCTCTTGGTTTTTTTTTGCTGGTAGAATACATTAGTTTCATTATTAAAATTGGGAAAGTCTCAAAACAAACGGTTACTAAAATTCCTGAGTCTGGATCTGCATTAGCTAAACTAAAGTCCTCATATCATTCCAAACAGGCTCACTTCTAAGGCTCAGAGTCCCTATATAGAAATGTAATACACTGTGAATTGTCTTGTGAAGTACTATAAACTGAAATCAATTTACCAAGTGATTACTATTTGTTACAAGGTTTGCTATAGATTTGGACCCTGGAATCTTGGCCTTTAGAAATAAACATCCTTAGTGCAGTTATTTTACAGAAAGTGAGGAATGAAAATTCTTTTGGGTCAATGTGGATGTCTTCCAAGTATATTTGAGTTAAACTGTTGGCTGATGTAAAGTACTGTACTACAAATATCTCCTAACTGAAACCCTCATAGACCTGGTTCCCCAGAGCTAATCAGCAAAGAATAGCATTGTTATTCCTCTTCTTCATTCAGCTAACATTTTATGATCGTTCCAAACCAAGAAATAACAAATTTCTTACCTAATTAATCAACTCATAATATCGGGAAATTTTATGCCAAGCATATTTCTCACTGACAACATGTTGATACTTTATTTCTATTAGTCCCACTTGACTTAGAAAAGCAAAAGATTCAATTGACAATTTCTACTTTAGAACTGATATTATTGTTTCATCCTAATGAATTTAAAGCATTATAATAACTTGAATATCTAATAGTTTCATCATTATAGGATTTTGGCTGGAACATTCATGTAAGAGTTCAAGAACTTATGATGAAATGGTGGATATAGCATTAATATGGTATTATAAATATTATAAAACTCAAAATTACTACAACTATGTTTTAAATATAAAGGATTTCCCTGCTGAATTCTTGTCATAGTTTTATAAAATATTATTTCCCTTTGGTTTCCAAGGTAGAGAATTTCCTCCTGTTACTTTCACAGCCACTTTCTGGTTGGCTACTTTCTTGAAAGCCCCTCTCTATGAAAGAAAGCCACGTGCCTTGTGATGTGTGTAATCAACAAAATGCAAGGGCAAGAGAGTAAAACGTCATTGTTTTCTTTTGTTGATTGTTTTGTTTTGCTTTAATTCTACAGTTCTATTTAATATGTTTGAATGTAATCCACTCCAAATATCATAATAGAGGAATTAAGAATGACATGCTTGTTTTCTTCATTATAAACTTTCAAGGTTATGTAGTACTTGCATTATTTATTAACAATACAGATCACATGCAGCAAGACATCGATATATATTTGTTTTAACTGTAACTAAGTAGAGTCATTATACTGCCACAAACTACCAGGAGTTATTTTCACAATGACCCAAACTGCTCAATTTTCCACAAATGGAGTACCAGGACCTCATTAACATTTTATTAAAAATTAAGAATTTCCCTTCCTTCAAAGAGTTAATCTATTAAATTCTATCTTGATTCCTTTATATATTCTAGAGTACAGAGTGAAATAGAGTATGATTAATGCTCTTCTTACACATATTAATGGCAAATGTTTATGATTTCTCTAACTCTACTAGAAGGGAGAGTTGGCAGGTGTTTTACCCAATCACTTTGATTTCTTGTTTAATCTCTGGTTATTCTGAAATAAGCAGTAATTCTATGGTACAAAAGCACCAAGAAATAGTGGACCCTAATTTTACTTTCTTTAAAGATACAGGCATCACCCACCACTGCTAATTCACCACAGTGAATGTTCAGGAAGACTTCTGAGGGAAAAGGGAGAATTTTTTTTACCAGGTCATAGTTTTGATGTAGAATCTATTTAACGTCAGTTTGTTGAAAAATCTTTAAAATTCTAAAATATTCACAAAAATAGTACATTTTTCATCTTTGGGAAATTGTTAGAAAAATGGGTCTCATGGCAACAATATGCCTTTTATTCTAACAAAAATACTTCACTAAAGAATGGCGATGCTATTTTATTCTGTCTCCACATTCTAAAGGACATATGGATTAGCTGCAATTTTTAAATTTAGGCAGCAATTAACTGCCTATTATGTTTTTGGATCTTTGCAGTATTTGACAAGGAGTAATCAAATAACATGCTATAAGGAGATCATCATAGAGTGGGTATAGATGGAGGGAGGGTGGAAATATGAGGGGATAAAAAAGGAAATACAAGCAAATTAACCACAATGCACATTAGAATTAGATTAGGATCACAAGAAATATCCATAAATAAAGAGATATATGGGAAAATCATTAAGAACTCTGTCATTTGCTAGTGACAGAAAACCCAACCAAACTAGATTAAGCAAAAGGCAAAATTTAATGATTCTCTAACCTGAAAAACCAAAATCAAAATCAAAAAGTCAAAAGTGTTGCTGACTTTAGGAATGACTAAAGCTCGAATGATATCACCAGAACTTGTTCTCATATTCTCCATCTCTAGGATCTGTTTTCCTCTGTGCTTATTCCTTTCACTAGCATCTTAGTCTCACCCCTTCCTCATGATGACAATATGGCTGCTGGGAGTACAAAGCTAATATCCTATCATCTCAGAAACCTGAGCAGAAAGAGAGAATCTCTCTTCCTAATACATATTCCCTAATATAAACTTATTGAGATAAATTCATTCATGTACCTGTACCCTTATGTCTTAATTTCCAGGCTCCTATGACAAACACTACACAATGGATTGGCTTAAACAATGGGAATTTTGGCCCACAATTTCAGAAGCTAGAAGGCTTGCTTCTTGGCTGGCCTCCTTGAGTTCCTTGGCTTTTCTGTCCCTTAGCAATGTCCTCTCCTTTCTCTTCTGGGTTCCAATGACTTCTGGCTTCCAGCTCCTCTTCGTGGCTTTCTCTCACTATTTCCGAATTTCTTCTGCTTATAAAGGACTACAGTAATCCTGATTAAGATCAGATCTCAGTTAGTTGGGCCACTAAAACTTAACCAAAACTAACATCTTCAAGAGATCCTATTTACAATGGGCCACACCTAAAGGAATGCAAATTAATACCAAGAACATGTCTAAATTTCGGGTATATAACTTAAGTTCTCACACTATCCAAGAAGTAGTTAATATAATTAGGGCTATATCATTCCCTTATTGACCAGGTCTGGGAATCTATTTTCAAGCTGCATAGAGTTAGTGGGGGAGAAACGGCATAGAATGATAAATTGGGTTTTCTAGGCAGAACAAATAATGGCTAAGAAAATGAGCAGGCATCCACTAGAGGGTGATAGAAGAAGAGAATATGTGCAATTTCAATAGGAAAGGAATGAGGAAAAATTGCAAAGAGGCCATACCATTTAAGATACGCATTACAAAACACATAGGATATAACATACATTAACCATTCCTACAGAGAGAATGGCATGCCAATCAGATAACACAGAAGGAGCAAAAACATGGACATAAGAAAACATGGGTACACTTTTAGCCAACAAATAATCAACCTGGCTGAGAATTTGGGAATATGTTTTTTTATACTCTGTCTTTGAAAAGACAATGACAATTTTGTATTCAATTTGATAAAAAATATGGAGCTACTGAAGGATTATGAAATAGAGGCAAGAACCATCCTTTGGAAAGGTTTATCTGTGAGATTTTACAAAGTGGGTGAAAATGGGGAAAGACTGGCACCAGAGAGTACAGTTGAAACTATTATGGGGCTCTTTCCCTTTGGTGCATCTGAAGATCCTGGTGTTGTCATAGACTGCTGCACTACCTGATGATGCCAAGATCTGCATCTTTCACCTGGGTTAGAAGAAGGCAAAAGTAGATGAGTTCCCACTCTGTGGCCACATGGTGTAGGATGTATATGAGCAGCTCTACTCCAAAGCCCTTGGAAAATGTCCACATTTATGCCAACAATATGGTGAAAAGTTGTGGCAAAAATGGCTTGTACATCAAGTGTGGGTCACCACTTCCATGTCATTCAAATCAAGGTTATTTTGTGTTGGGGCTGACAGGCAACAGTAGGTATGTGAAGTGCCTTTGGAAAGCCCCAGGGCACATGGTAGCCAGGGTTCATATCAACCAAGTCATCATGTCCATCCACACAAAGATTCAAAACAAGGTGCAGGCGACTGAGGTGCTATGCAGGTCCAAGTTCAAGTTCCTAAGTTGCTTGACCACCAGAAGATCCATATCTCCAAGAATTGGGATTTACCAACTTTAAAGCTGATGAGTTCAATGACATGGTGGCTGTATTAGTTAGGGTTCTCTAGGGAAACAGAAACAATGAGAGATACCTATAAATATAAGATTTATAAAAGTGTCTCACAAAACTATGGGTATGCAAGAATCCAAATTCCGTAAGGCAGGCAGCAAACTGACAACTCCAATGAAGATGTTCAATGAACTCCTCAGGAAACGAACTGGCAACTTCGACGAACTCCTCAAGAAATGCTTCACTGGTCAGCTGAAGAAGAAGTGAAGGTCCTCTGTCTGTCTCCCTTATAAGTCTTCAACTGATTAATTGGATTAAATGCAGCCAACTGCATTCTCTCATTGTGGAAGACATGCCCTTCGTTGAGTCATCAGTCACAGCTGCAGCCAATTGACTGATGATTTAATAAACCAGCCTGTTGGTTTATTAACCAGCCACAAATGTCATTGCAGCAATGGTTAGGCCAGTGCTTGCTTGACCAGACAGCTGGGTACCATCACCTGGCCAAAATTTGGGGGAATTATTG
This sequence comes from Choloepus didactylus, assembly GCF_015220235.1. Taxonomy (NCBI): domain Eukaryota; kingdom Metazoa; phylum Chordata; class Mammalia; order Pilosa; family Megalonychidae; genus Choloepus; species Choloepus didactylus. The sequence continues at coordinate 33,377,472 of NC_051334.1, read as the reverse complement.
AGATAAATAGAGGAAAAGCTCAAATATACTTCCAGGGCACTCCTTCTCTCTTTTCTTCCATGGGGTTTGAACTTGTCACTAAATGAATGTTGAGAATATATTTATGTTGAATATTATTTAGAAGGTTAATCAACATGGTGCCATCTATTTTGGTTATATCCTCATTAAATTATCTTAAGAGTAAAACAGCCATATTTTAGGAGGAGTGTCAATATCCAAGAGAGGTCTAGAAAAGCATTACTAAAACCCTGAACTTCCTATCAGGAAGTACATTTCTTAGAAGAAAGGATTATGGAAAAGCCTTTGAGTGTACGTACAAAAAGAAGTAGAAGAAAAAAAGCATTACCCATGATGCATTGTATCCTGGGAGAAGCCTTTCCTGCAAGTCCACAAGTGAAACATTAGAGGTAAGAGAAAAGATAGGAAGATCTCTGAGTTTGGTACAGCAAAACAATTTTATTTTTATGTATTCCATCTTTCAAAAAGTAAGGGAACCAGCTATCTTGCAGAGGAACAAGCCTACCACAATCCAGCAGAACTGCATTAACTGTGTAACAATTCAATATTGGCAATGCACTGCTCAGTTTAGGATCTGGGAGTAAGAACTACAAGCAAAAGAGGGCAGTGTATACTAGATATGTATAAATCCTTCCTTACTCAAGGATGAGCAATTCAGAGGAAAAGAAATGAAGAAGGAGCCCATAAAAAATAAAACACACATCAAAGAGAGTTTGTCCATAGAGATATAGAGAATTAGAGGAACAGCAAATCTATAAAAATGATTTTATAAAGTGAATGGAATAATGTTTTAAAACATCTTGTTTGCATATTTAATGCCTCAGGAAGAAATTCTCTACAACATATTCATTGGAAATGCAAGGATAGGAATAGTAAAATCAAAAGATTACAGAAATAGAAATGTAAATGTGTCATTAAACCTATGTTTAATATCACTTGTAATCAGGAAAATGTAACGTTAAACAACAGAGTCATTTCAATTTTATTTAATACCACAATTTTAAAAGATTAAGCTGTACCAATACACAAAAACAAAACAAAACAAAACGATGTGACATTCGAAAAGGAATGAATAAATAGAACAATGGAATAGAACAGGAAGCACAAAAGCAACTCTATGTGCATACATGAAATTAATATATGATTAAGAGGCAACCACAAGTTAGTGTGGAAATGTTGCACTGTTTATTTGGTGGTTTTGGAAAACCTGGATCAATATATAAAGAAAAATAAGTTATTCTCCATTTCATACCATTATTCAAATGTGCACTTCAGATAGATTAAAGATCTGAATATAAAATATAGACATATAGAACCAGTAGACTAAGCTTTAAGAAAATGATTTTGTGACCTTGAAAGGGGAGTGAACTTCTTGAATAAATTTCCAAAAAGAAGAAAACATAGGTCAAAATGTTGATGGACTTGATTGAACAAATCAAGGATTACAGATTTTTATTCAACAAAGGACATCATATGCAAAGTTAACAGATGGGCAACAGACTTGGAGAAGGTACTTATAATATTTAAAACTGAAATGTGATTAATATTTAAGATATAAAAGAGAGCATCCAACATGAAATGGGCATAGGGTGTAATTAGTTAATTCACAAATGGAGGACCTTAAAAGGTTTAAAAATTAAAGGAAGAAAAGTGCAATAAAATCTCACTAGCAATTAGGAAAAAAATAGCACTTATACCCATCAGTGTTCCTAAAATCTGAAAGTCAGCAAACACTACGTCTTGATAGAATTTATGGAAATAGGAACCCTCATCTTCTACAGGAAGGAATATAAACATTAGAGATAATCTGGAGAGCATTTTGGAAGTAGTTAGTTAAATGTGCACATACCCATGTCCAGGGTGATTTTATAATTTATCATCCTAACTCTGACACTTTCATAATTATTCTAGAATAATTGGCATAAAGCTGGTTTACCTCAAATAAACTGAGATGCATGGACATCCAAGTCATTACATCAATCCCGTCCTGGATATATCTGAGAGAAATAGGAGCATTGATCAATAAAAGGACATATATGTGGATGCTCATTATTGATTTGATGTTCGTGAAAAAGCATTGTGAAAAAGCATTGTGAAAACTAAGCGTTCATCTCCAGGGAAAGAAAAAAATAAAAGGAATGCACATTATGCAGTGATTAGTTGAAGTGAAATGCACATTCAGCTACACAAAAATTATTGTTGAGTGAAGCTACATAGAAATTATTGTTGAGTGAAATTATTCTTAATGGATACATGACTATTCATATATATATATATATATATATATATATATATATATATATATATATAGGCTGCCTATGAGTGGATTACGGACTACAAAAGGGAAAATACAAGTGTTGAAAGAGAGGAGGGAAAATGGTAAATTAAGTAATATATAATAGAGGAAAAAGATCGAAGTTTAACTAAGGAGTATTATTAACTCAGTTCAAACAAACAAAAATAATCTTTAGATAGAAATATTTTTCCTCATAGTAATATAATTAAAACAGGATGTGTCCATATACTTTTTATACATAACTTTGCTAATCTATGCATACAACATATAACATTGCAAAAGGATTATCTAGCTTCATATTGCTCTAAGAAATATAACAGGTGTCTTAGTGTTTGAGGAATACAAGTTGCAACATTATGCGGATATTTTTTGCCTCCAGTCACCTTTGTGTTTTTATTGATAAATTGATTGAGGAGTACATTTAGTTTCTCAGCTGCTTACTTTGGAACATATTGGATTCAGGGAGAAAAGACAATGATGGCAAAAAATACAAGCCTAAAAGCATAAAATGTTTTGACTCATTGGGATTTTCGATCCACTATCATCAACAGAGATAACAAGTGAGAAAGTTCTTTTCAAATTGATGCTTTAATGGCAAAGCTGGTCAGAGGAGAATGCAAGTTTGAACTATCAGTTAACAAAGACTTGAAAATTTAATTTAAAGTTGCATCCCAAAAGTCAGAAATCATTGATGAGATTTTTTGTGGGTGTTGCATGGCATCAAAGACAAATAGAAAAATATACTTGGTTTGGCAGGGCAACTTTAAAACTTATGTTCAAGGACATACACAAATGATACACATTTGTACATTCAAGGAAACAGCCATTTGGTCTTAATGATCCTCACTTGGTTGTTCTGATTGCTTTTCACCAAACTGAATAACGGTTCTGGTGTCATGGAGACAAACCACTATAAAGGAGAAACTAATGTGTTTGGATTTGAATTGTATGCAATGACTAGAGCAATAGAATCAATTTCGCAAAGGGGATCTGCTTAAACAAATTTGTTCCATATGTGCATTTTTCATTTGATTTTCCTCTGTTACATATTGACACAGAAAGCATTAAAACTAGATGATTTTCTTTTTTATTAACTCATTTTAGGTTTTCTACTTTGTCTTTTTTTCTCAAATCAACTTCAGATTTTCTTATCTTTGCAAGTCACCTTCTTGTTTTATTTTATTTTATCATTTTATCCATAATCCCCACTTCCATTCCTCTCCATTCATGATCGATCACTCTAATACAGAACAGGCATAGGCCTTGTGAACTAGGTAGGGCTTACTTTTTGTGTTTCTTTGCCTCACTTAGAGGCATCACTGGTGAACCTAGGTTTTAGCAATACTTAAAGTTAATTTTACTACATCCAAGGAGTCATCATGGAATTGGTTCTCTGATTATTTATTTTTTCTAACTTCACCTTTTATTTTATACCTAGTTATTTCATAACACTTACTAATAACTATTCTAAAATATAATAAAGCAAAAAACAGCTGTAACTATAGATCCACACATAATCACCCTGCCCGGTACACATAGCTTTTAGTCCTCTGAAGAATTAATTTTTCATTAAAGACTCTGCCCTCTTTTACATAATTCATGTGCTATTTATAACAAACATTATTCCAACCTTTTCTCTAAACTTTTTAAAAAAATAATTACAGGTAGTTGCAAAAATAGTATAGAGAAGACCTGTGTACCTTTCACCCAGTTTCCTCTAATGGTTACATCTTACAAAACTATAGCACAATATCAAAACCAGGAAACTGACATTGGTACAATGTACGTGTATAGTTCTATGTCATTTTGCCACCTGTGTAGATTTGTATACTCACCACTGCAGTCAAGGTACAGAAATATTCTAGCACCACAAATATCTTCCTCATGCTATCCCTTTATAGTAAAACACTCCCCTCTCCCCTCCACTATCCCTAGCTCCTGGGGACCACTAATAATTTCAACATTTTGTGAATATTATATTAACGAATCATAGAGTATGTGACTTTTTGATATTGTCTTTTTTTTAGTCAGCATAACTCCCTTGTAAAATGTCCAAGTTGTTTTATGTATCAATATTTCATTCACTTTTATTGCTGAGTAGTATTACATGGTTTGGATATACCATAGTTGGTTAGCCATTCACATACTGTAGGGCATTCTGACTATTTCCAGTTTGGAGATATTACAGATAAACCTCTATGAACATTTGTGTACAGGTTTTTGTGTGGATGTAAATTTTCATTTCCATGGGATAAATGCTCAGGGTTGCAACTGCTGAGTCATATAGTAAATGCAGATCCTTAAATTTAATGTTTATCTTCCTCAGGTTCATTCGTTCTTTCTTTATGCACAGGTCTTTATAAATCCCTCCTTACTCAAAGATGACCTATGTGTGGGAAGCAATTTAACATGGGATCCCTGTAAAATAATAAAATATAAAGCAAAGAGAGCTTGACCACAAAGATTTACAAACATAAAGTCTGCACTCTTTGTCTTGGGTTTCAAAATTATCCAGAATCCTACAATCTGAGTTGGAAAAGCTGGACTCCAGTTTCAGCTCTGCCTCTAGTTATTTGGCTGCCTATCTTGATTTTTTTCTGTCAGCTGATATACCATAATACTGCATATTTATCAACATGTATACATGAGCTTGGAGCACTTCCATGGGTTTGCAGCATTAGCCTCGTCTCTGGATCACACTCTATTTCTATTCCAATTCAGTGTCTTAATCTTGGCATAGTCTTTCATGAGTTATTCTCTCCCCTTTTTCTAGATTTGACAATAAAACTGGAACTTTGCCTTTTAAAATTAAGCTCCCACTCAAAACTTTAGCCTGACTCACTTTTATAAGGCAATATTCCCAACTCAGGCTAACTCAGAAAAGCAACCTACTATGTCAGTTTCTCAAAAGTAATACCCAGCCTATTAGTCAGGACCCAGAAATGTAAACCTAATTGTTCACATATGGAAGGATAAGATCCTGAATCACCTCAAGCAATTTAGTTAATATCTGTGAACTTCAATTTCCTCATGTGAAAAAGGTCTCCTCAGTTGCTGGCAGCCTATTGTTTTGAATTAGAGGTTACAAAAACATTCAGGCTTTTATTGTTTCTTATAGGGCATTTCCATTTCTTACTCGAATCTTAGGCCAGAACTGTTCTTTTAGTTACTTTGTGACCATAAAAAATGAACTCTGCCTTGGTACCAAGTGGAACTGATACAGTGGATTTTCTGGACTTTTTCCAAGTAATTTCCTTATCTAATCTCTCTCTTTTATAAATATCCTTGTCAGCCCTTGGAGTCTAAGCATTCCCTAAAATCATCTCATCAAATTCCTTCATGCAATGCCATAGCAAGCATTAATCATTATGCTTATTAAAGATCTCAGTAGCTACAGCATCTCTCTAAGCTCTAATTTTTCCATCAATTCTGTTTTTATTTCCATCAGCCTTATATGTACACTTAGTGACATGAGGTTCATACGTGCATTCCCAAGTTGCATTGCTTTCCCAGAAACCAATGTAGGAAGAACACTATCTGAGTAGTAAAATACTATTTAGTAATGGAGGCATCTAAGGAAGATTTGTGAAGGTGGCTGTTCCAGTTATCTAAAGCTGTATAAAAAATCACCTCAAAATTTAGTGGTTCAAAACAGTTAACGATCAGGAATCAGAGAGCAGCACAACTGGCTGGTTCATGTTCAGGGTGTCTCAAGAAGTTGAAATCAGACAGCAGCTATGATTGGAGTCATCTTGAAGGCTTCTCCACTCATGTATCTAGGATGGGAAGACTGGAACAAGTGGGGACTGGACCAGTTTGGGATTCCTCAGCTAGCTCTATCTCTATGTGATCTTCTCTAGTGAAATGTGCAGACTGGTCATTTCAGGATAACTTGACTTCTTATACATTGGTTCAGGATGGCTAAGGTACAGGGAGAGAAAGAGAAAGAGGGAGAGAGGGAGAGAGGGAGAGAGGGAGAGAGGGAGAAAGGGAGAGAGGGAGGAAAAGAGGGAGGGAGGGAGAGAGAGGGAGAGAAGCAGAACATTTCCCAACTCTTAGGAAAGTCATCAATACACATGCCCAAAGAGCACAACATACTCAAAACAGAATAAATCCTAATAGACCTATGCTGAGACACATACTGATCAGAATGTCAAATGCCAAAGATAAAGAGAGAATCCTGAAAGCAGCAAGAGAAAAGCAATTTGTCATATACAAGGGAACTGCAAAAAGACTAAGTGCTGATTTCCCATCAGACATCTTGGAGGCAAGAAGATAGTGGTATGATATATTTAAGGTATTGAAAGAGAAAACCTACCAGCCCAAAAATCTTTATCCGGCAAAACTGTCCTTCAAAAATGAGGGAGAGTTTAAAATACTCACAGATAAACAGAAATTCAGACAGTTCATCAACAAGAGACTTGCTCTATAAGAAACACAAAAAGGAGTTCTGCAGGCTGAAAGGAAATGACAGGAGAGAGAGGCTTGGTGTAGAATGTACAAATGAAGATTATCAGTAAGGGAAATGAAAAGGGTAAAAAGAAAGACAAAAATATGACATTTAAAAGCCAAAAGATAAAATTGCTGAAGTAAGTACTGCCTTTACAGTAATAACATTGGATGTTAATGGATTAAACTCCCCAATCAAAAGATACAGATTGGCAGAATGGATAAAAAGTGTGATCCATCTATCTGCTGTCTACAAGAGACTCAACTTAGACCCAAATACACAAATAGGCTGAAAATGAAAGGATTGAAAAAGATATTCCATGAAACAAATAACCAAAAAAGACCCATGGTAGCTATACTAATATCAGACAAAATAGACTCTAAGTGCAAAACTGTTATGAGACAAAGAAGGACACTATATATTAATAAAAGCTGCAATCCACCAAGAAAAAATAGCAATCATAAATATTTATGCACCTAACCATGGTGCCCCAAAATACATGAGGCAAACACTGGCAAAACTGAAGTGAGTAACAGACATCTCTACAACAACAGGTGCAGACTTCAATATAACACTCTCATCAATGGATGGAATATATAGACAGAGGATCAATAAGGAAACAGAGAACTTGAATGATATGATAAATGAGCTAGACCTAACAGACATATACAGAACAATGCACCCCAAAACAGCAGGATACACATTCTTCTCAAGTACACATGGATCATTGTCCAGGAGAGACCACATGTTGGGCTACAAAACAAGTCTCAGTAAATTTAGAATGATTCAAGTTATACAAAGCATTTTCTCTGACCATAATGGAATGAAGCTGGAAACAGAATAGGCAGAGAACTGGAAAATGCACAGATATGTGGAAGTTAACACACTCTTAAACAATAGGTGGGTCAAAAAAGAAATTGCAAGAGAAACCAGTAAATATCTTGAAACGAATGAAATCGAGAACACAACATATCAAAACTTATGGGATGCAGTGAAGGCAGTGCTGAGAGTGAAATTTATAGTCCTAAATGCCTATGTTAAAAAATAAGAAACAGCCAAAATCAAAGACCTAACTGCACACCTGGAGGAACTAGAAAAAGAACAGCAAACTAAACTCAAAGCAAGCAGAAGGAAAGAAATAACAAAGATTAGAGAAGAAATAAATGAAATTGAGAATAAAAACCAATAGAGAACATTAACAAAACCAAAAGTTGTTTCTTTGAAAAGACCAATAAAATTGACAAACCTTTAGACAAAGAAAAAAAGAGAGAGAGAAGACATAAATAAAATAAGAAATGAGAGGGAGGGCATTACTACTGACCCCAAAGAAATAAAAAGGATCATAAAAGGATATTGTGAACAACTGCATGCCAACAAATTAAACAATTTAGATGAAATGAGCAAATTCCTAGAAACTTAAGAACAGCCTACATTGACTTGAGCAGAAATAGAGGACCTCAATAGACCAATTACAAGTAAAGAAATTGAATCAGTTATCAAAATCTCCCAAAAAAAGAAAAGCCCAAGACCAGATGGTCTCAGAGGTGAATTTGACCAAGCATTCCAAGAAGAATTAATACCAATCCCGCTCATTCTGACACCAACATCACCCTAATACCAAAGCCAGATAAAGATACTACAAGAAAACTACAGACCTATTTCTCTTAGGAATATAGATGCAAAAAATCCCCAACAAAATACTTGCAAATCAAATCTAACAGCACATGAAAAGAATTGTACACCATGATCAAGTGGGCTTTATTCCAGGTATGCAAGGGTGGTTCAATACAAGAAAATCAATTAATGTAATACACCACATTAACAAATCGAAGGGGAAAAACATCACATGATCATCTCAATTGACACAGAAAAGACATTTGACAAAACCCAGCATCCTTTCTTGATAAAAAGTCTTTGAAAGGTAGGAATAGAAGGAAACTTCCTCAACATGATAAAGGGCATATATGAAAAACTCACAGCTAACATTGTACTCAATGGTGAAAGACTGAAAGCTTTCCCTCTAAGATCAGGAATAAGACAAGAATGCACACTGTCACTACTGTTATTCAGCACTGTGCTAGAAGTTCTAACTAGAGCAGTGAGGCAAGAAAGAGAAATAAAATGCATCCAGATTGGAAAGGAAGATGTAAAACTTTCACTATTTGCAAATGACAAGATTCTATATTTAGAAAGTTCCAAAAAGTCTACAACCAAGCTACTAGAGCTAATATATGAGTTTGGCAAAGTGGTAGAATACAAAATCAACAAGCAAAAATCAATAGTGTTTATATACACCAGTAATGAGCAAACTGAGGAAATCAAGAAAAAAATTCCACTTACAATAGCAACCAAAATAATCAAATATCAAGGAATAAACTAAACCAAGGCTGTAAAGGACTGATACACAGAAAACTACAAAACGTTGCTAAAAGATATCAAAGAAGACCTAAATAAATGGAAGGACATTCCATGCTCATGGACTGAAAGATGAAGTATCATTAAGATGTCAATTCTACCCCAAATTGATTTACAGATTCAGTGCAACCCCAGGCAAAATTTTTGGCTTATCATGTGATATCCAAGGTCCTTTAACATGATGTTTCTTTTCTCCACACGTCCAAATAACCAACAAAACACTGGTGATTAAAAATGTAGCTGATTCTAAGGATCAATACTCATCTTCATCTACACTTTTTGAAAGGAAAAGTAGATCAGAAAGTGAAAAAAAGTGACAAAACACATGGATTTGGCCTCATGTTAACAAAAGAGAGACTTAAGAAACTGTAATGATTATTTTTTTCAAGTAAATTTTCTTGATATTTTTAAGAGATCATATTAAGCCACAATCCTCCTGAAATAAGTAAAGAGAATGTCCTTCCCAAAATAATAGTGACTGCATTGTGACTACCCAGCACTAAAATAAAGACTAGTAGCCATTTTAAAGTTCAAGATTTATATTTTAATCCAAAAAAGTAAATACTGTATATAAACTACCTATCTAATTAAATAATCATACAATTGAAAATGATATAGTTTAAGATATCAGTCAATGGTATCTCATAGACAACCATCCAGGCTCTGCTTGAGTACATAAAGTGACATGGAGATTACTGCTTAACAATCTCTAAATCAACCTACTTCATTGTTGCACAGCTTTAACTATTTCCTGTCATTAAAGAAACATTTTTTTTCTGTATGTTTCTGAAACTTGACCAATTTAATTATCTCCAATATTTTACAAGGTCCTTCTGCAAACCTAAATGGATATATTGGTTAAATAGCATTGCCTACATGGTTGAATGCATTTTAATAAAAGTATATAAAATTTACATGGGGATATTTGATAATGGTGCCAGGTTCAGAGACATTAGTGATTGGGAGGTCTGTAGGAGGAGGTCTTTTAATTTCTCAAAGGAGAGCCCTTTGAGTACCTTTAAAATATAATTCTGAGGAGCCCAGGAAACCTTTTCTGCATCTGCAGGGTAACGTAATTACTTTTGTGTCTTAAGCCTTGCACCAGCATTTACCTACTCCTGAGAGTGCTACATGAAACAAATTTGCTCAAAGAGGTAGCCATTTCACAAATTGAATTCCAGCTGTTTTGGACAGCCTAGATTGCTAGGCACAGTTCACAGAATAAATACAAGATGAGTTTGATGCTAATTTTTACCTGCAGTTATAATTTCAGCACAAATGAACATGTTAAGGCATTTATAAAGATAGTATGTTTTATGGGCAAGACTGTATTTTATTTTTATATAAAAACATTCAGAATTTTAAAACCTGTATTATAGTGAACTATTGGCTATGTTTCCATGTTTATTTTTTTGAACAATTTTTTGTGTTTAGTATAAGACTTGCTTTTTTACAAACAGAAAAGCACAATGAATTTACTTTAGTTTACCAAGAGAAATGCATCTCTGGAGAATTGGCATTAAGTCTCATGTTTTGGCTTGTCTTGATTGTGGTGAATATCCTATTGCCCATGTTCTCATAAATGAACAAATTAAAATAAAACAGCTATACTGGATGTTTAAAGGCTATCGTGACATTAAATACTCATTACTTGCATTAAAAAGGGATAAAGCTACATTTAAAATAGAATGAAGCAAATTGACAATGAATAGAATAATTAAACTAAGGAAATCTATTTAACACATCCCTTCTAATATTCCTCAAGATATTTTAAGCTATTTTTAAAATAAAGCAACTCAAGCAAAGGGGAAGACTCCAAAGAACTTGCCTATTGAACAATTAGTGGCTTACTTCCTATATGTGATGAAGGTAACTTAGATAACAGTGCTTTTTATAAATGTTTCTTGAGTACCTAGGAAATTAAAAGGCCTCTGGGGACATTATGATTCTAAATGTTCACTAAACCCATGGGCCTCTCACTTCCAAAGTTTTAAAAACATCCCTAAAGGAAATAAAGGCCCATCTTAGAAGAATTTTGATAAAGCAAGCAGTATGTAGCAAAAATTAATATTGTCATTTGGATGAATATTCTGAAATGAGAAAACACAAATTTTTGTTAAACATTTTGCTTTTTTTAGACTCCATACATGATGTGTGTGTGTATGTGTGTGTGTGACTTATGGACTTGCTAGGGGGTGGATACATTTATTTTCTAGCTTTAATGCATTGTACAAGAATAACATGTGTTTTATCATACTTTAATAATCTTTACTCTAATTTTTTTCTGTATTTTATCTAAAAATACATATTTTTTCTATGCACATTTTCTCAGACATATTAAAAGTAAAAAGAAGTGACATGAACAAATTAGGAACAATCCATCAAATATATTATTTTTAATATTTCTAAAATAATCTGAATATAAAATAGAATATTTCCCATATAGAAAAATAAACTATCTTGTATGCTACAGTACCTTGTATCTAGTAATTATTAAATAAATAATTGTGAAAAATGAATAAAAGCTTTATAGTTATATTCTGGTAGATTTGGTAGGGACAAAAGTGTTTATTTTTCTCGAACTTTAGCACAGGAGTAATAAACTACACAGTAATCATTCATACAAGAGCAGTAGGAAGAGTTCATTAGCATCCTGTGTTCCTTACAAAAGAAACTGAGTAGAATCACACAAGAAAATAAATTAACCAGGAGACAGACTGATCCTAATTGAAGGGGAACAAATCGCAAAATACACACATCATCATGTTTTTTATTGGAGGGGGATGACATCTGGTTAAAATGTTTTATTTTAAACTAGTCTATTTGCAATACTAAAGAGTTCGCAGAATTCACTCCATAGTTGTGGAGGTTCAGTTAGGTGCTTTCAGTCTCCCTCCTTTCAACAAGAGAAGTTCCCGGTTTATTGGCTTTAAAGTTGGTCAGACCAAAGGGAAAAGTGACTAAAATAAGCTTGTAAAACAAAGAGCTAAATGATAAATGGGGACACAAGCACACATGAGTGTGATTTTGTTCTAATACAGTCCAAGACAATAAATGTTACATGCTTTCATTTTTGTGAATTAGATAAATCTAGAACCCAATGGTGGCACACAGAAATCAAGTCATGGAGGGACTGAGCAATATAAAAGAACACAATAAAACCTAAAAATGTAGAAGGAGAAGTGCCTCTCATGTTCAACCTAATGTGGTCATTCTTAGAAGATTTGTCTAAGCCTTTATTAGTTATCTGTTCAATGGCATGTAGCTCTGCTCTGCCTTTGCCAAACTTGCTCATGGGAATTTTTTCCTATGGATCCCCACATGCTTATCATTCAGATCCCAGGCATTCATGCATTATCAGATAAGATAACTTACCACATCCTGGGTTGTTGTGTCTAAGTTCAGCACAGATCCTCTTCCATTCCAAGCTGCTCTCTATATGTCTCATGAAAGTCCACACCCAACCTTGAGCCCCTCAACCTCTTAAACTCAAAGATTTAGTCTCATCTTCCACTTCAGGGAAGAAATAGTTTACTCTATTTGCTTTTAAACATTTTAAACCTCATTTTATTGTGGTAACATATATATAACAATATTTGCCATTGCAACCATGTTTTAAGAGTACAATATAGTGGCATTAATTACATTTAAAATGTTGCACGACCATCATCCCATCCATTAGCAAAAATTTTTCATCAGCCCAAACAGAACTCTGTACTCATTAAGCAATAACTCACATTTTCACCTTCCCCCAGCCTTTGGAAATCTGTAACCAACTTTCTAACTCTATGAATTGGCTTATTATGGATATTTCATACACATATGGAATAGTGCTCTGCCATAAAAAGGAATGAAGTACTGATACATGCTACAATATGGATGAGCCTGGAAAGCATTATGTTAAGTGAAAGAAGGCAATCACAAAAGGCCACATATGGTATGTTTCTATTTATATTAAATAAGTATAATAGAGACAAAAAGCAGATTTGTGATTGCCAGGGGTTGGGGAAGGGGTATAGTGGGTAACTGCTTAATGGATACAGGGTTTCTTTTTCTGAGTGATAAAATGTTCTGCAATTAGTGGTGATGGTCACACAGTGTTGTGAATGTACTTAAAGCCAATTTTAAACTTGCTTAAATGGAGAATATTATGTTATGTGAACTTTAATAAAAACAATTTCAGCATATACCTACATGATTACTCCACAATACTTCACACAGGTATTTATCCAAGAGAAGCCAAAATATATGTCCACAAAAAGAATTACACTCATGTGTTCATAGAAGTTTTATTCATAGTAGCCCCAAACTGAAATCAAACCAAAAGACCATTAACCAGAAAATTAATAAGCTCTACTCAGCATTTAAAACTTCATGTGCAAGAATATAGCAGACATTATGCTGAGCAAATGACGCTAGATACAAAAAGCTCATATTCTGTGCTTCCATTTTTATGAAATTTTAAAATAATCAAAAGTAATCTGGTGAAAAAATCAGAAGACTGGTAATCTTCTGGAAGCAATAATGGAAAGAGGTATTGAGGAAACTTTCTGGGATCATAAACAGTTGCAGAAATTTGTCAAAACCCATCAAATTGTATACTGAATTTGTGTACATTGGACTATATGTAAAATCCACCTTAAAATTGTTTAAAAATATTGTTCTATAGTTAGGTGCTCTTTTCACAGTAGTAAGTTACCTATTCTGAAACTACTTTATGTTATTTTAGATATTTTAGGCTTGAGGAATTCATAAATATATAGAACATAATGAGAGCTAGTTTTTTCATTGTTATTAAAGTGAATTACATACATGGAAAGGGGGAAAACTAGAATGTTCCCTGTGTTGTGAGATAGAGTTGGAGGGATGAGTATAGTCTCATTTTTATTATATATAGAAGGATAAATAAATACAGAAATAAATATAGATGTAAATATATAAATTTATGTTTCTTAGCTTTGTCACTGAGAGGGTCCAGAATTAATGACATGCCATTAACAATGAGCATTCTTCATTGTTTCTTAAAGCCTTGCTCCAAAAGGTATCAGGGATACTTGGAAAAATAACTGATTCTAAGGCTGGAATAGGAAAAGTACAATATGAGCCTGGAACTTATTTTGGCTTCAGAAAATAAGGACTTAAAGCTCATGGGGAACCAGCTAATAGGTGATTTCACTGCCCAAATCTGAGGGAAAACAAACATCAAAATGAATTATGGTTTTAAAACTAATAACTCATTGAATAAAATTTTCAAAAATATGAGTCTATACTGGTAAAAATACATGAATCAACGATTGAATGTGTGAAAGAGAAAGTCTTTTTTCTTAGGAAATCCTGTTGAAATATTTATGAGTAAAGGGAAAATGTTTCAAAATAACTAAAATATTTCAGAAAAAAATTAAGTAACTGTTTATAGAGAGATAGCATAAAGCAAACGGGTACAAATATTTTTAAAAATTGTAAATCTAGGTATAGAACATGGAGAAGATCTTTGTATTATTCTTACAGTTTTTCTGTAAATTTGAATATATAGGTACATATGCATGCATTTTACATATACATATGTATATAGTGAATAGAGATAGGGAACTGAGAATCATGACGTAATTCAACATATTTAGGTTTGAGCCTCATTTTTTTATATAAATAAAGTATCTGAATATTTGTAATTATTGGTAGATATTTCTTGTCTTTAAACAGTCATTACATTTGCTTGATTAAGAAAGATTAAATACCTGGATGCACTGTCTGACAGATATGGCCACTTCCTGCTTACCCTTGGCGATGGTAACTCGGAAGAAGCAGGTCCCAGCAATTCTCGCTTGCCTTGCACGGAAGATTTCCCGGGTTTGAGCTTCTGAATTTTTCACCTCACACTCCACTAATCTACCGCATAAGTCTCAGAGGCAACTGGGGCGCGTCCTGGAATCCAGACGCTGCCGGCGACCCTTTAGTGATTGGCTCCAGACCTTGGGCGTGGGACTTCCCACCGCGGGGCTGATGGGAAGGCTCTGACTGGTACCTAGGCCTGTCGTGGGAGTGTGGGACGGCCTGAGGAGGTGTCTGACCTCTTGGAACCTGACTGCCTCAACTACCCGATGACCATGGCAAAGAGTACCCTGCCTGTTGTACAGAACTATGGTAAGAAACAAATGAGATTACCAAAGTATTTGAACACCTGCATTAATTGGGAAATGTGCTTCTACTGTAATTACAGCTTCTAGGAGACTGGCAGCCCCTTTTCTGCCCAATTCAGTTCACCAGAGCTCTTGAATTTAAGGTTCTTAGATTTGACAAGGAGTAACCAAATAGCCTAAGCCATCTTCTTTCAGTTTTCTTTAATAATTTTTTAAGAAGTGTTTTTCTTTGTCTTTTTCAAAATTGGGGACTAAGGAGAGGTCATCTGACCTCTTTAGTTCACTAAAGTAGATCCCTGCAGCCTGGAGATTGTGCAGTTGTAAATTGTCACATCCTCTCCCCCTGTACAGTTCATGAGAGGGCAGCAAGTTGTTCTTCTGTACAGAAGGATTTTGCACATAATTCAGCAGGTTCCAGAGGATTCTGATCGCAAATACCTGAAGGACTGGTCAAGAGAAGAATTCAAAGGAAACATAAGTGCAACTGAAGAGGATACAATCCAGATGATGATTACTCAAGGCTACATGCAGCTCAAGGAGTTAGAAAAAAAACCCTTGCTTTAGCAAAATCTTAACTAGCATTATTCTCAAGGATTTTCTAAACCTTCAGGTGCTTGTTGCTTACCCTCAATGATGGGCAGCCTGAACCAAGTTGGATTGTTTGTATGTACAGTACTTTGGCAAATATATGAGAACATAGAGCATGTCATGTCATAGAGAGCAAGGAACAGAGCTTCAGAAAAATTGCCTAAGCAATAGGAAATATACCCTGAATTTTTACAATGTTTCTGGATGTGTCAGTAGTTTTTGTAAGGAACAAAAACCAGTAGAATAAATGGCCAACAGTCACATGAAAAGATGCTCAGCATTATTAGCCCTCAGGGAAATGCAAATCAAAACATAGTGAGATAACACTTCACCCCCACTGGAGTGGCTACAATCAAAAAGACAGTTAATAAATGTTGTTGAGACTGTGAAGAAATTGGAACTCCTTACCTTGTGCTAGAGGGGATGTAAAATGGTTCAGCCACTTTGGAATACAAATTGGTAGTTCCTCAAAAGTTTAAACATACAGTTACCATATAACTTAGCAATTCTACTCCAAGATATATACCCAAGAGAAATGAAAACAAATGTCCACTCAAAAACATGTACACAAGTGTTCATAGTAGCATCATTTATAATAGCCAAAAAGTGGAAACAACCCAAATGTCCATCAACTGATGAATGGATAAATAAAATGTGATATATCCATTATAATAAAGTATTATTCAGGATAGAAAGGAATGAAGTACTGATACATGCTACAACATGGATGAACCTTGAAGACATGCTGAGTGAAATAAGCCAGACACAAAAAGAGAAATAATGATTCCATTTGTATGAAATTTTCAGAATAGTGACATCAATAGAGACAGAATGTAGATTAGTGGTTGCCTAGGGCAGGGGGTGGAATGGGGAGTTACTGCTAATGGGTACAGGGTTTTTTGAGGTGATGAAAATACTCTAAAATGAGATTGTGATGATGGTGGCACAATCCTCTGAATATACTAAAATCCATTGAATTATACATTTAAATGGGTGAGTTGCACAGTATATGAATTATATCTCAATAAAGCTGTTTTAAAAAGCAATATGAAAGCTTTGTAGCATATTAGAGGTGGCTAAGGCTACTTATCATATAGCAAGTTGACTGCCCCAATGTCATTTCTCTCTTTAAAATGTGCTGTTGGTAAGGAAAAGGAAATATAGAACATAAGCTTTGCATCATTGTTGAATCTTTTGTACTTCTTAGCTGTGCTTAATGGGATTGCATAAAAGAATGTTCTTGTTCATGGGAATTGTATATGAGAATTATAGTGTTTGTTCAAGGAGGTGTGCAGCTAGCTCTCATATGTTCAGAAGACAGAGCAATAGATGATGGATGATAGAGAGGGAGGGAGGGAGGGAAAGAAATAGCGGTGTGACAGCATGTTAAAGTTAGTGGATTGGGGTATCGGGGGGGTCAGGGAATGCTGGAGTTCTGTGTATGGGGTTTGTATTGTTTTTGCAACTGTTCCTATAACTTTGAATTTATTTCAAAATAAAAAAAGAAGCAGTGGACATAGAAAAAAATAAAATAAAATAAAATGTGCTGTTGGGTTGGAAGCTTTAAATCCATGGTACAATTGGCAAATATAATTACACAAATCACATTTTATTTATGTCTTAAATAAATTAAGTGAATATGTTTTCCTATTAATTAAGCTCAATGAGTTGAAAAACTTGCCAAAACTTCATAGTTGCTAAGTGCAGAGTTAAAATTTTACCCCAAATCTCCTGATTTCTATTCTGGCATACATTTTGAGTTTAAAAATTGAGTTTTTCCTCATTTAAGGCATTACCACCTCTGGAATTTATTTTTGGGTACAGTGGGAGGTAAAGCTCTATTTATTCCTTCATTTGAACAACTAATTTTGCCACCATCAGTTCTTGAAGTATCCATTATTTTCCAATGATTACCATGTGACTTTTGTCATATTCTGGTTCCCATATCACTGTTGGATCTGCACACCAGCCCTTTATTCTGTTCTATTGCTTCAGTGTTTCAATCCTTGTGACAATGGCACACCATTTTAATTACTATAACTTCATAACAATTCTTACTAAACAGTAAGATAGTCTCATTCCTTATTGTGCCAGTTTGAATATATTGTGTCCCCCAAACGCCATTATCTTTGATATAATCTTGTGTGGGCAGACGTTATCAGTGTTGATTAGATTGTAATTCTTTGAGTGTTCCTTTGGAATGCACCCCACCCGGCTGTGGGTGATGAGTCTGATTGGATAATTTCCATGGAGGTGTTGCTCCGCCCATTCGGGGTGGGTCTAAGTTGATCAGTGGAGCCATATAAATGAGCTGATATAACAGAAGGAACTCAGTGCAGCTGTGAGTGATGTTTTGAAGAGGAGCTACAGCCAAGATGGACACTTTGAAGAAAGCACAGGAGCTGCAGATGAGAGACAGTTTGAAGACGGCCATTGAAAGCAGACTCTTGTTCCGGAGAGGCTGAGAGAGGACAAATATCCCAAGTGCAACTAAGAGTGACATTTTTGAGGAACTGCAGCCTAGAGAGGAACGTCCTGGGAGAAAGACATTTTGAAACTAGAACTTTGAGCAGGCGCCAGCCACGTGCCTTCACAGCTAACAGAGGTTTTCCGGACACCATTGGCCATCCTTCAGTGAAGGTACCCTCTTACCTTGGATACTTTATGGCCTTAAAACTGTAACTGTGTAACCAAATAAACCCCTTTTATAAAAGCCAATCCATTTCTGGTGTTTGTATCCCAGCAGCATTAGCAAACTAGAACACTTATTCTTCTTCAACAAATTTGGTGTGGCTACTCTTGAACATTTATTTTCCACTTAAATAGTTTAGAATCCATGTGTCAAGTTCCATAAATTTCCTGTTGAAATGTTTTTATGAAATGACATTAAATTTAGAATTAGGAAAAAATTAACTCTCTTACAATATTGAATGTTTTCACAATGAAAGTGGCATTGCATTTCTGTTTAATAAGCACCTTTTATCCCCAGTAAGATTTCCATGCTATAAAAGACTGGTTTCCCATTTCTATTTCAGTAATGGTAGTAGTAGTATGAAAATGCATAAACAAATGTATAGGAATTATTTCAATGGGTTTTCTTGAAGCAGTCACAATAGCTATAGTTTGGTTTACTTATAGAATATGCTTCTTTCATTCTCAAGTTAAAGAGAAGCAGAGAGGATCTAAGATGGCAGCACAGAGAGGCTTGGAAGCCAAGTAATCCCCCTGGAACAACTGAAAAAAACAGAAACAAGTAGTAAATAAGCCAGAATAACTGTGGGGGGACAAACATGACTGTTCCCTCATCATACACCAACCTGAATTAGGAGGAATGCCTGAGATCACAGCATAAAATCTGTAAGTAAAAACTGTGGATCCGGACCTCTGGAAGATGGCAGTTAGGAGAGACATGGCAAAAAAACACCACTGTGAAAAATACTAGATAAAAGCCAGAAAGTCACCCAGAACAACAGTTCCAGCAATGCACCAGCTGGACGAGGTCTGCTAAATCCACAGGGACCGTGCACTTGGTGAAACTGGGAGTCTGCTTTCTGAAGCGAGTGAGTAAGCCTGCTGAACATCTGGCAGCCACGCTGCAGTGTGGGGAAACTGTGGGTTGGCGTTTGGAGTCGGACTAGTTCTTTTTTTAAAACCCAAAAGTGGCTGTGGATACAGCAGCAAGAACCACACAGGGAAGCGTGGCAGGAAGGGCATCTCCACAACCTGTGAGTATGCCTCAGTATCTGGTGTGGATGACAGCCTTTTGTGCACCCGCTGCTGATTGTCTCGGAGTGAGGCAGGCAGAAGTTAGCCAAAAGGGGAAAAAAACCACGCCCCTTGCAGTCATCTTCCTGGCGGGCCGGGAACGCTCATGCCTGGTGCTGGTGCCACAGCCCAGATATGCGCCAAAAAACCCAGTGTGATAGGAAGTGTTTCCAGCAATGCATGCACACACTATAATACCTGGCGTGGACAATAGCCTTTCATGAACCCGCAGCTAATTGTCCTGGAGCTAGGAAGGCAGAGTGGTGCAAAAAAGGGGAAATTAACACGTCTCATTCATCCATCCTTTCAGCAGGCTGGGAACGCCCCTACATGGCCCTACAGCCCAGAACTTCCCTTGAGGGACAGCGCGCACTTGTGACGTAGCACAGCCTTCCCTCAGCAGAGAGGCCCTAGGAGGGCACGGCTTGGAAGAGGGACCCACTCAGAAATCCCAGGGACCATATGCCAATACCAAGGACTTGTGGGTCAGCAGCAGAGACAGTCTGTGGTGAGACCGAACTGAAGGTTTAGAATCTTGGAACAGCCTTAAATCTCCAGGAACACCTGGGATGTTTGATTGTTAAAGCCGCCCTCACTCCCTAACCACTCAGACACACCCCACATTCAAGGCAGACAGCACCAACTACACACGCAAAACTGGTGCACCAATTTTACCCCACAAGAATCAGACCCCCAAACACCACAAAGACAAAGTTGGGGAGAACTGGCTTGAGGGGAATAGGTGGCTTGCAGACACCACCTGCTGGTTAGTTAGAGAAAGTGTACAACACCACGCTGTAGATCTAACAAATTAGAGAGAAGTCCTTGAATTAGCATAAATATCCTAAAAGAACCCTATCAAGTTAAGCAAATGCCAAGAGGCCAAAAACAACAGAATATTTTAAAGCATATGAAAAAACCAGATGATATGGATAACCCAAACCCAAACACCCAAATCAAAAGATCAGAGGTGATGCAGTACTTGGAGCAATTAATCAAAGAACTAAAGACAAACAACGAGACCACGGCACAAGATATAAAGAACATGAAGAAGAGCATGGCACAGGATATAAAAGACGTGAAGAAGAGCCTAGAAGAGCATAAAGAAGAAATTGCAAGAGTAAATAAAAAAATAGTTGATCTTATGGAAATAAAAGAAACTGTCAACCAAATTAAAAAGATTATGGATACTCATAGTACAAGACTAGAGGAAGCTGAACAACGAATCAGCAACCTGAAGTACGACAAAATGGAAAATGAAAGAACAAAAGAAAGAATGGTAAAAAAAATCAAAAAAATCGAAATGGACCTCAGGGATATGATAGATAAAATAAAACGTCCAAATATAAGACTCATTGGTGCCCCAGAAGGGGAAGAGAAGGGTAAAGGTCTAGAAAGAGTATTCAAAGAAATTGTTGGGGAAAATTTCCCAAACCTTCTACACAACATAAATACACAAAGCATAAATGCCCAGCGAACTTCAAATAGAATAAATCCAAATAAACCCACTCCAAGACATATTCTGATCATACTGTCAAATACCGAAGAGAAGGAGCAAGTTCTGAAAGCAGCAAGAGAAAAGCAATTCACCACATACAGAGGAAAAAACATAAGACTAAGTAGTGACTATTCTGCAGCCACCATGGAGGCGAGAAGGCAGTGGCATGAAATTTAAAATTCTGAGAGAGAAAAATTGGCAACCAAGAATTCTTCATCCAGCAAAGCTCTCCTTCAAATCTGAGGGAGAGCTTAAAATTTTCACAGACAAACAAATGCTGAGAGATTTTGCTAATAAAAGACCTGCCCTACTTGAGATACTAGAAGGAGCCCTACCAACAGAGAAACAAAGAAAGGAGAGAGAGAGATGGAGAAAGGTTCTCTAATATTAGATGAAGATGCATTTTTTAAGCCATATAGTGATCACTGAATATAATTTTGGCTTTATTATCATCATAGTCATCATAAGACACAACCCTATATTAAATTATTTTTAATTCCATATTTCAGAGAGGAATAAACAGATATTGCAGAATGGTGACATTATGAAGGAGAAAACATACTTGGTTTCACTTCCTATTCCATGCTACCATTTCTTTCACTCTATTTCAAATGGATAACTCAGGTTTATGGTGTGGCATCCTTTCTGAAACACTAGAAGTCAGAAGATGAAGATACTTGCCTCACTTTTCTGACTTGCTGATTGTAAATGTGGTCATCTCACTTAACTCATAAGATGACTCTTAGTTTCCTAATTGATGAAACAGGAATTAGACTAAAAATAATTAAAAACTATGAAATTTAAGTTTGAAAATATAGACTTCTTTTGAAAATCCAAAGTAATACTCTTATACTTTTTGAGAGCATTGAAAAATGTGTATTCTTAATTATGTTTTATTGATTGGTGTAGATTAGATGCCATTGTCTGGAGATAGGCATGAGATATATAGAGCAAAGGCATATAGGGAGCAGTGTTTGTGAAAATGTCTATTTATATATGGAGAGACATCTGTTATGGTAGTCATTGAACCACTAAATTTAAGTGGCAATTATTAACTTCTATTTCATACACTGAAACAAATGAACATTAATTGTGGACCCAAGATTTGCTATTTATTGCACAGTTAGTGGAAAACACTGAACCATTTTAGCTTCTGAGTTCAGATAGAGGGTTTGGCAAAAAAAAAAAAATCTATTTACTCTCTGATTCCTAAGCTTGTATAGTTTACAGTGAGAATTCCTATAAACAAAACAAAATCATCTCAATGCATTTAGTTCCTTGGTTCAGATAAAAATAATTTGAATAGCAAGGGTTATGTGTAGGCATGTTTGTAAATATACAAAGGAGGAAGAAGGAGAAGTATTGATCTGTATTCAGCTGGAGAAGTATTAATCTGTATTCAGATTTATTCTGCAACCTATGTATGGTGAGAATAGTGCAACAATATCCTCATCTGTGAAATTTGTTACACAGTCACTATTTTGTGATATCAAATAAGATGACTATAAATATCTGAAAATTAAATACTACTCTGAAACTTTAAAAAAAATAATAGAGGGGCATATAGGGAAAAAATATACCTATTGCAAACTAATTATAGTTAGTAGTATTTTAATGTTCTTTCATCAACAGTAACAAATGTACTTTATCAATACTATGAGTCAACATGAGTCAACAATGGAGTGGTGGTAGTGAGGGGTATGGGAGGATTTGGGTTTCCTTTTTTTTTGTCTGTATTTCTTTTCTGGAGTAATGAAAATGTTCTAAAAATTGAAAAAAACTTAATTGTGGTGATGGATGCACAGCTGTATGATGGTACTGGGGGCAATTGATTGTTTGATTGTACACTTTGGATCTTTGGATAATTATGTGGTATGTGAACAATCTCAATAAATAAAAAAATTTAAAAAAAGAGAAGCAATTGCCGTACTCTTGTTTATTTTATCTCAGTTCATCAATACTTCTGATACTTTGTGATAATAATTAGTATTCCAATAGAACATCATTTTCTCCAAGTATAAACACTTGATCATTTCCAGATCAAATACTAATATATTTTCCATAGAACTGATGTATTAACTTCATAATAACTCACAGATTTATGTTTGTATATGTGTGCCTCACTTACACTTGTCATTAAACATTTAAGGCATGTGCTACTTAGGAAAACAAACAGTTATTGGGAAAAACCTCACATCTCATAAACTTTCAAAGAGATTACCTGTGACATTAAGGTCATTGTCTGTTATCATTCACACCACCTATATTATATCACATAGATTGGGTCTCAGTGACATCACCAACTTGAGAATCCTGTGGATTGATAATTCATTTTCCAAGCATTGCACAATAGAGCAAATCATCCTTCAATTGTTATAGTTTTTATTTTCTATAAGTTAGGCTCATAATTGCTTTGAATTGTCAGGTTATCTTGGACACTTTTGATGTTTAGTCTACCAATGTTGGAGATTGAATCATGTAGCTCACAAAAGACATGTTTTTAATCTTAATCTGCATTCCTGTGTCAACCCATTTGTAAACAGGACCATTTTAAGATGTTAGTATTAGTTAAAGACTGGCCACATTCAATCAAGTTATGTCTTAATACATATTACTGGAGGCCTTATAAAGAGAGGAAATTTGGACATAGTCAGAGAAGTCATAGGACACAGAAGCCAGAAGTTAGAGAAATTCACAGGAAGAAGCCAGAAGTCAGTTGAAAGTAGATGATCATGTACAACAGGAGACAATAAGGTTATTGTCATGTGATGGAGGTAGAGATGTAAGTCAAGGAACCCCAAAGATTGTAGCAAGCCATCATCACTATCACTGCAGATGCAGAGAGAAAGCGTGGCCTTGCCAAAAATTTGATTTGGGAATTCTGGCCTCTAAAACCATGAGCTTATAAATTCTAGTTGTTTAAGCCAACCCATTTTGTGGTATTTGTCATAGCAATTCTGGCAAACTAAAACAAATTATATATTAAATATATATGTATATATGCATTATATGCATGTACATTAATACAATATTCTTTAGTCAATAAAGAGTGATATGAAGGATTATCCCCATTATGCCAATGCAAAATCAGGGGCTTCAAGATTAAGTAATAGCCCAAGGCAATACAGCTAATTTGTGGAAGAGACTAGAAAACTCACTTACATCTGACTCCAAAGTCAAAGTTATTAAATACTTCCATATATAATTCCAAGAACTATGAGGTGAAAATGAAACTAATAAAGCTATGGTTAAATGCTGATTATGTACTTACTGATTTGAGAGCATATTTGAAGTTTAAACTATTTTAATTGTTTGCATGAGAACACATTCACTGACACTGAGAGACCTTGACAAAAATCCAGGCTCTTAGGGCCATCCATCACTATCCATGCATTGCTTAAACCAGTGTTCACATGTGTGGGAAAAAGAAACTATCCCAGCAGACAATTAAAAACCTATAAAACCAGAAATATTTTAAACTAACGACCACAGTGTGATTAATATACTTGAATGTCTTTGAGTTAAGCATGCTTTGGAGTGTTTCAATTTTTATGTTTTATAGAGAATGAAGTCTTGAAAAAAGTTGTTTCATTAGTTATGGAAGATGTTGAGAGTAGGTAGACTTAAAGTCAATAAGTTCTCTCACAGGAAAAATCCAGCTGTTTAATTCTAGAGTGAAGTAAGGATGCAATAATTTCAATTATTACTGAAGAACTGGAAGTAATTACTAAAACGAATTATATTGGGCTGACCTGAGGTTAACAGCTGGCAAAGAGTGACACTTGGCTCTCTACAAAAGGCAAGCAATTATAAATGTTTGCTTGAACTCATTGTGAATGGACATATGAAAATCAAATTTAAGTTAATATGCACAAAGTTATGAGTAACACCACAAAGTATACTACATGAAATTTTAGGATTGGGGTATCAGATGTGTTACGGATTGGTGGAAAGCAAGATCATATGCTCTCAAGCAATAAAAGGTCATGTTGACTTTCTAATTTAATTTGATAAAGGTACAAAATTTTAGATGTGAAGTGGCAGCTTAGGGCAGAAGCAGATGTAGCAATTCTCAGCATAGCTTATCTTGGTCCCCAGAGTCCCTAACAAGAGGAACACAGATGGTGATGACATGGATTTTGTAAGGTAAGATCAATTTTTGCTGCCAAACTGGGCCTTTGACTATGGACTTGAGTCACCATGTAGGAATAACTTATACCAACAATTTAAGCACTCTGTTTAAGGAAATTAATATGAACTTTGTGCTCTCCCTGTTTGGGGATTAAATTCAGCATCAGAAAAGGAACGTCCCTTCCTAAAGGAAGAAATGGATTTTCCTTGAGCAGTATTTCTATTCCCATTTTTCTGCTGTTAAGAAACTCATTCTCCACACCATGGACTATTTAATGGTCTTCTGGCAGTTTTCTTTCCAATCCTTAGATGCCATTGAAAAGATCTGTGATTCATGGGAGGAGGTCAAAATATCAACATGAACAAGAGGTTGGAAGAAGTTGGTTGCAAACCTCCTGGGTGATTTTGAGCGGTTCAAGACTTCAGTGGAGGAAGTAACCGCAGATGTGGTGGAAATAGCAAGAGAACTAGAAGTGGAGCCTGAAGATGTGACTGAACAACTGCAATCTCTTGATAAAACTTGGATGGATGAGTAGTTGCTTCTTAAGAATGAGCAAAGAAAGTTGTTTCTTGAGATGGAAGCTACTCCTGGTGAAGATGCTGTGAACATTGATGAAGTAACACAGGATTGAGAATATTACATTAACTTAGGTGATAAAAGAGCAGCAGAATTTGAAAGGGTTGATTCCAATTTTGAAAGGCGTTCTAGTGTAGGTAAAATGCTATCAAACAGCATTGTGTACTACAGAGAAATCTTTCATGAAAGGAAGGTTCCATCAATATGGCAAACTTGATTGCTGTCTTATTTTAAGAAATTGCCACAGCAACCCCAACCTTCAGCCACTACCACCCTGATCAGCCATCAGTGTGGAAGCAAGACCCTCCACCAGCAAAAAGATTATGACTCGCTGAAGGCTCAGATGATGGTTAGCATTTTTTTAGCAATAAAATATATTTTAATTAAGGTATGTACATTTTTTAGACATAATGCTATTGCACACTTAACAGACTACAGTATAATGTAAACATAACTTTTATATGGACTGAGAAACCAAAATATTCATGCAACTTCCTTTATTGTGGCATTTCCTTTATTGCAGTGGTCTGGAATCAAACCTGCAGTATCTCTGAAGTATGCCTGTATTTATATAATAGTTTCATAAAGTTTCCCAAAGGGACAAGTAACGTCAATTTTGTTAGGAAAAAATGTTATTTTAAACTCAGAAATGTGGTGCCCAATTAATATATATGCATATATACACATAATATATGCATATATACACACATATGTATATATATTTATATGTATCATATAATGTATATTATGTATATGTATGTATAATCTCCATAGTGACTAAATATAAAAACATCAAAAATCACTGATCACAAATCACCATAACAGATATAAATAATAATGAAAATGTTTGAAATATTGTAAGAATTACCAAAATGTGAAACAGAGGCATGAAGTGAGCGCATGCTGTTGGGAAAATGGTGCTAATAGACTTGCTTGATGTAGGGTTGCCACAAACCCTCAATTTGTAAAAACACAATATCTGTAATGTGCAATAAGTAAACCACAATAAAATGAAGTATGCCTGTATTAACATATTTAGCAAACTAACCACATTATTTTTTTTGAATGCTGAAATGTTTCATATTGGTCAATGGGAGCCCCTTTAAATTTGCTCATGTAACTACCTTTAGGTATGCTTTTTTTTACAAAAACAAGATTATCTAATTCTGCCTTGAATTCTTCTTTCCCCAAAATAGAATGAGAAACTCTCCAACAAGCCCTTATTCCTTTTGGTGGTAAATACAATTAGAAACCAATATGTGGGTTGAATAGAATGCTACTCAGAGGAATTATGCAAACAAAGCCAAAAAATTACTTGTTTCAATTTCAAAAAGGCCTGAGTATGTGCTGATATTTTTATTTTAAATCTGCATTTACTTGAATTGTTGCCATGCTCTAATATGAAAGCTTAATTATCTAATATTTTGAGAGCCAGTCCTCTCTTTATCTACTAAATTTGTTTGACCAAATGGTGTTCATGGTAGAACTTGATGAAAAGTTCAAGGAATACAAGTACAGTGGGAAAGGCTGGTTGCTTCTAACTATAATAAAGAACTTCAAGAAAGAAAATTACATGTTCAGAGTTTTTAACTCTGAGCTAATGACACCATTATCATTACTCCTCAAAATTTCTTAACTCTTATAGCATTCAGACTAACAAAATCAAAACCATGTATTTCTATGTGTTATTGAATTGAAGCATACATTGATTTCACAGCCTCAGTAAGTTTCTTATGTGACAGATATGGAGATGAAAAAGGACCCTGTGAAATAAGATGGTAATATGTGGGAGGATTCTGAGGTCCTCTGAGTACCTCAAACCTCACTTAGCCTGCCTTGCTGGTGGAATCATCTCCTTTGTCCCCTGTGAGACAAGGCTCTTCCAGTATTTTTTATTAGCTTTATTCAGATTTGCTCCAAATACCACAAAATTCACCCATTTAAAGTGTACATTTTGATGGTTTTTAGTAAATTTAGTATGCAACCATCACCACAATCAATTTTAGAAAATTTTCGTCATCTCAAAAAGAAACCCTACACCCTTTAGCTATGATCCTACTATTGACCCATTCCCCACCCCCACCCCGACGTTAAGCAACCACTAATCTACTTTCTGTCTCTAGATTTGCCTATAATGGATAGTTCATATAAATGGAATCATATAATATGTGTTTTTTTCTGACTGAATCTTTCATTTAGCATAATATTTACAAGTTTCATCCATATTGTAGAATATATCAATACTTCATTTTTTTGTCCAAATAATATTCCCTGTATGATTACACTACCTTTTCTTTATCCATTCAACCCATAGACATTTGGGTTGTTTCCATCTTTGGCTATTATGAATAATGTTGCTAATAAACATTCATGTGCAAGTTTTTATATGGACATGTTTTCATTCTCTTGGGTATATACATAGGCGTGGAACTGTTGGGTCATATGGTAACTCTATGTTTAACCTTTTGAGAAACTCCTGAAATGTTTTCCAAAGTAGCTACAACATTTTATATTCCCACCAGTAGTGTATGAGTTCCAATTTCTCTCCATCCTCACCAAAATTTCTTATTTTCTGTTTCTTAATTTTCAAAAAATTATAGATATCATAGTTGGTGTGAAGTAGTATCTCATGATTTTGATTTGCATTTTCCTGGTGACTAATGATGTTGAGCATCTTTCTGTGTGCTGATTGACAACTTGTATATCTTCTCTGAGGAAATGTCTATATAAGTCTTTGCCCATTTTTAAATTGGGATATTTTTCATTTTGTTGAGTGATGTGTGTTCTTTATATATTCTAGATAAAAATGCCTTTAATATATATGTTTTGCACATATTTTCTCCCATTCTGTGGATTGTTGTTTCATTTCTTTAAAAAATCTTTCTTAGTATATAATTCATAAACCATAAAATTCATACTTTTAAACTTGTACAGTTCAGTGGCTTTTAGTAAGCTCACAAAATTATGCAGCCATCACCACTATCTAATTCTGGCACATTTTCATAACCCCCAAAAAGAAACCCCATACACATTAGCAGTCACTGCTCCAGCTTCCCTCTCCCCAGCACCCTGCAACTACTAATCTACTTTCTGCCTATATGGATTTGCCTATACTGGATATTTCATATAAATGGAATCATACAATATATTGTCTTTTTGTGTCTTGGTTCTTTCACTTAGTATATTTTCCAAGCATACTCATGTTGTAACATGTATCGGTACTTCAGTCCTTTTCATGGCTGAATAATATCCCACTGTATAGATATACCACCTTTGTTTATTGATTCATCAGCTGAGGGACATTTGGATTGTGTCCACTTTTTTACTAGTATGAATAATGCTCCTACGAACATTCATGTGCAAGTTTTTGCATGGATATATGCTTTCAGTTCTCTTGGGTATAAACACAAGAGTGGAATTGCTGGGTCATATGATAACTGTATGTTCAACTTTTTGAAGAATTACCAAACAGCATTCCATTGCAACTGCACCATTTTACATTTCTAATAGCAATGTATGAGGGTCCCACTTTCACCACATCCTTGCCAAAAATTGTTATTGTCTATATTTTTAATTATACTAATCCCAGTGAGTATGAAGTGGCATCTCATTGTGATTTTGATTTGCTTTTCCTTAATGACTAATGATTTTGAACATCTTTTCATGTGCTGGTTGGTCAATTGTATATCTTCTTTGTGGAAATGTCTATTCAGGTCCTTTGTCCATCTTTCTTGATAGTGTTCTTTGATGCACAAAAGTTTTTAACTTAATGAAATCCAATTTATAGATTTTTTTTCCCTTTGGTTGCTCGTGCTTTTGTCAAATCCAAGGTCATGAAGAATTACCCATATAATATTTTTGAAGAATTTTTTATATTTAGCTCTTCATCTAGGTGCCCATTTTCAGGTAAATTTTTCATATGACATACATTAGGGTCTAATTTCATTCATTGCATGCGACTATTCAGTTTTTCCAGCACCATTTGTTGAAAAGACTATTCTTTCCTTCATCAAATGGTGTTGGCATGCTTGTAGAAATCAGTTGACCATAGACATGTGTGTTTAATTTTATTCCATTGATCCATTATCTATCCTTATCCAGTACTACATTGTCCTAATTACTCTGCATTGTAGTAAGTTGTGAAATTGTGATGTGTCCATCTATTTATTTTGTTATTCTTTTTCAAGATTGTTTTGGCTAATCTGGGTTACTTACAATTTGTTATGATCTTTAGAATCAGCTTGTCAGTTTCTACAAAGATGTCAGCTGAGATTCTGTTAGTGATCATATTGAATCTGTAAATCATTTTGGAGAATATTGCTATCTTAACAATATAAAGTTTTTTGACCCATAAGCATTGGATAGTTTTCCATGTATTTAGATATCTAAAATTTTCTTTCAGCAATGCTTTGTGGTTTTCAGAATATAAGTTTTACACTTCTTTTGTTCCTAAGTATTTTATACTTTTTGATGTGACTGTAAATGGAATTATTTTCTTAATGCTGTTTGCAAATTTTTTATTTCAAGTGTCTAGATGATTTTCTATATTGATCTTGCATTCACTAATTTGATGAACTTGTTTATTAGTTCTGAGTTTTTAGTGGATTCCTTAAGATTCTTTATATACAAAATTATTTCACCTTGGTAGCACAGCATTGTAAGAGTAATGTCACTGAACTGTACACTTATAATAGTTAAAATGGCAAATTTTATGTTATGTATATGTTACCACAATTAAAAAACTATGAAAGAGAAAAAAATTGCATCACCTGTAAAGATATAGTTTTACTTCTTCCTTTCCAATCTGGATGCCTTTTATTTATTTTTCTTGCCCAACTGTTCTGGTTAGAACTTGCAGTACAATGTTGAATAATAGTGGTGACAGTAGGTATCTTTGTCTTGTTCATAATATTGGAAGGAAGGCTTTGAGTGTTTCATCATTAAACATGCTGTTAACTGGGTTTTTCGTATATGCCCTTTATCATATTGAGGAAGTTTCCTTCTATTCCTAGTTTTCTAAGTGTTTTTATCAAGATGGAGTACTTGATTTTGTCAAATGCCTTTTCTGCATCAATTGAGATGGCCATACAGGTTTTTTCCTTCACTCTGTTAATGTGCTGAATTACATTAATTGATTTTCTTATGTCAAACCCCCCTTGCATACTGCAATAAATCCCACTTGATCATGGTGTATAATTCTTTAAAAGCACGGCTGGATTCAGTTTGCTAGTATTTTGCTTAGGATTTTTGATCTATGTTCATAAGAGATATTGGTCTGTAATTTTCTTTTCTTGTGGTATCTTTATCTGGCTTTGGTATAAGCATGATGTTGGCCTTGTAGAATGAATTAGGGAGTGTTCCCTCTGCCTCAAATTTTTTAAAGAGTATGAGCAGGATTAGTATTAATTCTTCTTGGAATGTTTGGTAAAATTCCCCTGTGAAGCCATCTGGTCCTAGGCTTTGATTACTGATGTGGTCTTTTTACTGATTACTGGTTGTTGAGATCTTCTATTTATTCTTGAATCAGTGTAGGTAGTTTGTGTGTTACTAGGAATTTATCCATTTTATCTAGGTTATCTAATTTGTTAGTGTACATTTTTTCATAGTATCCTCTTATAGTCCTTTTTCTTTCAGTGGAGTTGCTAACAATGACTCCCTTTTCATTTCTAATTTTAGTTACTTGTGTTTTCTCTCTTTCTTTTTTGTTGTCAACCTAGGTAAGTGTTTGTCAATTTTATTGATCTTTTCAAAAAGCTCACTTTTGGTTTTTGCTCTCATCTTTGCTATTTCCTTCCTTCCACTCACTTTGGGCTTAGTTTGCTCTTTTTTTCTAGTTCTTCCAGTTTTGAGGTTAGCTCTCTGTTTTGAAGTCTTTCTTCTTTTGTAATGTAAGCATTTAGAGTTATAAATTTCCCTCTCAGCACTGCTTTTGCTGCATCCCATAAATTTTTGCATGCTGTATTTTCATTTTCATTCACCTCAAGTTAATTCCTAATTTCCCTTGTGATTTCCTCTCTAACCAATTTGTTGTTTAAGCAAACATTTAATTTCCACATATTTGTGAATTTTCTATTTCTCCCTGTTATCGATTTCCAGCTTCATTCAAGTGTGGTCTAATAGACTCCAGAGTTTCAAAATAGTTGATGCAGATAGTTCTTGCCTGTTTTAATAGTTGTTCTGGTGGAGTGACTGATTCTTGGTGCTTCCTACTCTGTCATCTTCCTACAATTCCCTGATTACATGGTTCTTTTTGTTTTTAATATATGGTGTAATAGATCAATTGATTTTTGTATATTAAGAATTACCTGCAAAAATCTCACTTGGTCATGGTATACAAATCTTTTTATATGTTGCTAATTCGGTTTGCTAGAAATTTGATAAGAATATTTGTGTTCATATTCATAAGTTTCTTTAGACTTCGGTTTCTTTGCTTACTATGTCTTTATCTGGTTTTGGTCTCAGGAGATATTAACCTATAGCATGAGTTGAGAAATGTTCCCTCCTCTTCTATTTGTTTTGGAAGACTTTGTGAAGAATTGTGTTCTGGTTTGCTAATGCTGCCTTTTCGCAAAACACCAGAAATGGATCGGCTTTTATAAAGGGATTTTATTTGGTTACAAAGTTACAGTCTTAAGGCCATAAAGTGTCCAAGATAAGGTGTCAACAATTGGGTACCTTCACTGGAGGATGGCCAGTGGCATCCGGAAAACCTCTGTTAGCTGGGAAGGTACGTGGCTGGCGTCTGCTCCAGAGTTCTGGTTTCAAAATGGTTTTCTCCCAGGACGTTCCTCTCTAGGCTGCAGCTCCTCAAAAAACATCACCCTTAGTTGTTCTTTGGGTGTTTGTCCTCTCTCAGCTTCTCTGGAGCAAAAGTCTGCTTTCAAAGGCCATCTCCAAAATGTCTCTGTAAGATGCAGCTCCTCTCTCAGCTCCTGTGCATTCTTCAAAGTGTCCCTCTTGGCTGTAGCAAGCTCGCTCCCTCTATCTGACCTTATATAGTGCTCTAGTAAACTAATCAAGGCCCACGCTGAATGGGCAGGGCCACACCTCTATGGAAATTATCTAATCAGAGTTATCACCCTACAGTCGGGTGGGTCTCCTCTCCATAGAAACAATCAAAGAGTTACTATCTAATCAGCACTAATACGTCTGCCCACACAGGATTGCATCAAAGATAATGGCGTTATGGGGGACATAATACATTCAAACTGGCACAATTGTTACTAATTCTTCTTTAAATGTTTAGTAGAATTCAGCAGAGAAGACTTCTGGGCCTGGGCTTTTCTTCGTGAGTAGCTCTTTTATTACTAATTCAATGACTTTAGTTGTTATATGTCCCAGGATTCTAGGAAAATAGAGTCCTAATTTGAGTCACCAGGGCAAAGAGTGACAATTCCTTACACAATTATCACACAACTCTCAGTCCTTCCACTAATCTTTCCCGAGGGTAGCTATGGTTATTTGTCTAGAAAACGGTACCTTAGGAAAGGGAAGTATGCATATCTTTTGATAATTATTGGATATTAGTTTTGAGATTTATTGCTGTAGACATAGACTCCTTTAGAGTTTAATGATCATGGGGTCTCAAGGGGATTGTGACCTAAATCCATCTCAAATTGAGCCAAGTATGCCTATAAAGTAATCCAATGGCTATTTCTCTATTGCCTACATGTGTAAATGGAATAGAAAAACTCAACAATTGGCAGAATCCCCACATGGGCATGTTTACTGATGGGATGAAGGCTGTTATGGTAGGAGTAGCTAAGTAGAGAAGCTTATATATCGCTCCCTCACCCCTTGCCCTGACCATCACCACCAAAATTTTAAACCAATTGTACTACCACATACATAACCAAAGAAAAGCTCAGTGGCCATAAATTAGCCCATAACCAAAGAAAATCTCAGTGGCAATAATCACATCCTTGTTTCACCCATCAGTTTGTCCTGTGCAGAAGACAGATGAGTTTGGAAGAATGAGAGTAGATTATATTATTTAGTTTAATGAGGTGGTGTTTTAGATTGTACTGCTGTTCCACATGCTTCTCCCCACCCCACCCCACCCCCAGATTCCCTGTCTGGATCTTCCAAACATTTTTTAAGCCACTTCTTCCACACAATGTGGATGACCTGATGAACCAACCCAAAGCTCCGCCCATTGGGAAGATTTCTCCTTAAGGATCTCTTTCAGTGAGGCTGTAGATCAGCCATAGTACATATTTAGGGCTTGCACACATATACCTAACCAATTCATCATCTACAGACCAAGCTCAGCCTTTTTATTCCTCTGCCAGCTTGTTATAAAAGATGCACCTGTTTCATATGTGTTTGATATGATAGAGAGGGACTGGTGCAATAATCAATAATGTTGAATGCTGTGTGGATCTGGTTCACTTGCTCATGCAGCCTGTTTATTTTCTCCATTTCTGCTTAGAACCAATACTGGATGTATCACATCCATCTTACAAAGCTTTGCTTCAGGGTCTGCCAAAACTTATAACTCTGTTGGTCTGCCAGAAGTCAGCTCATAAGGGTAATTTCATTTGCATGATCACTTATTGTCTCCTAGTCAGGGATTCCATCTCTATGAGGGATCAATAGCACTCTAAGAGCTGTTCTTCAAAAGTGTACAGATTTCTGCTGCAGGTGTGTAGCCTCGTGGTCAACATTGTGATTCTCTTATTAGAGGTTGCCATAAACTCCATATGGCATCTTTTCCCACCACAGGTATGTTTAATATTTTAAGGTCTGCTGGTTCTTATAGCCCAAATTACAGGATGCCTTGTACCACAGTCTGGACTTGCCTCTGAGTGTCTTCCCATTCTGGGTCCATGGTGTTTTGTGTCACCCAATATGTGGGTCAGAGCAGTGTTCCCAAATATAGACTATGCTCGTTCTAGAACCCAAAGTGGTGACCTATCAGGCATGTGCTTTATTGTTAATGGTGGAAAGTGTAAGAAGAAAGAATTTGTTTTTACCTTGGAGAAAAGATCACAACATGCCCCAGACCACTAACCCTCTAAAACTTTACTGATGTTGTTGGGTCCTGAATCCTCATAGAGTTTATCTTCCATCCTATGGGGGGCACAAACTTTACAAACACCTCTAGAGTACTTGCCACTTCTCAATAATCTGATCCAATTAAAATGACAGCATTGAGATAGTAGAACAACGTGATATTGTGCAACACATTGAGATGGTCCAGGTCCATTGTGAATATTTTATAAGAGAAAGTGGGAGAGCCCATTTCTTCTGTATTCCAAGTTAATGTGAAATATTTTTGTTAGGGATGAAAGAAAATATATTCTCCAGATTAATGGCCACATGTATTGAGACCATGTTAATCTGCTTCTGCATAGATGGCATATCTGTCTGAACAGCTGCAATTGGGGCTAATACATGGTTGAGTTTGTAGTAGTCCACTGATGTATCCTCCAGAATCCATCTGGGTTTTGAGGGTCCATACTGGAAACATGATATGAACCACAACCACTGCAACCTTTAGGTAATTCTAGGTGGCACTGATCACCTGGGTTCCTCCTGGAAGTGAACATGCATACTGTCTTAAGTTGGCTGGATGGAGGAAGAGGGGTGGAGCAACTTTCAGAGCCCCCTCCTTCACTATAACAAGTCTTACCTGACAGAGACAAAGCATGACGTTTATGACAATCCCCAAGTATGTCCAATTAAATTATATATTTGCGGAATGGGGAAATAACCATCTGGTAGGTCTTGAATGCAGTGGGCACATTCTAAGCCTATGACCCTTCTCTATTACAATGATATTTTGGATCTCTAAGTATCAATGAACACTGAGACCCCAAGTCTAAGAGTCCTTAAACTATTTAAGTGTTTCTATTTTCCCAATGTCGTTACCTAAATAAATGGCTGAACATCCTTATGGAGAAAGACTAGGAGAAAAATTACTGCATTCTCTTTTAACAGTATTACAGAATCCTTCCTCCTGGAGTCACGCTGTCCTTCAGTCAGTGTGTTTCAGGTCTAAAAACAGGTTCTGGTCCAGGAATTGGGCAAGGAGTCATGACCTTTTAGTAGGATGGTTGTCCTCTGCCTCTTGATCATCCATCTTTTATTTCTTCTAATTTTATAGATTGATAAATGCCCTTATTGACTGCCCATCTACCTTGCCTCTAAGGATGTCATATTCCATTAACTCTCTTGATAAATCTCTGTGGGTCAGGCCACCCTGGCTCACTCTGACTTTGCTGTTTATTACAGTCATTGTGCCAACCTTGCCTCTGATGTTTAAGCACTGCCAAAAGGTTCCTTATTTTGGAATGCTATCATCCACATTGTTATCAGGGATCTCATTTCAGTAACAGAATCGCCTGACGACAGCCTTGGCCTACAGAGGACAGCAACCATTGAGCTTCTCAGTGATACAGTTATCCCTCTTACCAGAACAATCTTTCGTAAGCAGAGTTTTCACTGGGCTCTCCTATAGAACAAAATTTTCTGGTGATTTTCCATTTTTTATATAGTATACCATTCTATCATACCCTCTTCTCATAGTCTTTTTATAACTTCCTCCACTGTCTGCCATGGCAGTTCTGGCATTTCTACTTTACTTAATGTGGCTCATCACTTTGTCCAAACTTCTAAGAGCCATCTTAGTAGCAAGTTAGCACCTTTTCCAGGGTCCTCCCCAGAGTGTCAAATCCTGCATTCTGAGAAATATACCTTTCATTAAATTATTGGTCTGATGGCCAAGATGAGTGATGGGGATAGATCCTGACATCTGTTGCTTGTAAGGTGGAGGCCTCTGCATCGTCTTTAAGCAAAATGTGAATGACAGCCTTTAATAAGAAGGAGTGGGCTCTTTTTGTAGACCCAAGGGATTCAAGAAAAAATGGAAATTAAAGATTTTCAAGTTCATAAACTTCGATTTCCTTCATATCTTATTCAGAGTCCAACTCTTTTCAGTCAGTGATCTGGCCCTGGCATAGAAGACATACTTGGGCTGAGAATTCACACATCTCTATAGCTCTGCTACTCTTAGACATAGGCTTCATACTCAGTTTGTTGTCCCCTCCTCTAGCAAGAAATGAAAGACTCTTTTTTATTCTGCTAAGGAAGCTCTCTTGGTTTCACACTTATCTTTGCATTGTGTCTTTGAAAACATCCATTGCCCCCAGAAGCAGCCATTTAATTCCAATATTTTGATACCTATTATTTCCCCTGTACTTATCAAATGCCTGATTCATTGCCAAAGCTAATGCATGCCCTTGTAAGTATTTCTTTGTCTTGGATATTCTTCAATTTTACTAAATTTAACTAAGTTTTTTTCTTTTTCCTCTTTGGCATTCAATGGGTTTTTTTCAATCTTAAAATGTACATTCTTTGGAAGGTACTCAACGGTCACTAACACATTTCTTGAAATGAATCTGATTCTTAGAAATTACCTAAGGTCACACAAATCTTTGTCTTTTGAAAATGAGAAAGACGAAGTTAGCATGTGTCACTGATTTAGAGGACATTTCAAAAAAAATTTTTTTAAACATATTTTAAATAAAGAATTATCTTTGAAAATGGTACAGAGTTTTCCAAGATGGCTTTTTTGAAGTACAGCACTTATTTGTAAATATTGGTAATATATGTGGAAATATATGTCTTATATCTTAAAGATTATACTTTATAATAACCAGAATGAAAAAAGAATTTAGGAAAAGTGTGCTAGGTTTTTTATTTGTCTGTTTGTCTCCTTGTTTTATTTACTGTTTTGCCTTTTCCTCTCTTTGATTATCTGAATTATCCAAATGATCTATTTGGATTTATTTTATATTTTTATAAAAACTGTCCTTTTTCCCATAGCAAGCAAAACATAGATTTCAAAGTAATTATATTTATTATTTTAAAAAAATTAAAATAGCATATTGTATCTTTCAATGATACTGAAATAAGTCATGTATTTTCAATATTTTAAAATTGTTTCAAGTAGTTAAATTACTTGACATCCAGGAAGATGGTATTTATTTAAATAAAATATAATTTCATAAGTGATCTATTTTTCTAAACAATATATTCTTAAGAATTTAATAACTTTGATTATTTAGAAAATAATACATGCCTTTTATAAAGTTTTTAATAAAATATCTATTGCTTCCACAAAAAAGGATATGTTATGTAGCTTTAATTGCAAAGCAGATGAGAAATTTCCAAGGAAATAAGAATGCAACTCTTTCTCTTCAATTAATAAATTGAATCATTTCATATGCTAGAGATTGAGACCAGATGCCTTTTATGACCTTAAATTACACAATTATGATCCTGTGTTTCCATATTTTGTGGGCAACAGACCCAAAAATTTCCTGAATTCAATGAATCTTTTACCATATTAACATGGATAAAATTAAATTTTCAATTAGGTATTGGTAACTGCATTATTCAAACTGCTTATACAGTTGTTTTGTAAAGATATTTAAACTTGTGATTCAAAACAAAAAAGGAAAAAGCACTCCCAAAGCAATTGAAAATGCCTTGTTTTTCCTTGATTTAAGATTTAGAAATTGTATATTCTCTATTTTATCACCATCTTTGAACACCAGAAGCTATATATTAAGGTATACCATACCCTGAAGTTCATGGTGTGTGACTGTTTTATTTTCAATGTTCTAAATTTTGTTCTTTATTTTTATCATTTTTTTCTGATTCTAGTATTGACTTTTCAAGTTCATTAGTTGTTTCAGACCTCTTACAGTGCAGCACTGTGGGCCTTGAAGAAATTGAAAGTGTTTTCCATAGCACTTTTTCTAAAGAATCACACTGTAATACCAATAACAAAAATTGTCAGCTGCCAAATAAATGGAGTATGTAGCATATTATTTCTTGTGCAGGTTAAAATTCACTTCTAATGGAAATTTCAACAAGAAATTTTATTGGAACCAATTACATGAGAAAAGCAGTAATTTTAAATAATGTAAAATTTTTCTTTTAACTTAATCATCCCACAAACCGTTCATTTTAATAACTCTAATAGTGACTTAGCTATCTTTATTATTATCAATTAAGATCAATAGAGATAGCAAACATCATAGATTAATATGTTTTTTTCCTTGAAGATTGTTGTTATAATCAAAGAAAATTTCACTTTTGTTTAAATCACCCACATGTAACATTCATTGCTGTTTTTTAAGTACACTTGAAGAAAAGGAAAAAAGTGCTTTCCTGTGGCTTTTAAGTGCACTGAGTTCCCTTCACAGAACACTGAACTTACTACTCAAAGCTATGTGTCAACTGATAAAATATACTAAAAAATTTTATGCTAGAACTGAGTGTTCTCTTGAAGCATCCACTAGTGTTGTCAAATGCCAGTATATAAATAAAAACTCAAGCCTGTTCTGTTTATCAAAAAGGTAAATGTATATGCTAATAAAATAGTAGATGATTACAAATTCAATCATGCTTTTAAACCACAACAAAAGACAAATCTCAGCAATTTGAATAAATATTTAAATTTATAATTAGATGTAGTAGTCATTCTTTAAAATTTGTTGACTCATCATCAATGAAATACAATGGGACAGTTTTCATGGTTTGAAGCTGTATGTACCCCAGAAAGACAAGTTCTTAAATGTAATCCATTCCTGTGGGTGTGGACCCATTGTAAGTAGAACCTTTTGACAAGGCTACTTCAGTTAAGGAGTGAACCACCTCATTCAGGATGGCTCTTAATACTTTTACTGGAGTCCTTTATAAATGGAATGAATACAGAGAGAGAGACAGAAAGCCACAGAAGCAAGAACCGGAAATCAACAAAACCCAGAAAAGAAGGGAGAGACCAACAGACACCACCATGTGCTTTGCCATGTGGCAGAGGAGCCAAAGATTGCCAGGAGCCAGTCTTTGGGAAGAAAGCATCACCTTGATGATGCTTTGATTTGGACATTTTCAAGGCCTCAAACCAAAAGCTAATACATTTCCATTGTTATAGCCAATACTTTTCATGGATAGGTATCTGCTTTAAGCAGCCTAGGAATTAAAAACAGATTTTGGTTCCGAAGAGTGGGGTGCTGCTATCACAAATACCAAAAATGTAGAAACAGCTTTGTAATTGGGTCATGGGTAGAAGCTGGAAGAATTTTGAGCTGTTTGATAGAAAAGGCCTAGATTGTTTTGAAGAGACTGTTAGTAGAAATATAGTTGCTAAAGGTACTTCTGATGAGGCTTAGACAGAAATGATGAATGTGTCATTGGAAACTGGACAAAAGACCACCCTTGTTTAAAGTGTCAGAGAACTTGGCAAAATTGAGTTATGATGTTGGATGGAAGGCAGAATTTGAGAGCAGTGAGCTTAGATATTCGGCTAAGGAGATTTCCAAGCTAAATGTGGAAAATGAAGCCTGATTTCTCCATGCAGCTTATGGTAAAATGCAAGAGGAATAGAATAAGCTGAGAACTGAATTCCTGGGCACAAAGAAACCAGAAATTGATTGTTTGGAAAACTATGAGCTTCCAGAAAGCTAGTCCCCAGAGAATAGTGCCCCATGTGAGGATTTAACTGAACATGGATCCAGTCAGCCATCTCAGGGCGAGTCAGGATTGGAGATGCAGTTATCCAGGAAG
Source organism: Choloepus didactylus (assembly GCF_015220235.1). NCBI lineage: Eukaryota > Metazoa > Chordata > Mammalia > Pilosa > Megalonychidae > Choloepus > Choloepus didactylus. The sequence goes on along the minus strand of NC_051334.1, from coordinate 33,337,017 downwards.
GATCTGTGGCAAGTCCTACTGCCTGATGATTAAGTCCTACTGTCTGATGATTTGGACCCCTGTGTACTGTATGCAAAACCACAAGTTTTTGTGAGTTCTGTATAATGGGAACCATTACCAGCCTGGACTAAAAGGGATAGAAAAGGGACAAATTGAAGGAAAATTCACTTCAAAGGCAGAAATAAGGAAGCTGAACTCTGGACCAAAGACATCTTCTCAGGCCAAGAGAGCAGACCCATTCATGGGTATGGAAAGGGTGAGTATGCCCCGGCACTTGGAGAGGGCGGACCTTCTGCCCCATGGTTCAGGAAGAGTAGAGAATATTCTCTGGGGTTGCAGAGAGTCTGGCCACCACCCCATTTTCTCAGAGGGTAGCACCTATTCCCTGGAGATTGCAGAAAGCCTGGCCATCACCCCAATACTTGAAGAATGTAGAACCTTCACCCTGGTTTTCAGGGAGAGCATGGCCTCTGTGCAAGCACTTGGAAGGGTTGGAGCTGCCTCTCCATCAGTCCTGGAGGACAAAACATCATCCTATAGTTGACTTTCAGACCTTGAAATCTAATGGAGTATGCCCTACGGGGATTCAGAATTATTGGGGACCCATGACCCCTGTTTTCCTTCCAATTTCTCCCTTCTGCTGTGGAAATTTTTATCCTATTCCTGTCCCTCCTTTGCATATTGGAAACAGACAACTTGTTCACTGGGTTTCACAAGTCCACAGGCAGAGGGAAATTGTGCCTCAGGACAGACCACACCTAAAACAGATTTTGATGAGTCTTCCTACTTAGCATTGTTTTTGAAGTGACTTAAGGCTTTTAGGATATTGTGATGGAATGAATGTATTTTGCATATGGAAAGAACATGTCTGTGGGGGTCCAGAGGGTGCAGTGTGGTAGTTTGAAGCTGTATGTACCCCAGAAAGACATGTTCTTGCATGGGTGTGGACCCATTGTAAGTAGGACCTTTTGATGAGGTGACTTCAGTTAAGGTGTGACCCATCTCATTAAGGATGAGTCTTAATCCTTTTACTCTAGTTCTTTGTAAATAGAATGAATACAGAGAGAGAGAAAGAAAGCCAAGGAAGCAACAAGCTGAAATCAATGAAACCCAGAAGAGAAGGGAGAGACCAACAGACATCACCATGTGCCTTGCCATGTGGCAGAGTTTCCAAGGATTGCTGGCAACCAGTTTTCAAGAGGAAAGCATCACCTTAATGATGCCTTGACTTTGAAAATTTCATGGCCTCAAACTGTAAGCTAATAAATTGCAATTGTTTAAGCCAACACATTTCATGGTATCTGCCTTAAGTAGCTTAGGAAACTATAACACTTGACATAAAATTTTCCTTAATAATTTGAATTATTCAATTCTCAGAGCTTTTCTCTTTTTTGCTTAATTAAGAACACTGGCAATCTTGGTAATGGGCAGGGAAAAAGAAGTTAAGGCAAACAGCTAGCTCATAAGATCTCTTTGTTTCTCTTCATTTGCCTAAAGGAAGGCTGGGGCAAGATGTTCTCTGATTGTCCTAGTTGGAGATATTAACTTATTATGACAGATACACTAGATGAGAGGCAGGGTCTTCCAGGTGAAATCTTTCTGAACAGGCCCCAAAGTCCAGGAAATCTCACCCCCGTTTGACAAGGTTTTATATCCAGGAAGTTGAACATTCAGGATGAATAAGACGGATCTACAGGGGTAGAGTGAAGTTCAATGATGGTAGTATCTGGAGAATACTAAGAAACACTGAAGACCTTTATTTTTTCAGGAGGTATCCCATTCAGAGTTGCTGATTCTTTTATGGATGGCTTGACTGGACTGAGGCTGACCTAAGAACTCTACCTCAGGAAATGGGGTTGGCCAAGAGGCAATTTATTAGAGAGTGGTCAAGAACTCTCTGTCTAACGTTTATATGATATCAGGTTTAGGATTATGTTAAGAGGTGACCCAACCAGGACATGACTGTGGAATGAGTTGCTACAATTGTACATTGTGGAAAAACAGGTTCAGGGCACAACTGAAACTTTCAGAAAGTGTTCCCTTTATTTTACAGAATAAATAGTCCAGAAAGAGCAAAGCTCCCTGTCACTTACATAGTACAAAGGGTCCAAAAGATCAGAGGAAGGAATCCCATCATGGCCAGTCTCTCAAGGTAGCTGAAAACTGCTCTGGGTTGAGGTCAATAGATGGCAGTTCTGCACACTCCACTTCACCCCAGAGAAGTGGGACCAATCCATAGTGTTTGAGAGTGGCTTTTATCTGCCTTGCCACTGAGAATTCCTGTTCTGATAAGCACCTGGGGCTGCTTGTTCCTGGTTTCTGGTATAAGGTCTGAAGGGACCTTTTCATTAGTCTTAACATCTCTCCCAGGTTGTGCAACAGCATACAATAGATAAGGAGGTGGCAGAAGGCCTAAGGATGGCCACTAAGCCTGTGTTTGTGACTTCCCCAGAGAAGGAGGTGGGAGTAGGTGAGGTTTGGGCAATGGCAATTTTACAGGTATCTGTGATTTCCCTCGCAATGACTCCTTAATCTCAAAAATGTGTAACAAATTCTTTAAGTTTGAAATGACAGGCTAGAAATTGCAGTAACTTGAGCTTTATGAGAAGCTAAACCAATTCTAATTTTGCTACCTAAAAGAGAAGGCACTGATAAGCTCAAGTTATCAAATTAGTCAGTCCATCTTGTCTGGTATAAATGAGATTCCAAGCTGACCATAGTTTTTCCTGGCTATGGTAGATATAATGCATAATAAATATAATACATAAAGAACAAAATTTTTGAAGCTTCAAATTTGGACTTGGTGAAAGATCCCAGGTAGCTTAGTGTGGGAACAGATTGGAGTATTTGGCCCAAGCATAAATGTTGTCAAAGTGAGTCAAATACAACAAGGTGACCTACAGGACCATACTGAAAGCATTGATTTCAATATTGCAGGAACAACTGGAGTTGGGGTAAGCTTGGATAAGAAGTGAAGTCTTCAGTCACTGGTTCCGATTTTATAAATACAGCATGATCGTGTATTTTCAGCTAGAAGAGGCGATGAATTACAGGAAACTTTAGCGATAGATAATAGTCCAAACAGGGTTTTCATAGTTACCTGTATACAGAGCATGAGGCAGGTGGTTTTAGGGATCCATGATCCTTCCATCATTGAGTATCCCCATCCACACTGGAAAAGCCTTAAGGTAAGTGTGAATCCACTCCTTCTAGACTACATTTGCCCACTAAGCTTCCAGATATCCCACTCTATGAACTTCTCCATCTTAAGTGAGGACACAGTTCCCATGAGTGTCACCAGGAAATTGGGACATTCCTTCCACTGACTGAGTTCCAGAAGCAATATAAATAGGGAGTTAATTATGTCCCTTGGAGAAGGTAGATGCTGCTTCTAAGGAAGGGCATTCAGTAACTAAATTACCAGCCCTATGGCAGAAGAGGCCCAGCATCCCAACCTAATAGTATACCAGCTTTGGAGCCAGCAAGTTGAATTCACCCTACTCACTGATCATGCCCAGAAGATGAGAAGGAACAGCAGCTATAGAGAAGTGTGGTTAACTTGTACCCTTATAGCAATCTATCAAATCATAAGGATTGGGAGTAAGGAGATTCTGGAAAGTTCCACAAAATCTACCAGAATTGTATTTGCAATGTTAGATAATTGTAGCATAATGGAGATGGTGTAAATCTGCAGTAGATTAGGACCCAGACCCAATGCCTTATTGTTCTAGTTTGCTAATGCTGCCGTTAAGCAAAATACCAGAAATGGATTGGCTTTTATAAAAGGGGTTTATTTGGTTACAAACTTACAGTCTTAAGGCCATAAAGTGTCCAAGGTAAGTCATCAACAATTGGATACTGTTCTAGTTTGCTAATGCTGCCGTTAAGCAAAACATCAGAGATGGATTGGCTTTTATAAAAAAGGGGTTTATTTGGCTACACAGTTACAGTCTTAAGGCCATAAAGTGTCCAAGGTAACACATCAGTAATCGGGTACCTTCACTGGAGGATGGCCAATGGCATCCAGAAAACCTCTGTTAGCTGGGAAGGCACGTGGCTGGTGTCTGCTCCCAGGTTCTGGTTTCAAAATGGCTTTCTCCCAGGATGTTCCTCTCTAGCAAGCTTCTCTTCAAAACATCACTCACAGCTGCACTGAGTTCCTTCTCTTTGAGTCAGCTCATTTATATGGCTCCACTGATCAAGGTCCACCCTGAATGGGTGGGGCCACACCTCCATGGAAATATCCCATCAGTTATCATCTACAGTTGGGTGGGGCACATCTCCATGCAAACAACCTAATCCAAATGTTCCAACTTAATCCCCACTATTATGTCTGCCCCACAAGATTGCATCAAAGAATATGGCTTTTTCTGGGGGACATAATACATTCAAACCAGCACAGATACCTTCACTGGAGGATGGTCAATGGTGTTTGGAAAGCCTCTGTTATCTGGGAAGGCACATGGCTGGCATCTGCTCTGGAGTTCTGGTTTCAAAATGGCTTTCTCCCAGGACATTCCTCTCTAGGCTGCAGTTCCTCAAACATGTCACTCTTAATTGGTCTTGGGGCGTTTTTCCTCTCTTAACTTCTCCGGAGCAAAAGTCTGCTTTCAATGGCCATCTTCACGTCTCTCATCTGCAGCAACTCTTCTCAGCTCCTGTGTGTGCTTCAAAGTGTCCCTCTTGGCTGTGGCAAGCTCACTCCTTCTGTCTGAGCTTATATAGTGCTTTAGTAAACTAATAAAGGCCCACGCTGAATAGGTGGGGCCACACCTCCATGGAAAACATCCAACCAGAGATATCACTTACAGTTGGGTGGGTCACATCTCCATGGAAACACTCAGCCAAAGAATTACAATCTAATCAACACTAATAGGTCTGCCCACACAAGACTGCATCAAAGATAATGGCATATAGGGGGACTGTTCTAGTTTGCTAATGCTGCCGGGATGCAAAACACCAGAAATGGATTGGCTTTTATAAAAGGGGGTTTATTTGGTTACACAATTACAGACTTAAGGCCATAAAGTCTCCAAGGTAACACATCAACAATCGGGTACCTTCACTGGAGTATGGCCAGTGGTGTCTGGAAAACCTCTGTTAGCTGGGAAGGCACGTGGCTGGCGTCTGCTCCAAGTTCTGGTTTCAAAATGGCTTTCTCCCAGGACGTTCCTCTCTAGGCTTCAACTTCTCTCCAAAATGTCACTCTCAGTTGCTCTTGGGGCATTTGTCCTCTCTTAGCTTCTCTGGAGCAAAAGTCTGCTTTCAAAGACCATCTCCAAAATGTCTCTGTAAACTGCAGTTCCTCTCTCAGCTCTTGTGCATTCTTCAAAGTGTCCTTCTTGGCTGTAGCAAGCCCGCTCCTTCTGTCTGAGCTTATATAGTGCTCCAGTAAACTAATCAAGGCCCATGCTGAATGGGCGGGGCCACATCTCCATGGAAATTATCCAGAGTTATCACCCACAGTTGGGTGGGGTGCATTTCCATGGAAACAACCTAATCCAACTAAATCCCCACTAATATGTCTGCCCCCCACAAGACTGCATCAAAGAACATGGCTTTTTCTGGGGGACATAATATATACAAACTGGTACAGGGGCATAATACATTCAAACCGGCACACTTATGAATGGCTTTTTCTCCATTTTGTGTTGAACCATCAAGGATGTTACTTAGTATTAATATGAGTATGTTGACCATGTGATTTATCATTCACAAATAGAATACTTTCTATTTTTGAATAGATTTAGCATTCACAAATAGAACATTTCAAAAGTAAAATCACTTAAAATAATATTTATGTATATTAAATGAAAATATTTTGAAGTATTTATTTTGATTATTTGAATGCTACAATAATGTAATTAAAGACATTAAAATAATATTACCTTTATTTTAATCAGTTTCTTAGTTTTTCGGTCCAATGTTATGTCACTAGAATGTTTCTGAAAAATTCATTTTTATAGGGTGTTTTAGTTTCCCTGGCTGTCAAGCAAATACCACACAATGGGTTGGTTTAAACAATAGGAATTTATTAGCTCATGGTTTTGAGGCAAAGAGAAAGTCCAAATCAAGGTGTCATCAAGAAGATTATTTTTTTCTGAAGACTGGTATTCTGGGGCTGGCTGCCAGTGATCCTTAGTCCTGGGCTCCTCTGTCACATGGCAATGCACATGGCAGCCTCTCATGGCCTCTCCCTTCTCTTCTCAGTTCCTTTGATTTGAGCTTCTGACTGCTCCCTCTGTGAATTTCTCTCTTTCTGAATTTCAATCTGCTTATAAACAACTCCAATAAAAGGATTAGGACCCATCCTGATGGAATTGGGCCACACCTTAATGAAGTAACCTCATCAAAAAGTCCTTCTTTAAAATGGGTTCACACACACAGGAATGGATTTAATTTAGGAACATGTTTTTCATACAGCTCCAGACCACCACATATGGTCTTCTAATTTTGATGTTTTTCATAACATTTCTTGTAATAGTCTTAAAAGTTGTTATGTTTTATGGTTAACAAATTTGTATTTTTTAAACATTTTCAATTGAATCTTCTCTGTAGGCCATAATTTTCTTAACAAGAAAATACTTTTATAATAGGCAATGAGGTATCTGGAAAGCTCAGAGAAAATTCTGCTAAATAGAGGCTATTCACAATTCTATTTTTATATTTAAATATATAAACATTTCAGCCCCTATATTCTCACACTTACTGGATTTTTGCCTCAATTCAGAGTACTTTTCTTTAAAAAAATATGCTTACAAGTCAAACTTGTCAAATATATTGCCTCTATTTATAATTAATTTTGAGTATTTCCCAACTTAGATACTGCAAACTCTTCTGATTTCCTTCCATTATGATACAGAATATAAATATAACTAATTAAAAATAGGAGGTTGATCAAAGGATTCTACCTGTGGGTAGAGATATTTCAAAGCAGCATTACAAAAGATCAGAATTTACTCTTAGGCAACATTTGCACCTTCCTCTTCTTACTCATTCAGTTCCTACCTTGCTTTGGGTGGGAATCAATGTCTCCAAGGTTGTAAGCTATGTTTTCAATAATTGTATTATGCTTATTGTTTCAAAATATGAAATCCTTTGTGTACCATTCATTGAATACTCTGATTAAAGGCTTCCAATTCATTTTGAACAAAAGGCATCTAAAATGTAAGAATATGTTACAAATAAGTGCAACAATTGTAGGATACTTAAACTGATAGTAAGAAAAGATAGAAAATAGAAAATAATGCCATGCCATGCTGAAAATTTTTGAGTATTCAATAATCAATTTCATCACAAAAATTTTATTGAAGTAATTTAAGCATGTGTGTAAGAAATATTCCTAAATTTGAACAACTGAAGATTCTATTTGATCAGTAGAATACTGCATCTTTTTTGGACACAATTATGTCAATTATTGATTAAGTTTATATCACAACCAATTCCAAGTATATCTCCATTTTGTAAGTTTATATTATATATTATCCCCTCCCAACAACTAATTCTGCCTTTATTGTTCAATTTTAATTTAACTGAATTTAAAGAAGTATTCACGATAATACTAGATCACACACCTTCGCCAAAATGAACTTCCAATGTCACAAGAATGAAAGCTAGAGGATAAAAACTGGGACTGTATAACTTAGTGAAACTTAGAGTGGACAGTGATGGTAGGTAATTGTACAAATATAAAGTTCTCACATGAACTAGAACAAACGTATATCACTAATACAAGGTGTTAATAATAGGGTGGTATATGGGAAAAATACAATTAATGCAAACTAAGGTCTATAGTAACAGTAACATTGTGATTTTCTTTCATTAATTGTAACAAAGGTGCTATACCAAAGCTAAATGTCACTAACAGGGGGATATAAGGGGCATGGGATTTTTTTTTTTGAAAGAAATGATAATGTTCTCATATTGACTGTGGTGATGAATGCATAGCTATGTGATTATACCAAGAGCCATTGGTTGTACACTTAGGATGGAGTGTATGGTGTGCAAAATAAAACTGTTTAAATTTTAAAAATGTATACAAGAAAAAAAGAACTTCCAAAAGCTTAAATTTGATTCCATAATTTTAAGGGAAAAATCCAAACTACTATTGGAATGAACTGAACAGATTTCCTATTTGCAGTATGTGATGACATTGTTAATATATTGGTATCATTTGACTGCTTGCTGAGTTAATCGTCTGATAATGGTACCAACCTATTAGCAACAACCACTTCATTTTTTATGTGTGCAAACTGACTTGAAATAAAAAATGAAAGAAATTAATTTAGAAGGACAAATATCCAATCAAAGTGAAAACATGCTTCACAGAGGGATACATAATTGCACCTTCCGTAACTGCATGTTAAATTATTGTTTGCAGAAAACATTTTCTTAAAATAGCTGCCAGCTTTTAAGGTAGATGCTGCTGCTCCTTATGGTTTTCATATGTCTTCTGTTCTTGTGTTCTCAATGGTATCATTATAGCCCCCTTAGAGGATGATTAATGTTGACAAAATTCTGTGCAAGATACTCTTTCTTCACTAAGTGTCTTGAGAAATATATTCAATATTTGATATTTTTTTAAACTTACACTTTTTTAAAGTCAAAATTCAGAAGGGGTTTATTATAAATGAGATTACCAACAACATGAATAAATGGTTATAGATTTATAGCATAACAAAATGACAAAAATTATAATGGCGGAATACCATTCACTCTAATTTTTACATGCTTTGTGGCAGAATTGCTTAGCTTCTGTTTTTCATACACATATAATCACTAAACTTAACTTATATTTTTCTATATTTCTCGCCTAACCATACTAATGGGTATCCTGGCTGATTTTTGCATCTTGGAGGCGAATATATGGGCCATGGCAAAATCAGCAGGTGATCCAAACAACTACAGCCACCCATAAAATGACACAAGTTAGCTTTCCCCAGTTACTAGTGACAGAACACATTTCAGTTTTGGTTTAGTTTCCTGGGTTGCTCAAGCAAATACCATGCAATGGTTCGGGTTAAACAATGGGAATTTATTTGCTCTTGGTTTTAAGGTCAAGGGAACAACCAATCAAGGCATCATCTGCGATTCTCAGTCCTTGGCTTGTCACATGTCAAGGCACATGATGGCTTCTCCCAGTCTCTCCCTTTTCCTCTGGGTTTCACTGCTGTTCAGATTCTGGCTGCTCCCTCTGGCTTTCTCTCTGTGTCTGGGTTTCATTCCACTTGTAAAGGACCCATCTTGATTGAGGTGGGTCATGCCTTAAATGAAATAACCTCATCAAAAGATCCTACTTACAATGGGTTCACACCATCAGGAATGGATTAGGTTTAAGAACATGTTTTTTCTGGGGTACATAACAGCTTCAAGCCACCACAGTTTTATTAGTTATTAGTGAGCACCTTGAGTGCTGTCATTGACATGGAAGGATTAGTTTCATTGCCTCTGAAAGATTATGGCTATTGTTGATCCTCATTTAGATTTAAACACTTTTTAGAGTTTTCTGATCACTACACAATTGTCTTACACATTACTAGACAAGAGCATGACAGAAGTTGAGGTAGAATTCTACCATACCTACCCTGGCTTATTTTTACACATAATAATAATAATGATTATGATAATGATGATAAATAATTAAAAATTTAAAATTCCAGGATTTATCATAAATCTTAGCAGAGTCCTCAGGCAATTCATTCCATGTGAAGGCTGCTTCTGTGTCTCCAGGAAGGGTTACTGGGCAGTGACCAAATACCAAGGTGAAGAGACCAGTACTAAAATTGTAGAACCTTAACACTTCACAGCTGCTTTTGAACTAATTCTGGCTAAGGTCAATTGAGGGTTTATGATTCCATAAATTAAAAAGAAATAATCTTTGATAAACTGAGCCTCATTCTTTAAACTATTTTTGAGTGTAAGGCAGAGTAATGGCTCCTCAAAGATTTCCACTTCCTAATCCCTGACATTATACCTGTGGATATGTTAGTGTTAGATGACGAAAGATGACAAAAGGAAATGAAGGTGGTAGATGACGTTAAGGCTACTAATCAGCAGACCTGAAAATAGAGGGATTATCCTAAGTTATCGGGGTGGACCAGTGAAATTACCTGGGCCCCTAAAAGTAGAAGAGAATGATGGAAGAGTCTGTCAGAGAGATGTGTTGATACAAAAGAGAAAGGAGAGAGTCAAAGCGTGAAAAAGAATTGACATTCCATTGTTCAATTTGCAGATGACCTCTAGAACCCAGAAACAGGCAGCAAAGAAGTACTCCCTCAAATGACAGGCAGCAAGGAAACTGAGACTTCAGTCCTAAAACTTCAAGGAATTTAATTCTACGCACAATGTGAATGAGCAGCTAAACATATTCTTCTCCTAGATCCTCCAGAAAGAAATGTAGATGTGTTGAAACTTGACTTTAGCCCAGTGAGACCTGTACTGAAATCCCAACCGACAAAACAATAACATAATAAATTTGTGTTTTTTAAGCTGCTAAATTTGTGATAATTTTGTTACAGCAGCAATAGGAAACTAACTCAGATTTTAGTACTGGATGTGGAGTGCTGCTGTAACAACTAACTAAAAATATTGGAACGGCTTTGGAATTGAAAGTAGGTGGAAGCTGGAAGAATGTTGAAGAGCATGACAGAAAAAGCCTAGATTGCCTTGAACAGACTAATCGTAGAAATCTGGAGTTCAAGGACTCTGCTGGTGGGGGCTCACAGGCTTCTTGTAGAAATATGGACTTGGAGAATGCTGCAGGCACAGGCTCAGAAGTAAGTGAAAAATTCCTTACTGGCAACTGGAGGAAAGGGGATCCTTGCTATATAGTGGTAGAAAGCTTAGCAGAATTGTGACCTTCAGTTATATGGAAATCAGAAATAATAAATCATGAACTTGGGTAGTCAGCTGAGGAGATTTCCAAGCAAAGTGTTGAAGGTGCAGCCTTGCCACTTATTTAAATGAGAGGAAAGATATTCATTGAGGGAAGAACTGTTAAGCAAAAAGAAACTAGGCCTTGATGATTTGGGAAAGCCTCAGCCTGTCCAGATTGCAAAAGACACTAAAATTAGAAGATTTTAGAAGATTTTCCTGAAAATTAGAAGATTTTCAGGAAAGCATGCTCTGGAGAGAAAGTCAAAGGTGTGACTGGACAACCTTCTGCTAATACCTCAGAAATGTCTGGTCACTATATTCATACTATTCAGTCACACAAACAATTCTTTAGTGTGATTAATGGTACAATTCACAGAACCCCTCAATCAAAGCAGTAAGAATCTAAGAAGCTTGAGGGTGTTGTCCCTCAGCCATCTCAGCAAAATCCAAAAATACAGATGCAATTTTCTAAGAAGGATCTTTGGACAAGCCCAGAGAGCAGAAATTTTAGCCCCAAGGTTAGAGCCAAGAACTACGGAGAATAATTCCCAGTCCTTGAAATCTAATGGAGTTTGCACAGCAAAATTTTGAAATTGTTTGGAACTGCTGGCTCCTTTTTTCCATCCATTTTATCCTGCCTGCAACTGGAATATCTATAACTGTTGTCTTATGCCTATCCTGCCGTTGTATTTTAGGATAAGATAAACATTTCTTTAGTCTCACAGGGCCACACATGGAGAGGAATTTCTCCCCAGGATGGATGATTACCAGAGCCCCACCCATACCTGATTTAGATGATTTAGATTATGAGAGGATGAAATTTACATAAAATGTTGAGCTTTGAGTTGATGCTGCGATAGGATGAGACCTTTGGAGACCTTGGTATGGGATGAACATATTTTGCATCTGTGCCAGACATGAATCTTCCAGGGCCAGAGGTTGGACTGTGTTACACTAACCTTCCACCAGAACAGCTTAAGTGAAAAAGAATGACAGTGTTTTCAATTTGCATTTCCCTAATAATCAATGACATTAAGCACCTTTTCATATGTTTATTGGCCATTTGATTGTCCTGATTTGTGAAGTACCCATTCAAGACTTATGACCATTTTTATATTGGGTTGTCTGCTTTTTTTACTGACTTGTAAGAATCATTATATATTTTGAATATAAGTCCCATGTTGGTTAGATGCATTGAAAATGTCTTTTTCCATTCTGTTACTTGTCTTTTCACTATCTTATTCAGAACAGATAGTCTTAATTTCGGTGTAGTCCTATATGTCAATCCTTTTTGTGTCCTATTTAGGAAATCCTTTCTACTCCCAAGTAATGCAGATAGCCTTATATACTTTTCTCCTGGAAAATGTGTTGCTTTACCTTTCACATTTAGATCTGCAATCCATCCAATGTTGAGTTTGTAAATGATGTGATGTAGGGGACAAATTTATTACTTTTTTCTATGTGGGTACTAACCCAATGCCTTTATTTAAAAAAAAAAAAACAGATACAAAAAAAAAAACTAAACTAGAGTAAAAAAATAGCCTTTTCCACATTGTCTTCATAAATCTTCGTCATAAACCAGTGTCCACATGTTTGTGTGTGTTTGCTTCTTGCTTTCTATACTATCCCAATTGGTTGGTTTTCCTATCATTGGACCAAGAACATACTGCATTGATTACTGAGGCTTTATGAAAAGTCTTGTTATCCTGTAGAGTGAATACTCCCATTTTATTCTTCATCTAGATTTTTTGGTTATACTTGTTCCCTTGCATTTTCATATAAAGTTCAGAATCAGGTTTTCAATTGCAAACAAAAAGTTCTTGCAAATTTAATCTGAATTTCATTGAAACTATACATAAATTTGTAAGAATTGAAATATTTACATTACTGATTCTTTCAATCTATAAGCATGATCTATCCCTCCACTTATTTTTATCTTGTTTAATACATAATAATTTTCTATAAAAGTCTTGCATACTTATTAAAACCTTTATTCACAGTTACTTAATTTTTGTATGCTATTGTAAATGGTAACTTTTAAAAAATCACTGAAATGTTTATATGACTGTTGCATCCATCAAACTTGCTTAAAGTTTATTTAATGAATATTTGAACTTTGTTTTCTAGCAAATTAATGCCGAGGCAACTGACTCCAGCTTAGATCCTGAGAGCCACACAGCTAGTTTTATAGCTAAAGACCTCATGGCCATTGCAGGTTCCTGAGATCACAGCTTTAAAGCAGAGCATGAAAGTGATCTAAGGATGATGACCAACTAGATTGATTTTCACTGCTCCAGCCTTTCACCAACTAAATGCACCTAGAATAAAATCCAAAATCTGTAACATGGCATACAAAGCCCTATATGATCTGTCTATTCTCCAATTCTTCAGTCTCATCTCTTGCTATTTTCTCCATCATTAGCTGTGCTCCAGACACATTGACAATGTTTAGTTTCTCCAACAGGCTTGTTCCTGTCAGGGCTTTCTCACATGTTATTACATATGCCTAGATTTCTCTCTTCCACTTACTTCTTACTTGTGGCTAATTCCCAATATGTATTATTTTCTTTGCATAAATATTATTTTTGTAGCTAAGATATTTTTGTCTTTGTAGACTTGCATAATTCCCAAACATTATAATCTTAGTTCTCTCTGCTGTTTACTTTCATAGTACACTTTATAATTGAAATTAAAGATTTTTGTAAAGATGACTCTTGTGAAAATGCCATGGAGGTAATGTATGTTTTCACCTTGTTCACTGATGTTAGTCTCTTGGCTTTTACAGTATGTGACACACAATGGGGATTCAATAAATAGATGCTAATTGATTTTTTTAAAAAAAGGATCCCAAATGAACAAATGAATTAATGAATGAACAGGTAGTATCTGGGACAAAATTTTAGTGGAAATCAAGGAAGAAAATCCACTTTAGGCATCAATAGGAAGGCTCAAAGCCACTTTGTAGAAACAGAATGACACAATACTATAGAAATGGGAGGGTTATTAGTGAGCGGGAGTATGAGTTTGGAAAGATTTTCCCCCCAAGAGAGGGATGCAAATATCTTTTACAAGATGCCTGCAGCTTTGGTAGTAAGACATAAATAATCGAAAGCCAGAGATAGGACAAAAGGAGCATTCAGGGAACTTCTCAGTGAATGAATGATTAGATAGGGAAAAAGAATTAAAAATCCATCTATTTTTTAATTCATCTATTTCCGCATACTTGATAAAGTTAATGATAGTACTTTTCATTCAAATAAAATTACACCACACTCTTTGAAGGAGGAAAAACAAAGCTATAGGTAAATATACTGCTAAAATTCTCCTAGTTCTAAAGTTGCTAAGTCTCTTTTGTAATACTCTGTAGTCACTAGTATTGGTTCCGTGCTTCAAATTATTGTCATCAGCAAATGTAATTAATATGCCTTTTAATGGGGAATCTAGTTCATTAATAGAAATGTGTTGAATACTTAACATGATAGACCATAAAGTCTATTTTGAAACAATTAGTGTCCATCAAATTTATGGTTTGCCATATAAAGAGGCTCAGCCAATTGCAATGATGAACCATCATGATAACAACAGTTTCTCTTTGTGGAATTTCAAATAAAGATTACCTGTTTGTTAATTTCTTAGTTATATGTTTACACAAAATTTGAAATACCTTAGAAAGTGACAAGATATATCAGTGTATACTTTATCTTTTAAACACTTGTAATTTACTCATCAGATAGACTTTAATGAAAAGCAAGCTGTTACACAATGTCAAGGTACTACTAACAGAAAACGAGTTAAAATCCTGTTATTTAAAACGGACAGTTGATACTTTGCAATGAGATGCATCACTATGAGTATATTAAACCTTGTATTTGCAAATTGTATGACTGTTCCTTATCAGCAAATGCCATGTTTTTATGCTTTGGACCATACAAGGTTATTTAGGTTTTTCATGCATATTTTCAGGACTTCCCACCGCTGATGTGTATAATGGGCATGGCAATAATTAAAAAATTAGCAGCCCACAAATATTTTCCAATATTATGGTTTTCTTTACAAGGACTGTTGAAATATTAAATGATTAAGGCATAAAACATAAATTTAAGTATAATCATATAATCATATAAACAAATAATCACGTAGGTCTTCCTGGTCACCAGTAGAAATGCTCAAGAGTGTGGCTAACTGTGGGAACAAGAGAGTTATAGATTTTTATAAGACAGAGCTACAAAAGCAAAGATGCAACACATAAATTGTTAAAAATATTTTAAAGACTGGCAATAGAAGCAATTTGGACTTTCTATAATATCTGTTTCCTTATCATAACTTTGCTGAAATTTTCACAGTTATTATATAATTCAGCATATTTCAGTGACATTATAATAAATGTGTTTCAGGTGTTTCTTATTTCACCTAGACAAAATTCTGACATTTATATTATTATAAAAATCTGGCTTTGTTAAAAATATAAAACACTAAATGACAAGTGTATTTTGGTGTATCTCACATTTAAGGCATTTGTATTTTCTTTAACATGGAAATGTTCTTGACTTCTTTCTACAGATTAATCTAAAAATAGACTAGAAAGGTATTTTGAAAGCTTGAGAGAGTTGTTACCTATCTAGTCCAAGTTTAGGTAACTAGTGAGTTGCTTAGGGGGAAACCATGAATGTTTTTTAATTTCCTCACCTAATTGGAAAAAAATGAGTGAGTGAATTATATGCGTTCTAAGGCTGAGGGTATTGTAATTATGCGAATTTCGCCTTTTCCATCTGGATAGTTCAGCTATGAAACATCTTTCATAAGTAGCCATGTGGAATAATTTTATTATAGAATCGTGGGTTGGTCATTAGGGATATTTATATGAGGCACACTATTTGTTTACACAGTGACCTCTGATCAACTGGATTAAAAAAGACATAGGAATTATTTCATAATGTATTTTTAGAATTTACTTTGTCAAACACAGTCCTCTATCTTAATTAATATATATATTTTATTAGCCAAAAATAATATATAATATTTTTCTTTCCTCTATGTGTGTGTATATATATACATACATACATATATATGTGTGTATATATACATATTATTGCATAAGTACATGCACCAAATTTAGCAGCATAAAACAACAAACATTTGTCATCTCACACAATCTCTGAAAGTCAGATATGCTGGAGTGGTTGAGCTGGGTGTTTCTAGCTCAGGGGTTCTCACAAGTTTGTAGTCAAGTTGTTGGCCAGACTGTAGCAGTCTCAAGGCTTCATGGATTTGGAGAATTCACTTCCAATCTCACTCACGTAGTTGTGGGCAGTCTCCAGCTCCTCATTGGCAGTTCACTGGAGACCTCAATGCCTTGCCATGTAGAGAACTCAATTCCTTGCCTCTCTATAAATGGCATCTTGCTTCTCCCAGGGCAAGTGATGAGAGAGAGGGAGAGAGCGAAAGTGAGAGAACTGAAGATGAAAGCTGTGGTCTTTTAATAAGTTAAACTCAGAAGTGACATACATTCATTTCTGAAGTTTTCTATTCCTTAGAACAGAGTTACTAAGTGAGCATCAACTCAAGAAAAGGGTAATTAAGCTCCTCCACCTCTTGAAGGGAGGAGTTTCAAAAAATTTTGGACGTATTTTTTCAAACCACCACATTATACAATCTAAAAAGAGACACTATTTCAATCCTATTACATTCACTTACATAATTACTCAGAATAGAAGCTTCTTTATATGAAATTATTCTTGTGTTGCTTCATCTTCTTTTGTTTTTGGTTATTTGATTTAATGCCTTCTTTCCCTGAGTCTGTGCACAATTCAAATATTGGTTCTGAGATCTCAGTTAAGATTTTTTGCTCTTATGAAATAATTCTGATATTTTTCCAAATTATTCATGTTCTGATGACACCCTAAGATGCAATGAGGAAATATGCTTTTAAATTGTTATAGCATTAGACATATTGGGTGGATATGGCCTCTATGGACTCTTTGAATCATGGAGTTAAAGTTTTTATTCCGTAACTTCTTGACAATATCACCTGACACTTTGCTGGAGAATATCACTGTACATCTGGACATTTTACTGTCTTCCTGTTTCTTAGGGAAATGTAGCCTGGCTGGTGTTTAGTTTGTCTGGAGAACCTGAAAGGTCCCAGGTTCCAAAGTCTGTTAATATTAAGGGTATTTGTTTCAGTTATTTCTGAATGATACAGCAAGAAATAGCTGCTCAGCTTAAATGGGGCATAACCCTATGGGATCATGATCTCACACAATTAAACACCATTTTTAGGATTTTAGGAACTAAGGGAAGCTGCAGTAAGGTGCTGTTTAATTCCCATTCTGTGTGGCTTCCTCAATTCTGGAAAAGATGGTATCCTGAGCTAACGATACTGGTATCTGTCTGCACACACATCTTTATGGGGGTATTTGCAGTCAATCCATAGCCCACCAGAAACACCAAAATTGTTTTTGAAAATGTTAATGAATCTATTATTAAAATATAATATCCAACAATGATGATTCCAAGGACCACACATCCCGAAAATCATCCAATAAATGGTGATATTGGGCAAAGAAATAAACACACACACACACACACACACACATACTATATATATATATATATATATATATATATATATATATATCTCCTTAAACTTGTTTGTTGCTTTTCATTTCTCTCTATTGAAAAGAATAAACATCAACTTGTGCTTTCATAATTTGAAGGAAACTATTTCAGAATTATGGCAACCTTATCTAGATTCAGGATTTTAAATGTCAGTGATGTTCAGAGTATTAGAAAATCTGAACTTGTTAACGATGTTTGCACCTAGATATACTGAGTGGATTCATGATAAAAAAAAAAATTGAGTATCCTTTAATTCCATCAAAGAGACAGAAAGGCAGTGGCTAAAAAGTAAAGGGCCCTTGTTTATGATACATTTGCTTAACTTTTTAAAAATCCATATGGCGTGGGGGGTGGGGGGGCTGGGGTTCCTGAGAAATCACACTATTAACCTATCATAGATAACATGAATGGTTAATTTCTTCTTGCATTGTATTTCCACAAAATCAATGTTATCATTTAGCTATTGTGTTTTCATACACTATTTCCCAATTACTATACAGTATAGTTTGTGATTTGCAATCCTAAGAACACAATAGCTTGGATAGCGAAATAAATTAACTGACATTCTAAAGCACAAAAGGAGCAGGCTGAAATGACATATAAAAGGACATGCAACTATATAGTGATTACACAGAAAAATTAAGATTTGAAAAATAAGATGTTGATAGGAAAAATAAATGAAGAGAATTCCTATTAAGAAGAAAGATGTCCCATTTAGAACAATGGCATTGCTGGAGGATTAACTTTTAAAATAAAGGTGTAATTTCCAATAGGATTAGGAGAAGACATCAGGGAAGAAAGCAGAAATGAAATAAACGACTTAAACAATGAAGACAGTCATTAACAAGAATGGCAGAAGTGACACTTTGAACTTTGGCATTAATTATAATAAACAAAAGCACCAAATACACCTCTTGGGTCGTTTGCTTTCAAGATTTAAAATATAATTTGTACAGTTAAATTTTTTTAAATCTTTAAATTGTCAATAGCTGCTTTAAATACTTCTAATAAATGATATTGCATAATGGAGGTTAAAAGTTTAGCAAACTACTGGAAGCCATCTTTAAAAGAATAACATATTTGCAGAACTTACACTAATTGACTTCAAGACATACTATCACGCTATAGTGATCAGGATAGCATGGTACCCAGATAAGGATAGAAAGAAATCAATGGAACAGAATAGAGACCCCAGAAAAAGACCCACATTTATATGGTTATTTGACTTTTTGACAAAACACTAAAGCAATTCAACAGTGACAGAGATTATTTTCAATAAATCTTGCTGGAACAACTGGATTTATATAATTCAATCTTGACCTCTTCCTCATGTTTACCCCCAAGTTAATTTAAGATTGATCATATCCTTAAATGTAATAGTTAAAACATAAAACCTTTATGAAAAAACATAGGATAATATCTTCATTTGGGAACTGGTAAAGGTTTCCTAGGCCACTGAAAGAAATAACCATAAAATTAAAATAATAATAAATTGCAATCTTTGTTTCTGTTTAATTGGAAAATTAAAAACATCTTCTTATCTAAAGGAAATGACTAGGCAATCCACAGACTGGGAGAAAATACTCAGCAAGTAGATATCTGTTAAAGCACTAGCAGCCAGAACATATAAAGAACTACACATCAATAATTAAAGACAAACAACTCAATTTGATTATGGGCAAAAGATTTGAACTGATGCTTTACAAAATAAGATATATGAATGACCAATGTTCACTTGAAAATATGCTAACAATCGTTAGTCATAAGGGAAATGCAAATTAAAACCAAAATGAGATACTCCTATAAACCTACCAAAGTTACTAAAATTAAAAAGACTGGCAGTAACAAATGCTGGTGAAGATATGGAGCAATTAGAACTTGCAAATACTGTCTTTGGGAGTGTAAAATGGTAAAACCGCTTTGGCAAAGTTCTGGCAGTTTTCTTATAAAACTTAACAAATATCTACCTGTTAATGAGTCCACCCTTCTACATATTTATCCAAGGAAATGAAAGTAGTTTTATTCATTTAGTCCCATATCTGGAAAAATCCAATTGTCCCTCAGCAGAAGCATGGATAAACAAACTGGTATATTTGTTCAATGAAATACTACCCATCAATATAAAGGAACAAGCTATTAATAACATGGATGAATCTCAAAAGCATTATGTTTGGTGAGAGCAGCCAAACAAAATGGTACATAAGTATGATTGAATTTATATAAAATCCTAGAAAATACAAAATATATATGAAAAAAAAATCAGATCATTGGTTGCCTGGGGGTGGAGTGCAAAGTGGCACAAGAAGACTTTTGGAAGTGATAAGAATTTTCAGTATGATTGCAGTAATGGACTCCCAATTGTATATAAATGTCAAAACACATCAAATAGTATGCTTGAAATATGTTCACTTTATTGTATATAAATATACCCAATAAAGTTGTAAGAAAAAGAACATAAAAAAATATATATTGACACTGAAGAGCTTAGTGGCAAGATGTACTGATGTCTGCAACTTACGTGGAATCGCGTCATAAAAATAAGATGGTTTGATGGGTTGATAGAGGGGTGCATAGATATGCGTTAAGCCATGTAGAGCAAAACTGTAATTACAGAATCTAGGTACAGTGTATATAAGCATTCATTGTATGATTATTTCAGGTTTTTCTCTATGATTGAAAACTTTCCTTGTAAAAGGTTAAAGAAAAAAAAGCAGAATGATTCATTATTTTTTTTTAAATGTTGAAAAAAAAATAAGAATTTTGGAATACCCCTAAACAGGCTATTTCATTAGCTCTGGAAATCTGTCTTCTTCAAGATGTCACTTTATATATTTTAAAAAGATGTTTCTTGATATACTTGGTAATTAATTTGGTCTGAAGAAGTATTCAGGAAGATTAATCTAAGAATGCGTTACAGTATACTAGCAGAGAACTGGAAAATGTTGACATTTCGAAACCTCAGACTTCAAGCACCTCCATATTCATAAACACTCAGAAAGTAGAAAATATTCATTAAAGGAAATTTACAAAATGTTATATCTTGCTATGCCATCAAGATCTGCCAACTCTAATGAATGTAGTTTGGCACATCTCTTCAAACACTACATCTCATTCTCATATCAAGGTCTCCATTTCATACCCTTAATATCCCCGCCTACTCTTATTGGCAAACATCAAATCTCTTACACAAGATCTAGCCTTCACATGGCTGTGACAACCAGGACAATCTGTAAGATTGAGCATGACATACAAAAGGCTCTGAATACATATTTGTTGGATGAATAAGTGAAATAATCTTCTCTTACTTTTATCCTTATGTATCACTTTCCCACACCAATATCACTTGCGATAGTGAGGAGTTTAAAAGGACATTCACAGATATGATGTATATCTAGGTTAAATTAGTAGAGGAAAAAGACTTGTGATTTGAAATTAGTTTTATGTTTGTTTCCTATCTCTGTCAATAACTAGATATGTGGTCTTGATTAATATGCATAATTGTCTCTGAGTTTCATTTTTTTTCCTGCAAAATGTGCATAAAAATTCTATCTTATAGAATGGTCAGGTGGATTAGGTGGAATATGTAATAATTTCTTTATTAACTAAAAATCTGTGATGGATGTGGTTTGCCATACTTCTTTCTGGGAATCAAAATTTGATGAAAAAGCAAATATTCATCCAGTGGAGTTATCTATCGAGAACAATATTTGATGACATGTCTAATTGTAAGTCTTATAAAGACAATGAAGGAGTCACTGGGACTAACAGATGCTCCATTAATGATTATTACACTAAAGATTAATAGTGTAATATAGTCTTACTTAAAAGCAGCAACAGTGAATACCTTGCAGTCAAGGTCACATTGAGTTAATTTTTTTTTTTTTACTAGAGAAGTTGTGGGTTTACAGAACAATCATATATAAAATACAGCATTCCCATACAACACCCCACCACCAGCACATTGCTTTAATGTGGAACATTTGTTACAATTTATGATAGCACTTTTTAGTAATTGTACTATTTTTTGTTTAACAGCAGTTACCTTTGTTACAATTGATGAAAGATTATTAAAATAGTACTGTTAACTATCATCCATACTTTACATTAGGTGTATTTTTTTTTCCGGTATACCACCCTGTTATTCACACCTTGTATTAGTGTCATACATTTGTTATAATTCTGAAGAAACATTTTTATACTTGTTCTGTTAAGTATAATACACCATCTACAATACAGTTCACTGTGTTATGGAGTCCTATGTTTTATCTTTTAATTTTTATTCTAGTAACATATATGAATGGAAGTTTCCCCTTTTAACCACATTCACCTATATAATTCAGTGCAGTTAGTTACACTCAAAATAATGTGCAACCGTCACCACCATCCATTTCCAAACCTTTACAATCAACCTAAATAGAAATTCTGTACAAATTAATACTCCACTCTCCATTCTTTAACCCCAATCTATCCTCTGTTAACCTATATTCTAGATTCTAACTCTATGAATTTGGTTATTATAATTAGTTCATTTCAGTGAGATTATACAATAATCATTCTTTTGTGTCTGGCTTACTTCACTCAACATAATGCCCTCAAGGTTCATCCATGTTGTCACAAGCATCAGGACTTCATTCCTTTTTACAGCTGAATAATATGTCATTGTATGTTTATACCACATTTTTAACCATTCATCAGTTGATGGACACTTGGGTTGCCTCCATCTTTTGGCAATTGTGAATAATGCTGCTATGAACATCGGTGTGCAAATATCTGTTTGAGTCCCTGCATTCAATTCTTTTGGGTATATACCTAGCGGCAGAATTGCCGGATCATATGGTAATTCTATACTTAGCTTCGTGAGGAACTGCCAGACTGTCTTTGACAACGACTGCACCACTTTACATTCCCTCAGCAATGAATGAGTGTTCCTATTTCTCCAAATTCTCTCCAACACTAGTAGTTTTCTGTTTTTTTTTTTAGTAGTAGCCAGTCTACTGAGTGTGAAATGGTATCTCACTGTTTGCATTTCCCTAATAACTAGTGATGTTGAACATCTTTTCATGTGCTTTTTAGCCTTTTGTATTTCCTGTTTGGAGAAAAGAGAAATTTCCTCTTTTGCTCATTTTTAAATTGGATTGTTTGTCTTTTTATTGTAGAGTCATAGAACTTCTTTATATATTCTGGATATTAAACCCTTATCAGATATGTGGTTTCCAAATATTTTCTCCCATTGAGTAGGTTGTCTTTTGACTTCCGTGAAAAAGCCTTTTGATGTGCAAAATTTTTAATTTTGAGGAGTTTCCATTTATCTATTTTTTTTCTTTCAGTTTTTGTGCTTTGGGTGTAAAATTTTCTTTTCTTAGTGTCTTTGTCTGGCTTTGATACTAGGTTGATGTTGGCCTCATAGAATGAGTTTGATACTAGGCCTCATAGAATGAGTTTGATACTAGGGTGATGTTGGCCTCATAGAATGAGTAAGGTGGTGTTCCCTCCTCTTAAAATTTTGGAAGTGTTTGAGCAGAATTGGTGTTAATTCCTCTTGGAATGCTTGGTCAAATTCACCTGTGAAGCAATTTGTTCCTGGGCTCTCCTTTACTGAGAGGTTTTAATGACTGATTCAATCTCTTTACTTGTAATTGATCTATTGAGGTCTTTTATTTCTTCTCAAGTCAGCATAGATTGTCTACGTGTTTCTAGGAATTTGTCCATTTCAGTAGGTTATCTAATTTGTTGGCATACAGATGTTCATAGTATCCTCTTATGATCCTTTTTATTTCTGTGGGGTCAGTAATAATGTCCCCCCTCTCATATCTGATCTTATTTATTTGTGTCTTCTCTCTTTTTTTTCTTTGTCAGTCTAGCTAAGAGTTTATCCATTTTATTGATCTTTTCAAAGAACCAATTTTTTGTTTTGTTAATTCTCTCCATTTTTTTTTCTCAATTTCATTTATTTCTCCTCTGATCTTATTTCTTTCCTTCTACTTGCTTTGGGATTAGTTTGCTGTTCTTTTGTTAGTTCCTCCAGGTGTACAATTAGATCTTTGGTTTTAGCTCTTTATTCTTTTTTAATGTAGGCATTTAGGGCTATAAATTTCCCTCTCAGCACTGCCCTTGCTGCTTCCCATAAGTTCTGATATCTTTGATTCTCATTTTCATTCTTCTCAAGATATTTACTGATTTCCCTTACAATTTCTTCTTTGACCCACTGATTATTGAAGAATGTGTTATTTAACTTACATATATTTGTAGATTTTCTGTTCTCTAACTGTTATTGATTTCCACCTTCATTCCATTATGGTCAGATATGATGCTTTGTATAATTTCAATGTTTTAAAATAATTGAGACTTGTTTTTTGACCTAACTTGTTCTATCCTGGAGAATGGTCAATGTGCCATTGAGAAGAATGTATATCCTGCTCTTTTAGGTTGCAATGTTCTGTATATTTCTGTCAGATCTAGTTCATTTATCATATTATTCAAGTTCTCTGTTTCCTTATTGATCTCCTATCTAGATGTTCTGTCTATTGATAAGAGTTGTGTATCAAAGTCTTCAACTATTATTGTAGAGGGTTCTATTTCTCCCAACAGCTTTTGCCATTGTTTCCCTCATGTATATTGGGGTAATGTGGTTAGGTGCATAAACATTTATGATTGTTATTTCTTCTTAGTGGATTGCCCCCTTTATTAATATATAGTGTCCTTCTTTGTCTCTTATAACAGCTTTTTACTTAAAGTCTGTTTTGTCCAATATTAGTATAGCTACCCCAGCTCTTTCTTGGTTACTGTTTGCATGGAATATCTTTTACTAACTTTTCACTTTCAACTTATTTGTATGTTTGGGTCTAAGGTGAGTTTCTTGAAAACATATGGTTGGATCATGCTTTTTAATTCATTCTGCCAATCTGTGTCTTTTTACTGGGGAGTTTAATCCATTAACAGTAAGTATTACTACTGTAAAGTCAATACTTCCTTCAGCCATTTTGTCCTTTGGTTTTTATATGTCATATTTTTTGTCTCTCTTTTTCTTTATTGCAACCCCCTTTTCTGTGTTGTTGATCTTTTGTTATATTTCTGACTGATCCTTTTTTTTTCATTTTTATTTCTGTATATTTTAAAAATACTTTCTTTGTGGTTACCCTGGGGTTCATATTACACAGCCTACATCTATAACCAACTATTTTGTAAAGATACCAACTTATCTTCAATAGCATACACATTCTCTGTTCCTGTATCCCTCTGTTTCCCCTTTTTATGTTGTTTTTGTCCCATTTTGCCACTTCATATTTTGCATGTTCATTATCAGTATATATGCCTTTTTCTTGTTCAATTGTGTTCTGACTCTTACAGGAATTAAGAGTAAAGTTATATATTGAGGATATAGTACTATTGGGTTTTGCATTTATCCTTTTAATTACTCTACTGATAATCTTCATTTCTTCATATTATTCCAAGTAATTCTCTCCTGTCTTTTCCTTTAAACCTTCAGAACATCCTTTAGTAATTCTTGTAGGGTAGGTCTTTTATTGACAAACTCTCTCAGTTTCTATTTATCTGTGACTATTTTAAACTACCTCCTCAGTTTTGAAAGACAGCTTTTCTGAATAAAGAATTTTTGGCTGTCAGTTTTGCTCTTTCAGTGCCTGAAATATATTATACCACTGCCTTCTTGCCTTCATGGTTTCTGATGAGAAATCAGCACTTAGTCTTATTGAAGATTCCTTCAGTGTGGTGAATTGCTTTTCTCTTCCTGCTTTCAGAATTTTCTCTTCTTTGACATTTCACATTCTTATCAGTTTGTCTCAGAGTAGGTCTATTAGAATTTATTCTCTTTGGAGTATGTTGTGCTTATTGGACATGTAGATTTATGTCTTTCATAAGAGTTGGGAAATTTTCAGCCTTTATTTCCTCAAATATTCTTTCTGCTCCTCTTCCTTTCTCTTGTCCTCATGGGACACCTATGATGTGTATGTGTGTGTGCTTCATGCTCTCACTCAAATTCCTGAGGCACCACTTATCATTTTCTTTACTTTCTCTATCTGTTCTTCTGACTGTATGATGTTGATTGTCCTTTCTTCCAGTTTGCTGATTCTTTTTTCTGCCTGTTCAAATCTGCTCTGGTATGCCTCAAGTGTATTTTCAATCTCCATTATTTTGCCTTTCATCCCCATAATTCTCTTCTTTTTATGCTTTCAATTTCTTCTTTATGCTCTCACATTTTCTTCTTAATATCCTTTACCTCCTTATGCATATTTTCATTTATCTCCTTGGATCAATTTAGGAGATTTCTTTGAACTTCTTTGATTAGTTGTTCCAAATTCTGTGTCTCCTCTAGAGTTTTCATTTGTTCCTTTGACTGAGCCACATCTCCCTGTTTCTAAGTATGGCTTGTAATTTTTTGCTGATATCTAGGCATTTGATTATCTTAATGAGCTAACACTGAAAGTCAATTTCTCCCTCTTTTCTAGAGTTTTATTGTTGATTAACTTTGTTTTAAGGCTCTTCTTTGAGGCTTGGTTCAACTTATTCTGTACCCTTAGATTAGCGCAAGTTTAACTGATCAGATTTTCATAGCTCTTTTTCATCTGATTCTTGCCCTGGATACGTGGTACAATTGTTAAGATTGAACTTTTTGTGTAATTGTTTCACCTCTAGGTGAAAGCTTTGTTTGCTCTGTTCCTTCTCCAGGAATCTTGATGTGTTCTATTTGTTTTTGTGCAGAATTTTTTCCCCAGCTCCTATGATTTGTTTAAATTCCCTCCCTCTCTGTCTCTCCTAATCCACCATCTTGGAAGCTCACCCCCTTTTTATAAAAAATGAGTTTATTTTTTATTATATACATCCCATGGAACACTTCAAGAAAGAAATTATAATAATTTCAAAATGCAATGCCTGGACTCAATAAATATCTTTTTTTTATTGCACCCAATCAATATCTAGAAATGTATAGACACTAAGTCAACTAATGAGTAAAATAACTATTAAACTACAAATCTCAGGTTGGATCATGCATGATCGGGTACGTCACTTTGCTACCATAAGTATTTTTAAATGCAATTCACATTCATTTCAATCACATATACATCCATTGCAGGAGTTAAATTAAACAGTTGATACTAAAAACTTGAAACTACGATATTTGATATCTTAAAAGAAAATTTAGTTTAATAAAAAGAAATTAATGAAGTAAATTTCAGGACACTTGATAACAAGCTTTAAAGGTTTGCTGTACTACTTTGGTGTTCACAAAAGTTCAAGTAAGGCTAAGAAAGAAGAGCATTTCCTTTTCTTACTGAAGACATGATCCAAGATGTAGGTGAAACAGGCATTCTACAGGAAAGAGCCAGCTATTAGGATGTTATAAATAAATGACATTTGTTTTTCTTATTCCTTTGTTTTGTTTTATTTGAAATGTTTTTTTAAATTTTTTGATAAAGTTATTAAAAATAAAAAAAATAAATTCCCTCCCTCACTCAGTGCCTTATTTTCCTTACACTTTTCAGTTCTGTGGCCCTCTTGTCTTACACCAGTTCAGTTTAACCCCCCTTTTTTCTCCCTCTCTGTGAGACTTTTCTGCCTCTGGTTTCTTCCCCATTAGAGTATCCTGCCCTGGATGGCCAGATGGTGTTAATCCATAAAGTTGGGTCTCTCAAGAAAAGTCTGTTTTGCATTTAGGTGATCCAGCCAACAGAAACTGGATTGAGTGAGCCCACCATTTGGTAGCCACCATTCTACCATGGTCCTCCCCTTGCCCCCATCGGGGGCCTTTTGAATTCACCATGCCTCAGTGACTTCTGTTCTGCCCTGAATCTGTGTACTCATGTCCCTGTGCCTGGATATGCTTGGGGATCTAACTCACTTCTGTGAATGGCTTTATAGTCTGTGTCCCCAGTGGGAACTAGGACAAATTCAGGCTGCTGGCTCTGAACAACTCCCAAGCTGTAAGAGATTGAGTGAGCAGGAGGGAAGTTTCCCACCTGATATTTTTCTCTTACTTCAATTTGGCATTTGTGGAGTCCTTCTCCAGTCTCTACCATCCTCCAGAGTTCTAAGCAAGTGGAATTTGTCCTTTTATTCACAGAATCTCTGGCAAGGTTTTTTCAGGAGATGTCTTATATTGCCATGGTGATGACATCACTCTCCTTCCTCAGTCTCAATAACTTTTATTATTACCCCTCACTAAGGAAAAAATGAAAATCCTTGACCTGATATAACTAAAAGTAGTGATCCTTTTATGATACAGTCTTGATTCCTTTTTCCTTTTCTTTTCATGTTCTGTTGATGAGTCTTCTTCAAAGAGATTCTTGTCCCATGTTATTCTGACCTTTTCTAACAAGCAGTTGTTCCTGATGTGACTGTTTTGTGGTTCCAGAAATCTTTCTTTTCTATCTGAAGAACTTGCTGTCATATATGCATGCCCTTTAATCACTAGTTCACTAGAACAAAAAGCATTCTTCATGTGATGTGCCAACTGAAGGAATTTTAAAAAATCTTTCTGATAGGAAAATATGATTTCCTTATTGGAATCCAAAATCAAATATATACATCCTTCAGTTTGAAAAGGGAACACTACCATAGATTCTCTACAAGACTAGTAACCCCTTTCCCTGGCTATAGCAGCTCAACTTTTTTCCTGTTTAACTACTCCTCAACCATTATCATTTAGGCAGTTACTTATCAAAAGCATCTAGCAGAGTACTTATTAAATAGTAAATGGTCACTAAATATTACCCTCCTCTTTTCTTGCCTATCAGCACCATGACTGTGTTTATACCAGATATAATATTATGGCTAGGTGGTTCATAAGAATTAAAGGTTGACAAAAAAGAGACCAAAAAATCAATAATGAAAAAAATGATATTGATAAAAACAAAATATAGAAAATAAATTATTTCAAAATATTAAAATATTGATTGCAGAAGTTTCTGAATTGGTTACAATTACATTGAAAAGAACCACGCATCTCTCAGTGATACTTAAAATTCAACCATGACTCAAGGGTGATAACATTTCAAAGGTCTCCTTTCTGTCTAAACATCATGACCTTGCCACAGAATGTTCTTTATACATTGCAAATCTCATCATTTATTCACCTCTTTAAAATTCTTCAGTGACATCCCTTGGCATATAAGATCAAATCTAATAGACTTAGAATGTCACAAGTCCCTTGATGCTATAGAAATTCCTCATTGCTCCAGTCTTTTTTCTTTCTACAAGCTCTCATCATTGATTCTTCAATTCCTCTATAATGACTCCTTGTGTTTTCTAGAATACTGATGCTTTAAATATCTTTTTTGTTTTTTCTGTTCAGTGTATACACCCACACAAATATCCTAGCCCAAGCCTGGAAAATTCCTACTCATCAACCATTCCTACTCATCATCTGAAAACAATCTTCTTTGAACATCACAAATGAGTGCCCACCCTCTCTATTATGCTTCCTGATTACAATATAAATCCTTCACTTCTATGGGAACACCTAAAACAAGTAACAACAATTGGAGTGGTAGTAAATTATGAAGTTAAGGCTTACAATGTCCAGGTTTCCTATTTGGAATAATGGAGGTATTTTGGTAGTGGATGATGGTGATCGTAGCACAACATTGTGAACACAGTTAACAGCATTGAAATATATATCTGAATATGATTAAAAGGGGAAATGTTAGATTTTAAATATGGTAACAGAATAAAAATTTTTAAAAAATCCTTGGACCTATACTACACAGTGAACCCTAAGTTAAACCATGTACTTTAATTAATAGTACAATTATAAAAATGTACTATCATCAATTGTAACAAATTTTTACACCAATGCAAGGTGTCGGTGGTGGGATAGTATATGTGAATCCTGCATTTTATGCTTGATTGTTCTGTAAACCCAACTTCCCTAATAAAGAAAAAAAATCCAAAAATAAAAGGGCCAGCATAATCCAAAAAAAGAAAGAAAGAAAGAAAGAAAAGAAAAAATTAATTTATGGCCAATGCTTTGGACTCATACAATTATGAGGGCAGGGAGGTTTAGAAGTGATTTCCCTTCTTAACAGTCATAACCAACACCACCATACCTAGTCTCAATGTCCAGAACCTCACTCTTTATTTTGGGAGCCTTGCAACTATGATATCTTACTGAAACAGATTTGTTCATATTAGGCAGATAAAACAGGGCTCAGCAAGTCCATTACAGGTGGTCCTGATTTCAGCCGCCAAGTCTTTAAGTGGTGCAAAATGATCTTATGGATAACTATCAACAGTGATAAAAACAGTGAAGGAAGCGCCTCAGCAACAGGGGAGCTTCAGTCAAAGGTACATGGTAACATGCGGACTGCAAGCCCCCAAGCAGCAGCTCATGCTTGTGCAGCTCTCTGGTGCTGTAAGCAACAGTGCTCAGTGGTCTTTCTGAGCTGAATCTCCTCCCCACCCTTCCTCAGCCAGATCTGATCTCTTCCTTGCCAGCTCCTGCATTCTATTTAATCTTACTGCATCACCTACTCTCCTCTTCCTCAGCCCAAGTGACCCTCCTGCAATCTTTCCCAAAAGATCAGCTAGTCTGTTTTTGTTGGTTCTCTCTCTGATCTTTTGAAATGGCATAAACTCAAGACTTTTCATATACCAGGTTTTTGATTATCAAATTTCTTTTATCTTAACAAACCTCTGCCTTTGAATATTAAAGTATTGGCTTCCAAAACTATGATTTCTCATGTACATTTATTTTGGAAAGCAAAAATTGCAAATTGTTATGGCAGTCTTAATTTTCCTTGGTACAACATGAGTTTTTGTTCTAAGTAGGAGACAAATTTGCATATATGGAAGAGCAGGAAAAAAGGCACAAAAATTAATATTTCAAGATTTCTCACTGATTATTTGTTTAGGTACGTTAGGAAGCATTCAGCCAAATAAATAATGACTTTCCCTTTACATAAACAAGACAACTCTTTTCATTGGAATATTATAATAAACATAAGTTGTGTTTATCACCAAAAAGCCTGAATGTGAAAATATCCACCCAGTTCCTTTCAGCTTTTCTGTAACTAGAGATCTAGTTAAATAGTTCATTTCAATGACACAATGTATTGATTGAGGCCTGTTATTGTGACTCTCATATGAAGTGGTGTCTTTAAAGCCCCTCCTGCTCTTCATGTTTGGACAGGTCTTACCTGTAGGTGGGATCCATTTATGTGGCTCCACTAGTGCTAGTGTTCAGCTTCAGGGGTACAGATGGATAATTATCATCAGGGAACATTTACAGGTCAAACCACGTAATTTATTTTTAGATGGGCCTCTTTTCAGAATTAAACAGAGGTATAATGTTTGATAATAATCATTATTTGCATCCAAATAAGTAGGCAATAATTGCATGAAAGGAATAAGACATTGAAAATCCATCAGTAATGTAAAATAACTTCCATCATAACTGACAATTTTTAAAGCTTATGACTAAAAGAAACTAAACTCATTTTGACTATCCTCTTTACTGGTTCTTAAAATAAGATTTTTGGGTGCTTTTCAAAGGTAGCCAATTTTGTGGCAAGTTTTAAACAGCAGTACTACCCCAAATTGGCTCTGCATGCATTAGGATCATGTCGCAGCCCAAGAGGGCCATGCCAGTCCAAAGGCCAATGAAGACAACGAACATTTTCTGATACATGAACTTTTATTCAGGGCTTACTAACAGGGTGAGAAGTCGTGGAGAGATCATGACAGCTCTCTTAGGCCAGGCAGGCATCGCATTCGCAGGGAAGACAACCGAGTGATGCAAAGAGGACAGAAAGCCTTTTATAAGGGCTTAAGACAAAGGCCTTCCTAAGGGGGGGGGAGCATAGATGCAGTAACAGGTCACTCTGACCTGGGGGTGGTGCAGGAAGGACTAGAATAACACTTGAACAATTACATTTTGCTCTTTTTGTGAGACTAAGAGCCTCTCACCTCCTGCCTGCTTCCCATAAAGTTACATTTTAAGGTCAATTTACTCTTTTTCTCTTTACTGGCTTACAAAGATAATAGGTTAAACATTAGCTGCCTAGGTCACACAGCTTGCTGTGCACCAAAGACCTGCAGGCCTGTTTCGCTCAGGCCACGGGTTGCCACAGATCACATGCATGCTTTTATTATTTGTTTGTTTGTTTGTTTATTACAGTCATCTCTTAGCCAAACATGTGCTTTGGCTCAAGTGCTTTCAAATTTAAGAAAATGCTTGGTGCAAATATCAAAGTAATAAATCTGTATCCTCCAAGCTGATTTTACACTTATTTGCCAAATGTTCAACAAGCATTTCCAGGAATGAAAAGTTATCAGGTTTTTTTGTCTATATATCAACACACAATTTGCAAGGTGATTAAAATTCTAACAGTAGTAGTCAGAAGTTATAAAGACATTCTTCCAAATTAGCAAAGGCACATTTGCTTATGAAAGTTTGGAGAACATGTCTAGTACATTGCTTTTACTTTATACTAGCTTTTAAAAGAGTATAAAATAAAAGTATAGAAAAATGCCATATTTTGTGCACACAAACTTATTAAGTTCTATTTATTGTCTGACAGATTTCTGACTTTGCTATTAAGCAAAACTGGAAAAAGTCTGTATTTTGCTTAATTTAAATTAAACCTCAAATGCCACTAATAATAATTAGCAGCAGATTCACAGTGTAACTGTCAAAAGCAATTACAAATAATAGCTAGGATTTATGAAAGTAAACAAAAATTTTCTTTAATATTCCTTTTATATTGATTACATAGTCTACAGAAAAAAATTGTTCTTTTTAAAAATGTATTGTTAGGCCTTTTGAAAATTCTCTCCATTCTTAAATCACAGTGGTGCTAAGAGTACTTGAATACATTTTGGTTATCTAGTTCAATAACTCTAATGCATCTTTTACTTCAGCCTATTAACCTCATGCAATTGATATTACTTACTACAAAGGAGCTTCAGTTAATATTTTTTTTGGTTTGTTCTATGAAAGTCTTCAACGTAGCAATTATGGCTCTATGATGCCTGTTTCTTCAGACTATCCAGTTCAGAATAATATCCTTTATCCTCTCCAAAAACAATAGTTTTATCACTGAAAGGAAAAATCATTCCATTAGAAATACTAAAACATCACAATGGTAAGTTAAGTTGACAGAATTGATAAAGCCCAATGCAAAAATATACTGATTTTTAGGTATACCCTGCTCTTTTGACTCAAAGCTTAGGTACACGTTTCATACCAGCATAAGATATATTGCCACTATGGAGACGTTTTTAATTAATTTTATAGACCTAAAATTTGAAGTCCATCATATTCCTTCTGACTTGTTAAAATTTAATCTAGCAATGATACTTCTATCAGTCATCTATTTCCTTAATACTTCTGTAAAATAAACTATAATCCAAATCTCAGTGGATTATAAAAATAAGCATTTATATTATAATATAATAAAATTTATATATCTATTGTTTATTATATTAATATTTATAAATTATTTATATATTATTATATATGAGTTATATATATAAAGATATATATTTATATATATATATATATATATATATATATATATATATATATATAATTCATGTGCCTGCAGTTATTCTGGGAGTCATCAGATCTGTGCTGGGCTTGGATGAGCTTGACTCCAGTCCTCAGGTTAGGTTCGGGCCTACTCCATGGGTTTCCTCCATATCCAGAGGCCTAAGACCTAAAAAGACAACACCCCTAATATATAATAGAGAAGCAAGGTTGGGGTAATCACAATGAAGTGCTCCCATTCAAAAGGGGAAGAACGGGAGTCACATAACATTAAATGTTCTGTAAGAATTTCAAAATCCTGTTGAGCCAATGTTGCTAAATCATTCTACTTAGAGATACTGTTCTTTAATCAGGCACTGATTATATTCCCTGGGTGTGGCTCCCCAGTCCTACACACCATTGTTCTCCATGGCTCTTGGCTCTACCAAGATTCCTCAGTCTATTGCCTGCAAGTAGCTACTTGCATGCTCAACAACTGATCTTTTCACATATCAAAGCCTGTGCCTCATTTGTTTTTTTTGTGTGTGTGTGTAGTGGCTTTAGATTATGGCAACCCAATATTCTAAAGCCACACCCCTAGGCCTCTGTCTCAAGACTTATTTATAAATAAGTACATTGGACCCATCAGGTTTTATCTTATTGCCATTTTCTTACAGGCAGTGTTCTGAAGTTGGTCTTTTCCCTGAGGCTGTGCGATAATGTGTTTTTTCCTGTTTGCAAACCAGCTCATCTCTTTCTTATAATGCCTTATCATACACAACTAGTGGCAGTCAGCTTATACTTTCAACTTTCTGCTTGGACACTTCCTCACCCAGTGTAAAAAAGTCATTAAATCTATTTCCTATTTTACAAGTTACATCAAGCAACAGTTTTAAAAATTGTATCAACTCTACATAATGGGAGTTGCCTTTGTTCCAGCCTTCTAAAAGAATTTCTGTCTTGCCCTCCACCTAGTTCCAAAGCAAATTTTAGGTTTCTGTTATGGCACTATCCTGTTAGTGGTTTGAATTTCTATATGAGTAAGCCATACTTACCATAATTTTGCTTAGCAAGCCACACAACTCAGTGGCTTATAACAACCAACGTTTATTTCTAATTCACACTTCTGTGAATTAGCTGGGGTTCAGCCAATTTAGGCTGGGTTGGTTTCAAATGGATTTAGCTCTAGGCCCCAGATTGAATTGAGGCCTGGTTCACATGCTTCCCATTCTTCTGAAACCAGCAGCATATCTGGACAGACTTGGCAGGTTATTCTCATGGCGATGGCAGAAGGTCATGATGGCAAAACCAAACATGAAAGAACAATTCAAGCCTCTGCTTTTGTCATGTCCACTCATGTAATATTTGCCAAAGCAGGTCATGTGGCCAAGCTCAAAAGGAGTTTGAGGGAAGTTAACTGAAAGATGGGGATAGTGATGGAAGCATTTACAAAAAAGGTCACAATGCCTATAGTGTATTTGATTTATGCTTAATTATTTGCATGAAAGTTAAAGTTGAAAATTTCTAAGATTCAATATTGGGTAGAGCTCCATAAAGAATAATTCATCATATTTTATAATTCATAATTTATAAAGAATAGCATATATTACATGACATTTGATCCTTATAAAATTTACTAAGCTGGATGGGGTGGTACAATTACAGTAATTCTATAACTGAATAATTTAGGTACAACATGGCCAGAATGTGGCAAAGTTAGAACTCACAGCTTCTTATTTCTGAGCCACTGCTTGTCAACCATGGAATATTACCTTTTCAATAGCATTCTCCACAGGAATAATCTCCCAAGACCCCAACAATAATGAAAATACAGGAAAGTTGCTATGGAAAAGCTTATTCCTTCCTTCTCTATTTTATATCATCATGGCTGCTTGAAATTCCAGCTGTTTTTTTCATCCCAGTTTTATTCTATAGGGGTAGGCACAGTCCTGAGATATCCTTTGTATCTCTTGAGGTTATCATCATCTCTTGATATCTAGCTACCAATTTATGCAGTAAACTACCATTCATTTTGACTATGAATCACCTTTTTAAAAAATTGTTTCACTGGAAATTTTCCAGTAACTATAAAGAAAACTTACTCTTATACTTTATAATGACAACTATACACAGGTGGGCATATTCAAATCTCTGGCAGCTTAATCTGGACAAATGCAGGACAGGTGAATATTATAGTATAATGTTGACAAAGGCAAAACAACATATTTCAGATACTTCCTTGAAAATTTCATACATAGGAGAGATGACATAAAAAGCTAGAAGTATCTGTTTTATGAGTCACACCAAAATCTCATCTGTACTAAAGTAATTCATTTCACAAAGAAGTATTTTTAAGTTTGTACAATGTGTTTGGGAGGACAAATTTTATTGTTTCCTTGTCTTACAGGGTTTATGGTTAGATGAAGAAACTTGAGTCACATTGTTTGACCTTTTTCCCCATTTGAATAACTAGCATCTTTTTCTACTAAACATGAAAAAATCCATATTTCACTGTAAAGATATTTTAAATGCATATGTCCTTTTAATATATTTTATGCGGTGCTTATAGTTCCATAAAATTAAATGTTCAAGAACAAAATTAGTTAAAGCAGTTTCTTCAACTCATTTATTAATCAGCTAAATTCTGATTGAGAGATTTCTAAGAAATAAAAAGGATTAAAACTGATGTGTGAGTTGATAAAAATTCATGAGAGTTATGTATAGGCACATTAAAAGTGCATGGCAGTCACAATCCAGGTGATGAGCAATTTTTTTAAAAAACTTGAATGTCATGACTGGTTCACCAAGGTAGGTAAGCCCTGAGATATTAACCCATGAATACTGAGAAAATGTGTCCCATTTGCCTGCCGCTCTCACTCATGATGAATTTTTCTAAGTGCATTCTGAAGGCTTCCACTGAAGAACAAACTCAGAGAAACTTATAATCTGTGATTGCCTGAGCAGAATAAAAAAAAATCACATTGTAACTTCTGAAATGGAAGGTTAAGTAAATTTAAAGTGAGATCATTGCTTTATGCCATCGGTCTGAACATGATTTGGGGGGATTAGAGATAAGTGAAGCCTAAGGCTGATTTAGATGAATGAAACTTTGGAAGCTGAGCCTGAAGAAGCCAAATGAAATACCTAAGCAATAAAACTATAAAATGGCACTGTGGCATTATTTTCTTTTTCCTCCAAAATATTGAATACTAAGAGGAAAAAAAAATCTACTAAATGTGCAAGGGATACCAGGATGCCTATATTGGAGATACATATAAATATATTGTCTCTGCCTGCTGGTCAGCTGAGTTCCAAATTAAGGTGCAATAAGTTTTCAGACCATTTTGAAGCAGTTGTATGTTTTTTTAGCTACAAATACCAGCATTTTCCTTCTAATACAAGCTGTCTCAAATATTTCTAGAAAAAAATTCTACTTGGAATAAAAAGAATCCATGTCTAAAAAGATTCTCCTTTCAGAATACACACCTTTTCTAGGCCTAATAAATCTCTCAGATTAATGACATCAGAGTACAGTTCTTCTTATAGAGAAATACTTATTGAATACCTATCATATGCAAGACACTGAACTGTCTATTACAGGAAATTAAAAAATGAAATAAATAATAGCTAATAATTGATAATTTACTATGTATCAGAAGCAATAAAAAGTGAATTATCTATAATATTTCAAATGAATCTTACAACAACCCTATTAAGCAGGTACTATTATTATTATTATTTTATAGTCAGGTTAAGAAACCTAAAATCACACCTATTTTAAGGAATTGACCCAAGATTAGAATCTAGGCCATCAAGGTCCCAGAGCCAGCACTTTTAAATGCTCTTAATTTTTGGTTTACAAACTGATAAGGATGTTATGAATGAGAAAAAGACAGGATGATAAGTACCGAATACAGGTTTATTCCTGAACAAATATGACTTCCAAATAGCTCATATCAACATCAAATATTGAGAATAGATGGGCCAGGTGCTGACATGCTAATTAGGCAGGAAGCCCAGACTTTTGCCAGGGTGCCCCTTCTCAAATATTTTACAGAATCCTTGGTTTTGCTTATACTTGTTCACTGATCGATCATCCCCTTTCATACACCTGTGTCTACCTGTCTAAAGCATAGAATCTTGACATGCTGCTTGAGGTTGGATTCGGCAGTGACTAACCTCCTGAGGAATCCCACCTATTCCCACTGTCTGGGCTGCTGCATGATTACTGGTCTTGGAAAATTACAGTCTCATCACAGTGCTGAAGCTCTGCTCACCCCATGAAGATGAGGTCCTGACCAAGCCACCCACCTGCCACCCACACCACACACTCCCTTATCCCATTCATATCTACCAGTTGTCACTAGGACATATCTCTACATTTTCCCAAACTGAGGTGATTTGACTAGCTACCATTGGACATGTTCAGTTAGGCACAATCAGCAGGGCCCCAAGCAAAACTGACTGGGCCCCAGTTGATACA
Source organism: Choloepus didactylus (assembly GCF_015220235.1). Lineage (NCBI taxonomy): Eukaryota > Metazoa > Chordata > Mammalia > Pilosa > Megalonychidae > Choloepus > Choloepus didactylus. The sequence continues at coordinate 33,299,560 of NC_051334.1, read as the reverse complement.
GTTTTTTAGTTGTAAAACCATTTGGGGATCATACAGTACCATGCATTTTTCATGGAGTTCACATGAAGCATGAAAGTATCTGGGCCAGGACAGGATCTGGAAAGAGTTTTTCAGTGGAACTCCACACCAAAGATAGCTCATTGCCCTCTTTTATATTAAATTTCTTCCTAAAAGTGACCACTGTCCCCTTTCTATATGCAATTTTTGAAGAGTATCACCCAAATTTATCAGACACATTTAATTATCTTTATATCTCACTTGAGGAAAGAAGGTCATGACCTTAATTCAGTTGTTTATTGAGGTCTGCCCAGGTCATGTCCCAGATAAATTAAATCAGAATGTTTGGAGGTAGGAGCAAGGCCTCAGTATTTCTAAAGGTATCCAGGTAATACTATTGTGCAAAAAAGTTTGAAAAACACTATTCCAATCCCTATTCTTCCAAGAAACTAGTCTTCATCTATGTAAATTTGTGGGTGAAAATGCATACCATCAGCCATCTTTATTTAGGGCATCTAGGATTACTATTCATATAATACACACACACACACACACACACACACACACACACACACACAGGAATGGGATGATAATTTCAATTATCAACAGCATCAAAGCCTCAGGTTTTGCAAAAATACCCTGTTTAATTCATAAATAACTATAAGTATTCCAAGAAGATGGAGATTTCAACCTATTTATGGAATCATGAAATACTTCATAAAGAAGGTGACAATTGAGTAGATACTGGAAAATGGCAAGAATTTCCATTTTGAATCACCCTAGTGCAATTTATGGGGTTTTGTTTGCTTTATTATTTATATCCTAATGTTTATATTAACATTTTCTTTTAATTCCAAAGCCCAAGAAATAGTGAAGGAGACTGTTGTAGTTTCCTCATTGCTAAAGCAAATACCATGCAATGGGTTGGCTTAAACAATAGGAATTTATTGGCTCAGGGTTTTGAGGCTAGAAGTCCAAATCAAGGCATCATCAAGGTGACGTTTTCTCCCCAAAGACTGGATTTCTGGGGCTGGCTGCCAATGATCCTTGGTCCTTGCCTTCTCTGTCACATGGTAGTGCACGTGACGGCCTCTCCTGGCCCCCTCCCTTCTCCTCCAGTTCCACTGACTTCCAGCTTCTGGCTGCTCTCTCTGTCTTTTTGTGTCTGACTTTCACTCTGTTTATAAAGGACTCCAGTAATCCAGATTAAAACCCAAATTTATCCATTTGGGCCACACCTTAACTGAAGTAACACCTTGAAGAGATCTTATTTACAATGATTTCACACCCACAAGAATGGATTAAGTTTAAGAACATGTTTTTCTGGGGTACATAGTGCCAAACCACTACCTAACCTCTAAGAGAATTTTATTAGTATCACAGGGCTGAGAGCTACCAAAAGGCTAATAGATACACACACATACACACTCCTAGCAAGCAAGCATAATGCAGTGTCTGCTTAGGGTGTTCCTCTGGAAGCAGGTGATCACAACAAACCAGGTTCAGAAGCATTGCCTCCTAAAGAAGAAGCCACAACAAAAGCAAAATCAATAGAGCTCAGCTTCATCTTGAAACAGCAAACAGAAAACTCACTGGGCCAATGCAAAGATTCTTCAGGTCAGATGTAGGGGAACTCCTGGAATTTTCAGAGTAAATAGCTCTTTCTAAAGGCGCAAGACCAGTGTTGTATTCTCAACACATAGGTCGTTGCCACCTAGCACTTAAGAGGCAGTCCATAAATATTTGTTGAATTGAATGGGATTTCAGAAATAGATCTGCAGCAAAAGAAGAAGGGAGGGAGGGAAGAAGAGGGAGAGGGAAATTTTTAGATTATATTTATGTTTCATTCTCTTCACCTAGACAGTAAGGCTGACACTGTCATTTTTGTCACTGGATTCCCACCCCACTCCCAGCATATTGTCTAGAACACAAAAGATACTAAACACATCCTTCTTGAATAAAGGCCTAAATAAGAATCAAGAAATTCCATGGAGCAAGCATTCACTTATCCAAAGTAAAGAACACTCCTAGATCAAGAATGATGGCATGAATGTGAAAAGTTTGACAAATTTAAAAATATGACAGAGGTAGAGATATGGGGTGCTCAGTGCTATTCTACTGGCAGTTCACCATATACCCAGGTACCTAGCAATTATTGGATTGAAGTGAGAGAATGTGGCCTGTATGAAATTTAATATATTAGAACTTATTTAGATATTCCTTATGATCATATATATGATCAATGTTGGTCAATATTTCGTTGGCATGTGAAAAATATGCTTAAAATTCTCCATCAAATTCCATTGCAGTTTGGATAAAACCAAACTTGTTGCAGTAGCTCAGTGAGGTCTATCTATACTGCCTCCTGCCTACCTCACAGGTTGTGTTCTCTTGAACGAGACTCTGAGACAGAATTTAGGGTGCAGGACTTTCTTAGGGAATGCCCTTGGGATTATCGCCTGTAGAAAGGAGGGGAAAAAAAGCAGGATTGAGCAGAAGGGAAAATGGAGCTTTGATGTAGGCCTGACAGCTCAGCCAATTTGTTCTGGAAAGCGTATTACCCATCAGAGTTATCCTATCTTGAGCCAAAGTAGCTGGGCCTTTATACTCACATCTTGATCATTCATAGGAAGGGGGGGCACCTTGAGAAGGGGCCTGAATTGGGGAAGGCAGCTCTCTGCAGCTGAGGTTATCCCTGAAGGGGCTGAGAACTAATGGCTGTCTGTCTTCTGACTGACTGAACTCTCGGTGACTGGACAACAAGCCGGTCGTTGAAGGGGGATCAGGACAGTGCATTTAAATGTCCATCAGGCTACCTCAACAACTACAACTACAATCAGCCTTCCGGCTCCCTGATTTTCTGTTTTCCTCACACATTGGCTTTCATTCCAGTTGCTGCCTCAGATCCTTGCACTCTTTCTTGTACCAGCCTGAACAGTTTTATCATAGTTCTTACAACAAACTTTACATATCTTTTTTTTCTTAATTTTTCTTCAGTCCAGAGACCTTTCTGCCTATTATTTCAGTCCCTCATTTATTCAACAAAGATGCACTAATAAATGCATGATAATGGAGAAACAGATTTGAGGAGAGAAATATTGTGATTCCCAAATTCTGAAATTATTTAGTTGTCCTGTAAACAAAAAAGAAAAAAATTCTCAGACATGTGGTGGTTGAGAAAAAAGTTCTATTTTCTCTTTCATGGCACAATTACTCAAATACATATTCTGGCTAGCCAAAATAGGATTCTAATCAAGAACTGAAAAATAGGAAAGGTGTGGCATTAAAGGAATGGTAGTGCTGGTATTTTTTGTACTACTAACAAAATAAATGCATTTATCATATTTTTGGTGGAGAAAGCTTATCTAAGCATGAAAACAATAAAATCAACCACAAAGGAAAATACTGGTATATTTGAATTAATGTATAAGCTTCTGTGTTAAAAACTAAATAAAATCCAATTGTAAAACTGGGATTTATTTGGGGCAATTAGTTCAATAAAAGAGTTGGAAGATAAAGTCAAAGAGATCTACTGAAAAGACAATAAATAGTCAATTAAATTTTAAAAGAAGTAGTAATGATAATAATTAACTTAAATATAGTAGTTAAAATGTGCAGTCACCATTTTGAGAGCTTTTCATTATTAACCTGTCAATCCTCCCTATCCATTTAATTGGAGCTCTAGAAAAAAGGAGAGACAATTTTCAAGGAAACAATAAAGAGAATTTTTCTATCACTGAAAGATGTATTTTCCATCAAGTACCCCAAATGAAAAAATGAAGATTCACAGCAAAGCATAGCTGTATTTTACCATATTTGTTCCAGAGTTATTTACAGAAATAAAACATGACAGAATTGAAGACTCCTGCATAGCCCTCCCAAAATTCATTTTTCTCCCTCCTTCTTCCCTCCTCAGAGTAAACCACAATTTGGAATGAGTTAAAAAAAAAATCCCAGGCATGAGTTTATGCTATGATTAAGTAGACATTCATCCCCAAGCGATTGATTTGCTTGTTTTCAATCTGGACATAAATTATTTACATTTGTAATTTTCCACAGCCATTGTTTTTCATGCAACACTGTGTTCTTGACTTTTATCCAGGTTAACAAATTTCATTCTTGCTTCTAAATTTTAATGATTTGGGCTAAGAGTAGATTGCTCTGAAAAGGTTTGTGTTTGCTTCATCCTGGTGCCTCAACATTATCAACAGCCTAGAACCACTTATTCTATTAAATTTTTTTGGATTGGGCATTCTCACATTAATTAAATAATGAAAAAATGAACTCCAAACCCTATTGTGGATGGGTTTGTGATTAAAATTTCAATGGGAAGCTGTCCAACTCCCACTAACCTGTACCCTAGGCCCAAACCAAGACAGACAAGCTTCCCTGCCATTTGCCTGTGACAGTGGGGAGACCTTTTTTTTTTGTCCTACATTTTACTGACTGAGTAGTCTTTGAATAGTCTGGCTTTTTTTTTTTTAAACTGTTTTCAGTAATACATAAAAGCCCACAGTGCAACCACTATCCTCTCTTAATACTCTTACTAGTTTTCAGTTCCTTCACATTTATTCTTAAATATTTGCAATATTTTATGGAAAAATTCTGGGTGATTTGTAATAGAAGTCATTTCCATATGGCTGAAACTGGAATTAAAATATATCACCAGCCTTCTATTATCTATTCATCTTTTTCAATGTGATTTCTTCCACTTTTACAGATACTGCTGGATATCCCTTCCTAAGATCTGGGGGAAACGTTTCAGTTGGTAATCGAAGGATGGAAGACAACAACATTCTTTTCTAATTAGCTGTTTCATGTTATATTTAATGCTTTAAATTTATTTGGAATTTGCTTTGGAGAAGTATGTGAGACTATTAACTATTAACTTTATTAATAGCTTTTTAAAACTCAGTTTTCCCACATATTCATAGTAGACAGAGAGAGGCACCACCCAGATTCCTCTTCAAGGAAGGGTATGTTGCCCAGCTGCAGGGAGTGTGGTCAACAGACTGCCTCATACTGTCAGCTGCTTCAGGACCTGACTTTAGAGTTGCCTCAATGAAGGTACCTCTCTTGCTGGGACAGCCCATGTATGATGTAAAGTCCTGGCCATTTTGGCCCAGCTTGGGAAGTTGGTGCCCAATCCTTGCTCCAGAGCTTCCTGCTAGGGTAGCTAAGGATGTGTCGGGCCTGCTTCGCAGTTTGATGTCTCCCTCTGTCCTATCCTGTTTCCTCCCCCTTCCTTTCAGGGGTATTGATCCATAATAAACATCTTTCACCCCCCAAAACAGTATCCCAGCATCTCTTTCTGAAAAAGCCACCCTATGACAATTGTTGACTAGTCCATTTCTTCATTACCTTGTTTACTATCTTTATAGTATTTTAATGTTGTTTGAAAAACAAGTAATTGCATTTGCACTAGCTATTGGCCGGTTGATTATCACTTCAGAATACTATATTTAAATATCACAGTTTACTATATAACTTAATACCAGAAACATCAACATCATTCTTCATTTGCAAAATGTGATCTATTCTCACCCATTTATTTTCATGAAGGTGAGCTTCAGAGTGAGGTGGCCATTTCAAATTAGCAATAATAAGTTTAATAATAATCCATTGGGGGTTATTTTATAATTGCAATTCATTATAAGATTGTATATATAATTTATAAGAGTATATCCATATATGTATATATTATCATATTCAGCATTATGGCATTATGATAGTATTTCTTCCAAATATCCATATCATTCTCATTTGTCTTAATAAAACATTTTAAATATTTTTGTCTTTAAATACATTTCACAAATTGTTATCAGTTTAGTTCATGTTTTGTATAGTTCAGGTTTTGTTGCTATTATAATTAAAATTTTAAGAAATAATTTTATAATCTATTATTATAAACATACAACATTTCTAGTATCTTTTGTCTATTTACCTTATAGCTATTCAATTAACAACACTCATTATTTATTAATTATTTCCTGGGCTTATTTCAGAAATTGAAAACATATCATATAGCAGCAATGATAATTCTGTTTTCCTCAATATAGTAGTCATGCTTTTCATGACTACTTAAATATTATGGCTTTGGACCAAACTTCCTCATTAGCATTTTCCAAATTAGTGATGCAGTCATCTTTGCATTTTCCGGTTTTAAATTTAATGTCAACTAATACTTTAACAGGGATAGTCATAGTCATTTTTAGATTATTATTTTTTCTAATGTAGAAAGTAGTGTGTTGGATTTTCTCAAATGCAATTATTGTTATCTATTGAAAGCTTTTCTCTTTCTAGGAAATCTGATATTATCACATTACAATTTTAAAATATACTAATGTCTTTTTTATTGCTATAATACCATCTCCTTGCTTGTATTAGAACATGGCAATTGTTTTTTTACACTTGCAGTAATTTATTAAGGTTATTTCTATCTATATTTGTAAATATGTTTGGTCAGTAATTTCCTAATTTGTTTTATGATTCTCAGTTTTATCAACTATGTAAACATTGTCATCTTTTTCTATGCATCTGAAATATTTTTAAAGAATGACAATTTTTTTCTATGAAACTTTAAAAGAAAGCATCTATCAAATAGTTAGATTTAGAGGTGTTTATTTGATAACTATTTGTCCATTTCTTCCATGGTTATCATTCCTTTCATGTTTTTTAAATCTTTTCTTCATTTAATTCTGTTTTCTGGAAAATCATATATTTTATCAATATTAAATATCTGTTAACATAATATAGTTATAAACATGTCATGTTTATGTTGCTCCTCATTTCTAGTTATATTCATGATCACTTTTTTATTCTTGTTTACATTTTTATAGATTATTCTATTTTTTTATTAGAAAACAGCCATATTATAAAAATTTAGTCCATTAGTTATGCCATCATTAGTTCATAACTTATTACTTTCTGCAGTAAGCAGAAACAAGAACATAAGTTCTTCTTTGCTTTCTTTTCTCTGGATTTCCTTAGGCTTATTAGTTTATTAGTTGAATTTAGATGTTTTGGTTTGCTCATTTGGTTATATATAAAAAGTTTTGAAATGAAATGTTTTCCATTATTTTCTATAACCTGTAGTTCTTATAACTTTTTAAATAAATGCATAAAAGTGTTTTGTTTTACAGTTTCCAATATTTTTTTCATTATAGATTAATGTTTTGTGTTTATTTGAAATTTATAATTCTAAAGCATTGTGGTACAAGGTTACGGCTTGGCAATTTTTAGTTTATATGACGATTTTCTGTAAACGTTCCAAGAAACTTAAAAAGTTTCATTATCTTTGGAGTTTCCTTTTTTAATAAACCTATTAATATCCCATAGTTATTCAAGTTTTCATGCCACTTTTATGGTCTTCTTAACATGTAAATGTTCAGAGAGGTGTTACAAATTCCCTCAATAATGAGTATCTGCTAGTGACTCCTGGGTTTGTTTTGATTCTATTTTTATTATTTCTGCTTCAATCTGTGCCTAATGACTCATTTAGTATACTGTCATCATTCTGGCTGGGGCCATTAAAGAAGAGAAAATGATCACTGTTTTCTTATTTAATGTTGCTCAAAATTTATGTTGTTTGATATTGGTATTTGCACTACATCTAGTTTCTTTTGTTTTCAATTGTATATCTTCATCTATTATTTTATTTTGAAATGTCTCTGTGTATGTATGTCTACGTGTGTATTTGTTCTGTTTTCACATATTATGATTTTGTTCTTTAAATAGATCTTAGAGTTGCCTCCTCCCTGGCATAGGGGAGTGTGACCTATCATATTTGAATTTCCTAGTTTAATTTATTAGCATTGTTTCAATAATTGTTTTTGCTCTTTATGGTTCAGTTTTTCCTTGCCATTTTCTTTCTTCTTCCTTTTCATCATATGTTTATTTAATCCACAATATATATTGAACACCTTAAGTGGCCAGATATATATATTCAAAAAATATGTGAAAATCTGATTCCCCAATACATGGTAGAAAATCAACACACTACTGTTTCCCTGCCATCACTTGGCTAGGAACCATTCTTTAATTTAACTTTGTATTTTATCCAGTTTATTGTTATGTAATTTTATCTTCATATAACTTTTTCCTTTTAAGATTTTTGCTTTTCCATTTTGTGATCAATTTTCTAGCCATATTTAATCCAGATATGTATATCCAAAACTGGTATCAGTGCTCACCAGGGAATTTTTGAGGTCTTAATTTTAACTTATTGGATCAAATTTTTAATTTGCTCTACAAAAAAGTTCAGAAGCATGATATTTTGTGTCACCACACATTTGAGAATGTATTTTTATGGTCCTGAAATTTTGAACAATGGTTTAACTATGTATATATGTACCAATTACACATTTTTACCACAGAATACAGACTCAGATTACTATAGAGGAGAAAAAGGGAAATTATTATTTGTGATAATAGGCATTTTAAATTTATCATTAAATTTCAAAAATGCACCACTGACCAGTACCATAAAACTCCTAGAAGAAAACATAGGGAAACATCTTCAAGATCTAGTGATAGGTGATCATTTCTTAGACTTTACACCCAATGTGCAAACAACAAAAGAAAAAAATAGATAAATGGGAACACCTCAAAACTGGATACTTCTGTACTTCAAGGGACTTTCTCAAAAGGGTGAAAAGGGAACCAACTCAATGGAATAAAATCTTTGGAAACCACATATCTGATAAAGATTTGATATCCAGAATATATAAAGAAATCCTACAACTCAACAATAAAATGACAAACAGGCCAATTAAAACATGGGTAAAAGATGTGAATAGACATTTTTCCAAAAAGGAAATACAAATGGCTAGAAAGTACATGAAAAGATGCTCAGCTTCACTAGCTATGAGGGAAATCCAAATCAAAACCACAATGAGATATTGTCTCACACCTACTAGAATGGCCACTATTAAACAAACAAAAAACTACAAGTGTTGGAGAGGATATGAGAAATAGAACACTTATTCACTGCTGGTAGGAATGTAAAATGGTACAGCCTCTATGGAGGTTGATTTGGCGATTCCTCAGGAAGCTAAGTATGGAGTTGTCTTACAACCGGGCAATCCCGCGACTCAGAGTATATCCAGAAGATCTGAAAGCAGGGATGCAAACAGACATTTGCACACTGATGTTCATGGCAGCATTATTCACAATTGCCATAAGATGGAAACAACCTAAGTGTCCATCAGCTGATGAATGGATAAACACAATGCAGTATATACAAATGATGGAATATTATTCGGCAGTAAGAAGCAAGTCCTGAAGCATGCGACAACATGGATGAACCTTGAGGACATTACATTAAGTGAAATAAGTTAGACGCAAAAGGACAAGTATTGTATAATCTCACTAATATGAACTAATTATAATATGTAAACTCATAGCCATAAAATCTAGAATATAGGTTACCAGGAGATAGAATGAGGTTAGAGAATGGAGAGCGGTTGCTTAATATGTTCAGAATTTTTAACTAGGTAGAACTTAAATGTTTGGAAATGGATAGCAGTGATGGTAGCATGGTATTGTGCATATAATTAACAGTGCTGAATTTTGGGGGAATGTGGTGGAAAGGGGACGTTTAGAGTCATGTATGTCACCAGAAGGAAAGCTGGAGGTTAAAACATGGGAAGGTATAACAGTGAATCTTGTGGTGGACTATGACTGTGAACAACTGTACAAATATAAAAAAATTCTTACATGAACTAGAACAAATGAATGATACTATTACAAGGACTTAATAATGGAGGGGTATATGGGAAAACATGTACCTATTGCAAAATATGGACTATAGTTAACAGTAATATCTTAACATTCTTTTTTCAACAGAAATAAATGTACCACACCAATAATAGGGGTCAATAATGGGGGTGGTTAAGGGGTATGGGATGTTTTGGGTTTTATATTTTATTTGTATTTCTTTTTCTAGAGTAATGAAAATGTTCTAAAATTGATCGTGGTGATGAATGCCCAACTATGTGCTGGTAATATGAGCCTCGTTGTTTGTATACTTCAGATAGATTATATGGTGTGTGAATAGATCTCAGTAAAATTGCATGAAAAATGTACCAGTTAGATGATGTGGAATATAACTGAAATGACCAAAAACCAAATTAGTCATGTGGAGGAAAAACTTACAAAGAATTTCCACAGGGTAGGGAAACTTTAAAAAAAAATAATGAAATCTAATTATATTGTGGTGTGTTTTCTTTTTTTTTTTTCTTATATCCAATTCCTTTGCCTTCATCTCATTTAGTTTTTGCTTAATGATTTCTGGTTTTAGCTTTTTAGAGGCCATCCACCCTTGTGATTTTTCAAGAATCCTGAGTAGATGTCTTCAAATCTTTTCCCACGTCTTTTCGTAAAAACGTAGCATAGACTCTTTGTCTAAGGCTTCAGAGAAAATTTTTATTTCCATAAATTCCTGTCATTTTATTTCTTTTTCTCATCCATTATTATAAATTTTGGAGCCAAAATCATCACCATCTCAAATGAAGATTTAAGGACAAATTAATGAAGCCAGAGTTATTTCAATTAAGCATACCCAGCAGTTGCATGTTAAAATGGGGACAAAAGATTTGGAGTTGGATTCTTTCTACTTCCTGATACTCCAGAAGTTGGATTCTTTCTACTTCTTTATACTCCAAACTTGCGTGGAGTACCTCTTCTAAGAGAACTCTTCCTAACTATATCTCTACCATGAGCACTTTATTTGTGGAAAGCTATGCTTCCTAGAGTGCTTTTGGCCATCACCAGTCCACTTCCATAATCTGGCTTCCTGATCTAGCAAATGTTTGGTGAGGTTTTCATTAAAGCCAAGGAAAACAGTGGTGAGAATGGCCTATGTAGTTCCCTATTACCTTCTTTCAAAACCAGTATATATGTTCCACAGTCCTTGATGTTGGTGTCTTTTCTGCTTTGTTTTTGCACTAGATAAGCCACCTAATTCCTTTTTGTTTTTACTATGTTCTTGTGGATATTTTAGTCACAAATTGTGAGCATACAAGTGACAGATGGCTGGACATATGCCAGTTGAATTGACTTCAGCATTTCAGGGTGCTTGAAACAACCCAGATCTCCCAGCGATTTTATGCAGAGACCAACCCAAACTTCACCTTAATTGATAGAAAAATAAATTCATTTCCAGAAATAGAATTTTACAAAAGTGGAAATACATCAATGCTGCAGTATGTTTTGTTCATTTAAACACTAAAAAGCCTATTTTGAGAATTTCTTTCACACGGTACACTGTAAAGTGGTAGGAATAGGTAAGAGAGGCTGACTCATTTTCTTACTAAGTTAAATGAAGAAAACCTAATTAATTTGCCTTGAGTGGTCGTGTTTGAAGTCCCCTCTTCCTCATTTTTCACCCTTTCTCCTTCTTTTCCAGGTGTCATTGTTACTTTTTTAACCTTCTTTACTAACTCTTAATATTTTGGAAAAGAAATGAAAATAAAGTCATTGATTGGAACTCAAAATTAAAAAGAAATCCCCCAAAAGAATTCCTCCTGCTAATGTTAAGTCCCATTACTTATTTGACGTAGGTACATTTAATAACATTGAGAAAGCCTATGTTCTAATGCTTTCCTCCCTATGGATGCTGCTCTTAATACTGTAATGTTATCTAAGTCCATCTTAAGTCCTTTTTGATGAAAAAGAAACTCTAGAATAGATTCTGTACCAACCATCATGCTGAGAAAAATCAATGATACTTTCTTACTACTCAGGGTGCCCATTTTCCTTCCTTAAGCACAACTAAATTTTCAACCTGCTCTATTCTTTCATGAGCATGTTAGTTCAGAAGGGAAACCTTGCATGACAAACCACCTATAAGAACCATGAAGTGATGCTCATTCTCACATTAGATAGATGGAAGTTATAACTGGTGATTCCATTACATACTTAAGTATTTATCCAAACGAAATAGAAAATATGCATATAGCATGAGAAATAAAGCTAATTACCAGCAGTAATAGAACAAAATTACTTATACATCAGCAGTAACCATTGTAAATTGCATATTTCATATATGGTTCTTAACTGTAATGCGAAACTATTACCTACCATGCTTCAGCCTTGCTTAGCTATTACTGCATGAAATGTATGTGTTTTTCTACTCCTATTAATTCTGGAAGTCAATGGAATGAAAACATACACACCTAGCATTTTGAAATGGGTTTTGTCTTGAAAATACGTTCCTTTCATGCCTTTAGTTTGAATTCAAAATCATACCAAAACTTATGTAGGTACAAAGGGAGTTGTCATGATTTGTTAGTAAATAATATACTTTGTGTGCAAATATAAGTACATCTGAATTATAATTTTGCAAATGTACTAATGCTTATAGATGAGTAGATAGGGTAGAAATATATAGACAGATAAAGATCTGTCACTATATTGTGTCACTATATTGTGAAAACATTTAAAAATATAATTCTTATTTTTTTATCCAAGCATTGTAATATATTAGGTTTCTCAAGGATTAATAAAGCTAGGAAAAATTAAAATAATATTTAAATCCTCATATTAGTCTGGTTCTAGGCAGAAAAAGAAAGCTCTCCCCAGATAGTTCAGTAGCAAATATTTAAATGCATTGGAGGTGTCAAAGAAAAATTTCACTAATGTGAAATAGGCAAAGATGACTTCATTCAAAGACACATGCAATAGAGAGGTGAGAGACCAGAAGACTATTGTGGTAGAGAGAGGGGGAGATTAGGCTATCACAAGAGGGGAGAGAGAGCAAGGGCTCAACTCCCCTGAAGCAAAGGATAGGAGAGTGTTTAACGATTGGGATGAGCTGCTGGAAAAGTACAGGTACGGGGGGCAGGTTAAGCAATGAGGTGTGTCTATTACATGATGTTATCTCCTGAGTTTACTGTGGAGGCCAGGTGGAACATGTTCTATCTGGATTCTTAAAGGCCAAGGTGAGGGAGGTGAGGTCAAGGAGAAGCCTGTCTAAAGTTTAGTCAACCTAAGGAGATGTTAAGGCCATCTTGGTCAGTAACACAATGGGTGGGGGTTTCTTAACCTATGCTGTTTTCCAGGATCTCAGGGTCAGGTAAAATTCAGCATTGTCAGAGGGGATAATAAGACAAAAAAGCGTGACATAACCTGCAGATTAGCAATATCAGGAAGCCCTTATTCCTCCTAAGGCTGGAAAAATAAAGAGGCTAAGAAGAGGTGGTGTTAAAGCCACACAGCTGGGGCTGACAAGTATGAGCTAAGACCATGAATGGAGAGCCTTTCCTTTGAAAACTGGAATCATAGATTCCACAGAATCCTTAAGATGCAGCCACTTCCCGAGTCACTGTTTAATCAGAGAGAAAGACTGGAAATACTATAGCTTCTTCTTTTCTCCCTTTTTCCATCCTGCTAGTGCCTGTTACCGGTCAAACCGAACAGGAATCCTTTTGGCAAGGGAACCTAGGAAACTTAGTCTTCAGTGGTCAGTCTTTGATTGATACAAGTCAGAGCAGGGAAGGACAGAATGATTGGGCCAATCTCTTAAAAAAAAATGGCAGGGGCAGACATTCAACAAGAAATACCAAGAAATCATAGATGGAAACTACAGTTCATCTGTGCAAAGATCACATAGCCCCTATAGAAATTCAGTAAAGTATCAAAGGCATGTAATCACAATTTGATTTCTAACAATATTGATGCAGAAGACTTTCTGCCCCTGGAAATTTCTCTCATGCAAGGATGAGAGAGAGAGAGGGAAGAGGGGTGTTTTTCTGTTATTTGCCTAGAAAGGCTGCATTTTCCTATTCAAATGGCAAGGGTTCCTGATGAGAAAAAAAAAAAAAAAAAAGCTCATGCTGAGACTCAGAATGAAAAACACAGAGTGAATGAAGTTTGGGCATAATTACAGATATCCTAGAACTAGCCTGAAAAATGGATAAGAGACAGAGAATTTCATTTGTAAAGTTTACCTCTATGCCACATCTCTCTAAAGTGGTTTGATGGGGCTTCAGGTAAATCTCATATACATTAATAATACAGAGTAGACTCTCCTAAACTCTGAGTATTTGATTCAAACAAATAAATAATTGAGAGATACAAACAACAAGAGCTTTTTAGATTTGCTGTTATTGTACATAAAATTTGACTTTTGACTCTCAGTCAATGAAGGCCAAATATTATATATTATATAGTGACATAGCTCTCATAATCAGCATGGGAAAGCATACCAGTTATCGAGGGGAGTCATAAGTATTCCTGGAACTAGTCTTTCAAAATTTCCCACTAGAAATTCATCTACCAAACATTTTATAAAAGAGTGTACATGGCTACAATAACATTTTATAGCAAAGGTGAAAGATATATGCCATAGGAATTTTTCTCATCATTACCTAGGAGAGAATCTAACCATGTGACATTAAAACACATTTTAGAAAAGTCATTTCTTCAAGAGGCTAACTTAATGTGATATAAGTTAATGGCTTAACTGGGCATTTTTCAAAATTGCTCTGGGAATTACAAACACTATAATATTAAAAAGTGTTCCAAATGCCCAAACAAGTTTGTGAAAAAGTACTGTTGTACTATATTATAACCCAACCTGGATATTCCTATTTAATAATATCACAGCAAAGGCTCTGAAAAGAAAACTATTAAATGTTTAACCTAATGTTTCCCAAACACCTTCATCACAGACACTTTTTTTGAGACCGAGACCAGTTAACATACTGTGGGAGCAAGCTTTCATAGTTCTTCCTCCGGGAAACACAAAGCTAGTTTCATCACAGGAATAGATTTAGAATATTTAGATGCATGTATGGATATAATGTTCATTAATATCATTGGTAGTAAGCATAGTATCATTTTCTCAATTATGTGTTACACACCTGGAAATTAGTACTAACAATAATAATAAGCATACAGAACATCTCCTATAGGTCAATTAACTATAGTCTGTAAATAATTCATCTCATCACAACCAATAAAGTAGGCATTAAACCCACTTAACAGATGATAGCAAAATTTCTTTGAACACTAGAAAATAGAAATCACTTTTCATTTATAAAATTGAAAAAACACAAAACCTGAAGTGGAATTTCTAATGGCGAGGAAAGGAACCCATCTTATATCCACAGATGTGAGGTATCTATATGAAAATCCAGAGCTCTAATCAAAGACATCAATATAGGATAATTGGAAAAGTCCAAAATCTTAATGACATCTGCAAATCAAAGTCCCCCCTCTTTTTTTTAATCATATTTTTTTATTGTAGAGGACCGAAAGTCCCTTTTGTCATGCAAGGTAACATTCACAAATTCTGGGGAGAAGAGCATGGGCTATATTAGTTTATGTAATATAAACTTTACTAGTGTCCTGGTAAAAACAAGCATATGCATTTGTGTATGACATGCATAGAAAGTATAAAAGTTATACTTGATATATATGTCTATTATCTAATTTATCAAAATGAACACATTTCATTTGGAATTTTATAAAGGAGCATTATTTTTAAAGAAGAAGCACAGAAAAATGAAAAATGCTTTATTTTAAATTCAAATTGATTTTTAAGTCACATATCTGAAATAATATTTGTTACCCTATTTCCTTTTTCTGATAAATAATTTAGAAACAAAGATGTTGCCTCCTGAGTAAGTGAGATTTTAATACAGTAAACCAGTCCACTCCCTATAATTTTCTTGTTGCTAAGGAGTAAGGATTAGAAAGTCTTACAAGATATGCAATGTCTTATAAAGTATAAAGAAAGATATATTATACTATCATCATCATGTAATCCACTATAATCACCTTGTAAAGTAAATTCGTACTAATTCTTTCTGGATGCCAAGAGAATCTAGCATATTTCATACAAAGGAAAAATAGAGTGGTAATTAAACTAGAGACTGTGATTCTACATTCATAATTTTCTTACATCAACCATATTACCATTTACCCAGGAACATAAGCATTTTTTCACATCTTATTAGCAGAATTAAAGGAAATGGTTAAAAGTCATGTGCAAAAAGTATCTATCAATAGTTAGAAAACAAAGCAATAAATAAACCCTATCAATTTATATTTTTCAGAAAAATGTTTCTGTATGTTGCAGTCAATTGTTCAATTAACAGAATTGCCTTGGAAGATTTAAATTTAATCTTTCTTATAGTAAAAGGTTACTTTTAGTTCATTTGAAAAGAACAAAAGCAGAGTTAATTTGAAAAATAATAATTTTCAAAGCAAATTTTCCATGCTTTGGGTAAAGGCCTTTGAATAGTTGCAGAGTAACATTTAGAGTAAAGTGTAGAGCTGAGTTTTTGACCCTGAAATATTTAGAACTCTATAAAAAATCATCAAACCAACATATCACCATGAAGATGCAACTAAAATAAACAGTGCTAACATAAATAGTGGTGTGATTTTTAAACCAGACATATTCTAAATGGAAAAAAAGTATATGTCTATAGTTCCTAAATTTTTCCAGATCAAACTTAAGTTAATATGATCATCAGGCAAATTGTGAAATCTAGAAAAATAGGTTCAGTTGGAAGAGAATGAGGAAAATCACAGTCTAGAAATCAACAAATATAATTTTCCCATGCCAAAGTGGAGCAACCCTTATTTATTGTAGTGAGTGTGATGTAGGAATTGACTGGTACATTTCTAATCAGTGGTGAAGAGCAGACCGTTCTCTAAATGTGTGAATGGTGCTAGTACAATTAGCTCTCCATTAAAAAACAAAATTAATTTATATCTACTTGACCCCAAACATAGAAATAAATTCTAGCTCAATTAAAGAACTCCACAATAGTGTGTGTGTGTATGTATGTGTGTGTATAATAGCGGTTGAGAAAAAAAAATGTCAGTGTGGGGAAGGCCTTCCCGAAACAACAAAAGAAACCATGGATGAAAATGTTAACAGATTTTTAACATATAAAAGGTAAAATTGCTGTGCCACAAAATTATATCATAAAAAAATCAGATGATGAAGCACAAACTAGGAGATAAATATTTGCAACTCATTTTATAAACAAAGATTAGCATCCAAAAACATAAGGAGTTCCTACAGATCAATAGAAATTGACAAACAACCCAATAAAATTGGGAAAGAAAATACAAAGAGGCAAGTCAAAAAATACAAAATACAAATGTCTAATAAACCTAAGAAAATATTCACAAGGTCATTAAAATTTTATTAGAGAAGAAATTAGAATGTTGCAGAATATCATTTTTTCCTTATCAAATTAAAACAATATTACTGATACTAGGTGTCACTGACAGTGTGGGAAAATGGCACATGCATACGTTTATTGAAATTTGTTAAACAGTTTTGAAAGGTTATTTATAAGAATCTATCAAAATGGTTTTTTTAAATTAAATGACAAAACAAATACACATCTAAGAGTTTATTTTATAGAAATCCTACATGTGTGTCCAGTTATCAGTGTTCTAGATATTCCTTGCAGCATCTACTGTATAGCCTAAACAAACTAATAAACTCAAAACAGTCATCATAAGAAGAGTGGTTAAATAAATTGAGTTATATCCACTCTATGTAATACTTTGTAGTATTTTAAAAGATGGAGTACATATTGTTAAGGGAACAAAAATATTTCTAGAATAATCCTTAAATATATAAGTAACAAAATATATATGAATATCTGTGCATCCATATGCAAGTAAATGGATAGAAATTTAACTATGTAAATACCCACCAAACTGTGGACAAAGTTGATTCTCTGAGAGCTAGAATACAAGAAAGAGGACAAAAAGAGGCATTTATATTTCACTCTTTACACTTCTGTATCATTTGGATGCTTGACAACATGAATGTCTTCCTTATTATCTGTGTAGTTTAAAAAGAGGAAAAGGAAGGAAGGAAGGGAGGAAGGAAGGGAGGAAGGAGGGAAAGAAGGAGGAGAAAGGATGTACTCCTGGATTACTTGTATAATTTAAAGAAACTGAAGCAGAAAGGAAGGGAGAAAAGGAAGGAAATAGGAAAGAAGAAAAGAAGGTGGGCTGCTCTGTCATAAGGGCAGGAATTTTTTACTTTTTGTTCCCAATGCATTAGTAAATTATAAGCACATAATAACTATTTGTTAAAAGAGAGGATAAAAGGGAGGAAGAAAGAGAAAGGGAAGTTGGGAACAATTTAGTACTATGAATTCATATCAATACCTGGAAAATATAAGAATAATGAGGTGATTTCTTTTGTGATCATTTCTATTTATCCTAAATTCCTGGTAGAATCTGTTTCTAATATACCTGCCTATCAATGAAATATTTTAAAACAAAGACCTAGAAATACTAAAAACATTAGAATCTTAGAAATCAGACATGGAAACAATATCAATTTACAAAGTTCAATGTTTTAACTTTCAGTGGTAAGATTGTACTTCCTTTGAGAAAATTATTTGAAAAGCAATACACAGTTAAAAAAAATTCTTATTTTCTGCAAATGGTGTGTTAATAGTGTAGTGTATATTCCCTTGGTCATAATTTATGCCAAACTTATTTACAATTTCATATATACACAAAAGACTACCCAAAACAGAATTATGAATGGGGGAATGATAGCTGATCAAACTAGGTCAAAATAACATTTGATTCATAATGAAAATTTTATCTGTCATATATTTCCCATTGCTTCCTCCATTTCATATTTTTCTTTCCTGGATTTATATCAACAATTCTAATAAAAGCAAATATTAGGTTGTCACATGTAAGTTTATCATTTATTTTAAATGCCATTTCCTTTTAATTTTCACATATTTTACTCTTTATACCTGATATTTGCATTGGATCTCTAGTTAAATGATGGCAAAGTTTAATTGTCATTGTGGAAATGTAAATGCACATCTTATTTTTAATTTAGGTTCTCCATGTTTATTCATGTTCTCTTTTCTTTTCTGAACCCCTTCTGTCATACATTCCTCCAATGTGAAATTCTATGCTTCTAATCATATAATTTTTAAACCGAATTTTTAAGTATTAAGTAATCAATTCAACAAGTATTTATTGAGTGCTAGATGAGTACCCATTACTATTTAAGGCCCTAGGGACCCAGGAATAAAAAAGATTCACTGTCCATTCTGGAGCTTCTATTCTAGTAGGAGAAGACAGACCACAAACATAATAAATGAACTTTTATGACATCAGATTGTAATAATGGCTATTAAAATAATAAGGCAGGGGGAAAGGAATAGGGAGTGTTGGTGAAGGTAGAGCGTGAAACCACCCAAAATGATAGGAAGTGCGGAAGTGAGCCAAGCAGCTATCTAGGGGAATAGAGTTCTGGGCACAGGAGACTGTAAATAACTGAGGCAGAAACTTGCTTGATGAATCTTCCTAGAATAATGATGAGGCCAGTGCACTGGAATGGAATTGGATAAGGGTAGAAGGGTGGGAAACAAGTTCAAAGAAGTTGGGAGGGAGAGTGAGGCAGGTCATGTAGGGTTTCCTAGATCATTGTAAGCACTTCTACTTTTACCCTGAGTGAGATGGGAAAACATTAGTGACTATTGTTTGATATTTACAAATGATCTGTCATGCATTTGTAAAGATCCCTCTGGCTGCTGTCAGAGGATAGACTTTCTGGGGGCAAAGGCAGAAGCAGGGCAATAAGGAGGCTATTTTATAATACAGAGAGATGATGGTGCTTGAACCACAAATCAGATTCTACAAATATTTAGAAAGATATGGGCTAGAGGTAGCATAAGAGGGAGAAGAGTCAATGATAACTCTATTTGATGCAAGCAATAGGAACTCAATTTAGCTCACCAAGAAGGAGAACTATTGTGGGCATGCCCTTGAACTGAAACTAGAAATGAACTGTTTCATCAGGAAACTTGGCATCCTTTTGCTCCTTTTCTCCCTTCTTGGCATTGCTTCTTCTTTTTAAATGCTTGTTCTGTATTCTGTTTTGCAACCAAATGGCCTTCTTTGCTTCCTATTAAATTTTGCTCCCTCGTTATTTCAAATAGCTCAGAGCATATCATAGTGGTTCTCTTCACCTTCACCTCCTACTAGTAACTGACTAATTCTCTCAAAATTACACAGTTCAAAAGCTAACAGAGGAAGATGTCTCTTACGAGGCACTGGTGAGCCTTTATGACATAGCTGTGCTTGGGTCAGAAACTGGCACATAGTAAAAAGGGTGGCTACCTAAATAGCAAGGCCTAAAACCTCTAGGATGGCCAATTTCTCTTAGAATGGAGAAACCTTGAATGGTATTCTGACATGAGGCCTGCCCAGCCCAGGCATTGTTTGATGAGAGTTTTGTTTTGCTTTGTTTTGTTTTCATTTCTTATTTGATTTGATCTTCAATTAGTTGCCTGAAATATAATGGGTTTTAATATAACAACAGAATATTTGAAAATACAGTGAGGATGATCTTGAGAACAGAGAAAGAAGAATGATAGAATCTCAAAATTAGCCATCAATAATAGGAAACTAGAGGTGAAGAGCAGGTAACACAGTGAGACAAAACAGAATAGACCTGATGGAAAACTTTCAAAGCACCAGTGCTACATAATATGACATTTTCATATTTAAATGCTTTTGACTCAGTAGCAAGCATCATTGTCACCAAAAGGAAATGTTACCAAAAAAGGAGGTTAGATGGTTTATATATATATTGGTGGTCTTATATGTCAGCTCACACAGCAGTGTTCTTTATCCTGAAATTGAATTTTACTACCCTATGACATGTGTGTTTTGGTTTGTTTGCTTGTTTGTTTTAATATTAAATCATATTGCAAGCTCAATTGTGATCTTTCGAATCATTAAGGCCAATATCATCTTCCCCTACTGACTATTAGCATTTTAGCTAATTATCATTTTTAATAAAATGATATTGTGGCCAAACAGTTGGGCTCACGCCCTGATGTGCACAAAGCCAATTCTGTGACACCAGGGTTTTAAAGAGAGAAAGGGCTTTATTATGAGATGGCTAACGAAGGAGACAGGAGGTAAAGTTCAAATCTGTCTCCCCGAGTTGGAAGTGCTTAGAGTTCTTATTAGATTAAATAAAGGGAGGTAGGGATAGAGACATTGGCATATTATGGTTGGTTAGTAAACATTGAAATTAAGGATTGTAAATTGGCCTGTCAAGCCTCTGAATTAACTAGAATGAGCATTATTTGGCTGTAAAGGAGAAGTATGGGAAGCATCTGCTTACAGCACAGTGGTAAATCATTTGGTTAATACAGACAACTGTAATAATAATGGAAAGAAATAACAAGTAAGAGAAGTATGCTACAGTATGGTTATCAGCTAATACAAATAACTATGATAACAATGGAAAGAAATAACAAGTAAGGGAAATATGCTGGACAATGGCCCTAGTGTAAGCAATAACTGTACCTCTTAGATGGTTTATTTTTAACTGCTGTTGGTGGTTATAATTATGCTTTAATCTTGAAACAGGGACTATCCACAGGGCCAATGCAATTGTTATTATGGAAATTACTTCACTAGATACAACTTAAATGTTTGGAAACTTTTAGGTCACATAAGCCAGTCAGTTTCAAATTTGTACAACTAATGCAAGAGTGAATATCTAGCATTTGTAATGATACCACTAATATTTTCTCAAGGCATTTGGGACAGTTTCTTTTCTGGCCTTCCAAAGTTTATTACTGCTGTTGTTAAAGTCATTTCTGTATTTTATTGCTGATATACTCATTGTAGGAAATCTGAAATCTGCTGTGAATTTGTGAGTTTTATTCTTCGTAGTACATCTTCCCTGCTTGAGTGTTAAATAGTTATTGTAGAAATTTTAATCTCTGAAGTGTAATAGATTTATAATCATGTTCACATTCACTGTAAGTCTGTAAGAATAATATTCATTTAGAGTCTGGTCTAATATCCAATAACATTCACTTTATCATTGTTTATAAATTCTCTATGCTGAAATAAGTTATTTTGATGTTCAAAGACAGAACTACTATTAAAACACTAAGGATTTAAGACATAGTGGGAAACAGTAAAGATTCAATAGACATGACGGTGATGAAAACTATTGTTTTGGAAAAAAATATGCCCCTGGTCATACTTTCATGGTGATTTTAATTCTGTGATGTCATTCAGGAGTTTTAAAATTTCAGAGATCCTAAGCAGTTGTTTAATAAATATTTTCAAAAGGGAGATCTAATTTTTTGGAATTCATGGATTTTTTCCTGGCCTCTTTGACTTTGGAATAACACAAAAAATACATGAAAAATTTTCCTATATTAGGAAAAGAAGGGCTGGGATAAATTTGAGGCTAAAAACAGTATTATATTTGGATGATCTGGTTTTATAACATATGATCCCCATGAAAAAATTATACCATATGTATCTAATTAATACTAATTGCAACTTTTCTGAAGAGGACTTCAGGAATTTGGAACCAAACATACCTAGAATTTTGACTGTTATCTCATATTATGTATTCTGTTTATTGATTCATTTAAACTATAAAAGGAACAAATATAAATATTATGAAAATTTAACTTATAATATTGAAAATACAGGTTTCCCAAATAAATTAATTGCCATTGACAAAATTTAACTTTCAAATTCTACTAGTATCATTAATCTAGAAAATGCACAGTGAATCTTCCCTCTCTTGGATAAAAATAATTAAAACAATGATAGAAAAATACTATTTATTAATAAAATTGGCTAAAATTAGCATTTGATTAAAGTGAATTCTAGTCTCACAATTTGTGATATCATACAGTTTGATTGTAAGTAAAATCTTAATTTGGAAAAGGTAGCAACAAAACAAAATTTAATGACTTTTCTTTGGAATCTTTATTTAAAATTTATTTATGCAACAGAAGCTTAAAGCCCAAGCAAGCTCTAGGAGCATTAATTTTGCAGAGCAATACAATGAAAGTGAGTTTCTTAGAAACAACGCAAAATAATTAAAAACCCAAATTCTCTTCAATGCTTAATGTACTTGATTTATTCCTTCCTCCTGACTTCTCTGATACAAATGTTTAATGTTGCATTTTGTAGCACAAAGCAGTAAACAGGAATTTGGGGGAGGGTATATGTTTTCAAGTAATAGAACTTGACTTAAGCAGAGTATTATTTCAGGCTGACAGATCACAATTTCTTCAATCCTTACCTCCCTTAAGGGACACCTTCTTCCAATCTGGTTCCATTTTTATGCTGGGACCACCTCTCCCTTCAAAATAGTCTAAATGTTTAAAATGAATTCACACTGAAGTGCTGATGACTGTATCAGTATTGTTTTTTCACAAGCAACTCCTCATTCTGACTGTGAGTTATTTAAAAGTAGGAATCATGTTTTATTCATGATTCCTTTTAGGACCTCTCCTGGAGCTAAGGTACAGTCCCTATGTCTACAATTCAACCAAAAGAATTTCTTATTATAATGCTGAACAACGCACCTCTACCTGATTGTGAACCCTCTAGCTTTTTTCTAAGTTGTGCTCTGGGATGTGAAGAATTAGAAAAGGGAAGAAAATAGAAAAATTAAAGTGATTTTGGGAGGAGAGTGGGTGATAAAGTAAATGTGCAAGAAGAAAGCATGAAAAAGATGTTTGAATCAGATTGTTCCCATTTAGTTATCAGAGAAAGGGTATCTGAAAAAGGAGGAAGGAAGTGAAATGTATTGAGGATCCCATGCAGATCTCTTCCAGATATTTATTTACATCATATTATGTATTAGGTATTGTTAACCCTATTTCACAGATTAGACAGCTGAGGTCCAGAGAATTGGCCAAGATAATATAACTAGTGAGAGGCAGACTCAGAAAGACAAATAATGTCTTTCTAAAACCTGTCAAAGGAAAGGCAAAGACAATTACACCATGAGAAAATGAGTCCTCAGATTGTTTTATGTTACTAGACTTAATGTTCAGGTTTACAGAAAAATTTAGCAGATAGTACAAACAGTTCCCATATACCCATGTACCCCATCCCCCTACATTTCCCCCTATTATTAACATCTTGCATTAGTGTGTACATTTGTTAGAATTGATGAACAAAATATTTTAAACTAAAGTCCTTAGTTTACATTAGGGTTCACTTTTTGTGTTGTACAATTCTATGGGTTTTGACAAATGTATAATGTCACGTAGCCACCATTTCAACATCATACAGAATAGTTTCACCACCCTAAAAATCCTCTGTGCTCCATCTATCCATCCCTAAACCTCCCTGAACCTATGGCAACCACTGATCTTTCACTGTCTCTATAGTTTTGCCTTTTCTAGAATGTCATATTGTTGGAATCATATAGCCTTTTCAGACAGACTTCTTTCACTTAGCAACATGCATTTAAAGTTCCTCCATGTCTTTACATGGCTTGATAGCTCATTTCTTTTTATCACTGAATAATATTCTGTTTATCTTCTGTCTGTTTATCTTCTTTGGTGAGGTGTCTGTTCACAACTTTTTCCCATGTTTTAATTGGGTTTTTTATTTTCTTCTTGTTGAGTTTTAAGAATCTTTCGCATATTTTGGATACAAGTCCTTTATCAGGTGTGTGTTCTGCAAATGTTTTCTCCCAGTCTGTGGCTTATCTTTTCATTTGCTTAACAGTGTCTTTTGCAGAGCACAATTTTTAAATTTTAATGAAGTTCAACTTACACATTTTTAATTTCCTGGATCATACTTTTGGTGTTATATGTAAAACTTCATTGCCAAATCCAAACCAAACTTAAACCCAAAGTCACCTAGATTTTCTCCCACATTACCTTCTAAAAGTTTTCTTTTACTTTTTTTAATTTTACATTTAGGTCTACGATTCATTTTGAGAAAGGTGTGAACTCTACATCTAGATTTTTTTTTTTTTTTTTTTGCATGTGGATGCACCATTTGTTGGAAAGACTATCCTTACTCCATTGAATTGCCTTTTGTCCTTTGTCAGAGCTCAAATTGACTATATTTGCATGTGTCTATTTTGTTCCACTGATCTATTGTCTATCCTTTTGCCAATACCACACTTGCTTGTTTACTGTAGTTTTATAGTAAATTAAAAAAAAATAAGCATGGTAATGTCATTCCCTGAACTTTGTTCAACTTTTTCTGCATTGTGTGGGTTATTCTAGGCTGTTTGGTTGTTTTTAACTGACCAGTCAAGAGCACATACAGTGAAGAAATTCATTGAATGCTTCTCCAAGGAAAAATGTTATTTTCTTTCTCTTACCATTATATTAATCAGGAGGTGGAAGCTTACACTTTCTATAGAATAGAATAAGTCCATTAGGGTCTATACTTGATTGGTTAAAAGAAGTCCTAATGTTCATTGATCTTGAAAGAGTCTTAGTAGCAACCATGTAGTTGTGCCATCAGATCTTCCTTCCAGAGAGAACCTGAAAAGGGGAGGGTAATTAGCTAACAGCCTCTAGCTGCTACACCCTTGGATCCATCTCAGTGTTTCTGCTGAGGCCATGCTCTTCCCAGGCCAGTTCCAGCCAGTGACTGAACACAGTGGGTATACAAGAAGTATGCCACACCTGCCAAACACGGAAAACCTTTAATGGTCAGTCTTTACTCTGAGATTTCCATCATTCTCGCCAAGACTTTCTCAAAGCTGCACTACCTTCTGAGGCTCTTCCTACCAAATTCTCCTTTCTTCTCTTTCCCCTTTTACAGGTGTCAGGCCTGCATTGAAATCTGAAGACTCTCCCATCTACCCCTATTCCTGCTTCCCTTTATCCTTCAGAGGCATTTCTCCTAATAATTCTATTGCATCTCTAACTCCATTTTATTGTCTGTCTTTCAGAAGACCCAAACTGGCACAGTATTCAGTTAGTGCTGTTGGGGTTCAATGGACTAAAGTTTCTGAAAGTTCATAGATTCAAGGCACATGGAACAGAGCTTCCCCAGCTAAGCTTCTTGGCTCCCAGCCTAAAGTAGTTTTCAGCTAACCTACAGATACATAAAGGAGTCCAACTGCAGAGCCACCAAGCTGAGTCCAATCTAAATTAACTGACCCTCAGGGAGCTCTAATAATAAATGATGTTTTTTTTAATCATTGAGCTTAGGTTGGTTTTTCCTGTAGCAAAAGCTACCTGATCCAGTGGTTCTCAGCGATCTATACTTGTCAGTCAAAAAATACTAGAATCAAATAGTTCTAACATAGATAGGATGACTTTATAAATGAAAAGTTATACATCTAGCTTTATGGTGTTTTTCTCTAAGTTACCAAAGTCAAGAGAAGCTTTAGCACAGAAAAACAAGCCTGGTAGAGGAAAGCTAAATGAGGATCCAGCTCTAATACAAAGGTGTAAGCAAAAATAAAAGACCAGTCCAACAAGGCAGATTTAGAGCATTAGAGGAAATTCTCAAAGAAGCTGGAACTCAACAGCAATGTGTTTAGAAATACAACCTATTCCATGCTCAGCACCTGACAAGATAAGATATATTAGGTTGCTAGTAGAGGAAGTAAATAGAATCGCTATTTAATAGGAATTCTAAAAAGCTCTGGTAGGTGAAGCCCAGCATTAGAGAAACAGAGGGAGTAAATATATTGTACACACAATGCCAACCACCAGAAGGAGGTTAATGGGGAGAAAAGGTACTGAATTTTTCTTTTCCTTTTCATTAAAGGCAGTGTGTTCTTGCTCTTGCTCTCACTCTCTCACCCTCCTCCTCTCTCTCTCTCCCTCTCTTTTTCAATATAGTGACAAAGTTGCCTTATGCAAAGGAAAAATGAGCAGAAATTGATTCAATTTGATATATTTGCTATGATCCTACCCATTGCATATTCTGAGCACTCTGATATCAGTACTTTAGGCTGTGTATATACGGAAAAATATACATGAGTTCCTCAAAAATGTAAACTTGGAAGAAAAGTATCACCTATGTGAAATATCTAAGCTTGAAATTTCAGATGTAAAGATGTCTACAACAAAGGTTCTTTTAAGCAAATTATTGTGTGGAGATGGATAATCACAATAAAATAAAAAGTGCAATAAAAAAGGCATGCATAGAATGCTACAGGGAGGAAAAGAGTGGCAGGAGGGTGAATCAGAGATGGCAACTTAGAAGAGATAAGTTACAATTTCTTTTAAATTCTGAGACAGAAGTGTTGAGAAATAAGTCTGGAAAGATAAGCAGAGACCAGGACTTAGAGACCATACACGCCATGTTAAGAGTGGAGACATTTCACTGTACCTTAAGTTACTGGGGATGTTGGAGATTGAATCATGTTCCTAAAAAAGGTCCCTACCTCTGGTCCTGTGGGTGTGAACTCACTTGTCAACAGGACCTTTGAAGATGTTATTACCTAAGGTGTGCCTAAACCAAATGAGGGTAGGCCTTCATCCAATATGGCTGAAGTCCTTATAATCAAAGGATATAGAACACAGAACAGAAGCCATGGGAGGGGAAAGAAACCAGAACTCAATGGAACTGGAGGTGAAAGGAGAAGATATCGCCATGTGTGTTGCCATGTGACAGAAAAGCAAAGGACCAAGGATTGCTGACAACCAGCCCCAGCACACCAGTCTGCGGGGAAAAAAGCATCACCTTGCTGAAGATTCAACTTTGGACTTCTCATTGCCTCAAAATCTTGAGCCAATAAATTCCCACTCTTTAAGCCAACCCATTGTATGATATTGTTCTAGCAGCTGGGGCACTAAAGCAAGGGGTCATTATGAAATTTTAGTTGCATGTGTTAGAGGGAGTGTAGGAAGGTTAAATATTAGGAAAATTTTTATTTGAGATATATTACTTAGAGAATAATATGGAGGACAGATTAAAAGTATTTAAAATTATTTCCTGTTTAGTGATGCTTAAGGATCTAGCAGAATTAAGACAAAATATTGTTTTTCAAAAATTAGGGCTGCAAAGCATACTTAATTTGTATTTGAGCAAATTTTGTAAGTGAATACTATGCTAAGAAAAAAGAAATTTATATCAGGAGACAGTTCTGCTTAAATTTTGAAGTGCTTGGAAAGGCATATGAACATTCTGGAAATTTTCACCCTAGAGACTAATTAAAAAGATAGCTGAAGATAAGTTGCCACTCTGATTTAAAAGCCTTACCACAGCTACAATTTAGAGAAACAAGGAGATAAAAGGGATATTCTATACTATGTAAGATAGATTTTTCTAAAGATGAAAATTTTCCATTAATAAATATTCATTGTTTTACACGAAATTCTCCAAGAAAATCATTTGACTAAAGGAAGGGTTAAGTTTTTAAACCAAGATAAATCAGTTTTGGAAGCATTAATGGAGAATGTAAGTTAAAATTTTTGCAGAAGTAGAACCTACTGCTTTGTTATTATGGATTTTTCCCATCCTGATCAAATTTTACCTTTGTAATTTTGTTTACTGAGATGCAGTCTAGACATAGGCAATCTACTTTTAAAAAATTATTATACTAACATATTTATAACCTAAAACTTCCCCTTTTAATGACATTCAAATATAAAAATCAATGCTGTTAATCACATTCACAATGTTGTGCTAACATCACCACCTTTCAATACCAATATTTTGCACCACTCCAAACAGAAATTCTGTGCCAATGAAGCATTAACTCCCCATTCCCTATCCCAACCCCAGGCCCTGGTAAACTGTATTCTAGTTTCTGAATATCTGAGTTTGTTTATTATAATTATTTCATACCAGTGAGAGTCTATAGTATTGGTCCTGTTGTGTCTTGCTTATTTCTCTCAACAATGTATCTTCAAGGTTCATCCATGTTGTCACATGTATAAGAACTTCATTCCTTTATATGGCTGAATAATAGTCCATTGTGTATATGTGTGTGTGTATACACACACACACACATTTTCTTTATCAATCCATCTTTTATTAATGCAATTTTATTGAGATATATTCATACACCATACAATCCATCCAAAGTATACAATCAATGGCCCACAGTATCATCATATAGCTGTGCATTCATCAACACAATCAATTTTAGAACATTTTCATTACACCAAAAAGAAAAAAGTAAAAGAAAACCTGACACATCCTATACCCCTTAATCCACCCTATTATTGACCCCTAGTATTGGTGTAGTACAGTTTGTTGCTGTTGATGTAAGAATATTAAGATATTACTGTTAATTGTAGTCCATAGTTTGCAATAGATACATTTTCCCCCATACCACTGTATTACTAACTCCTTGTAATAGTGTCATTCATTTGTTCCAGTTCATGAAAGAACATTTTTATATTTGTACAGTTGATCACAGTCATTGTCCACCACAAGATTTACTGTGTTATACACTCCTATGATTTAATCTCCAACTTTCCTTCTGGTTACATATAAAGCTCTAAACTTCCCCTTTGCATCACATACACTCACAATTCAGCACTGTTATTGTACTCACAGTAATGTGCTACCATCACCTCTATCCATTTCCAGACATTTAAGTTTGGCCTAGTTAAAAATTCTGCAGATAATAATCAACCGCTCCACATTCTTTACCTTCATTCTATCTCCTGGTAACCTATATTCTATATTATATTGCTATGAGTTTACATATTATAATTAATGCATATTAGTGAGATCATAGAATAGTTGTCCTTTTGTGTCTGACTTATTTCACTTAATGTAATGTCCTCAAGTTTCATCCATGTTCTCACATACATCAGGACTTAATTCTTTCTTACTGCTGAAGAATATTCCATCATATGTGTAAACCACATTTTGTTTATCCATTCTTCAGTTGATGGACACTTGATTGTCTCCATCTTTTGGCAATTTGTGAATAATGATGCTATGACCATTGGTGTGCCAGTGTCTGTTCATGTTCCTGCTTTCAGATCTTCTGAGTACGTACCGAGTAGTGGGATTGCTGGGTCATAAGGCAACTCTGTACTTAGCTTCCTGAGGAACCAGCAAGAAGTCCTCCACAGTAGCTGTACCATTTTACATACAGTTTTGAAGCTAGGAAAGATCCAAAACCAAGGTGGCATCAAGGTGATACTTTCAGAAGACTATGATGTTCTGGGGATGGCTCCTGGTGATACTTGGTCCTTAGCTTTTCCGTCACATGGCAATACACATGGCAGCCTCTTCTGTCTTCTCTCTTCTCTTCCAAGTTCCCATGATGTACATTCAGCTTCTGGCTGCTGCTTCTTTGGCTTTCTCTCTCTTTGTGACCTTCCCTTTAAAGCCTTCAGTGATAGGGTTAAGATCCATCCTGACTAATTTCCCTGGCAATGCAGGATATGACCCCTGGGGATGAATCTGGACCCAACACCATGGGATTCAGAACATCTTGACCAAAAGGGGGATGCGAAATGAAATTAAACAAAGTTTCAGTGGCTGAGAGATTCCAAATGGAGTCGAGAGGTCACTCTGGTGGGCATTCTTATGCACTATATAGATAACACCTCTTAGGTTTTAATGTATTGGAATAGCTAGAAGTAAATACCTGAAACTACCAAACTCCAACCCAGTAGCCTGGACTCTTGAAGATGAGTGTATAGCAATGCAGCTTACAAGGGGTGACAGTGTGATTGTGAAAGCCTTTGAATTGCAGTCCTTATAACCAGTGTATGGATGGATGAGTAGGAAAATGAGGACAAAAAACTAAATGAAAAATAGGATGGGGGGCTGATTTGGGTGTTCTTTTTTACTTTTATTTTTTATTCTTATTTTCACTTTTTCTGGTACAAGGAAAATGTTCAAAAAATAGATTGGAGTGATGAATGCACAACTATATGATGGTACTGTGAACAGCTGATTGTACACTTTGGATGATTGTATGGTATGTGAATATATCTCAATAAAATTGAATTTAAAAAGTCATTAAAAAAAAAAGATCCATCCTGACTGAGTTGAGCTGCACCTTAACTGCTGTAGCCTCATCAAAACATCCTATTTGGACATTATCAACATAGTGATGTAAACAGCTACTGAAAACTCCTCTCCAGAGATTCAATAGAAGAAAAGGACAATTCTGAATTGTTTGAAACTCTGGAGGAGGATATAGACTGGAAAAGTACCCTGCAGATGCTGAATTGAAGAAAGAGAAGAAATATCAGGTAGGAATCTTCCATCCCAGACCAACCAGTCCTCCCCTCTCCCCCTCACTCTGTCTCCATGTGGGAAAGGCATGGAATCAGCAGATGGGTCTCCAACCACCAAGACACAGATTTTAAAATCTTTCACAGCAGTGAAACAAGCCCCCACTGTTCGAAGACTCAGGGGACAGGGGAGGACATTTCAAGATCCAGGTCAGTGAGGGACAAAGACACTGAAAGAATCTGGACAGAGACTGCGGTTCCAGCCATGGGTCTGAAAACTCTTCCCCCACCCTTGAAGGAAGCAGCAGCCGGTGGCTGTTTCCTTGCCTTTGGGATGGCTAGAATACTCGGTCAGCTGAGGGAGTACACTGCCACAGGTGGAGTCCCACATTGAGACAGATTTTGGCTGGAAAAGTGAGGTTATAAGAATCCCACAGTTTCAGCTCACCTGTGTAGATGCCTGTGTTTGGAAGCAAAGCAGCCTCTGAGAATAATTAAGTTACCAAACAGCGCCATTGACTGGACAGTCTGGAAAGTGAAAGGGAATGGAAACACTTTTAAAAAGATGCTCCAGACCCTTTATTAGGACCACAGGAGCTGGTCTACATGCCCTGCACAGAAACACAGCCCTGTTTTGGCTGAGAAATATGGACAACCCAACTGTTAAAGGAGTGCTCTAAAACAAACCCAGGTCTTGCTTGCTAGTGGAAAACAGAGTACCACTGGAAGTCAGCAGATCTATATTACCACACACAGTGAATTGCTGAGGTGCCCAGTGCTTACCTCCTATCCCTGTGGCATGCCATGGTGGGTGCCTGATTTTGGGGGAAAACTGGAGGGCAGAGCTAATCTGACAATTGGCCAGTGAGAGAAACAACAAGATATACAGATCAAAGAAAACCAACAAAAAAACCCAAGACAAAAGAGAGAAAACAAACTCCAGAATAAACTAATCAAGAAAATCAGATGCCTAGACATCAAAAAATCATGAGCCACACCAGGAAGCACAAAGAAATGGCCCAGTCAAAAGAACAAACTAATACCTCAACTGAGATTCAAGAGCTTAAACACCTAATTTAAGATGTTCAAACAAATCTTCTAAATCAAATCAATGTGTTGAAGTAAAATGTGACAAAAGAGATGAAGGATAGAAAGAAGACAATGGATGACTGTACTGGCTTGTATATTTTATGTTCCCCAGAAAAAGTCATGTTCCTTGATGCAATCTTGTGGGGGCAGACATATTAGTGTTGATTAAATTTGGACCTTTGGATTAAGTTGCTTCCATGGAGATGTGACCCACCCAAATGTAGGTGATAACTCTGATTAGATAATTTCCATGGAGGTGTGGACCCACCCATTCAGCATGGGCCTTGATTAGTTTTACTAGAGTCCTATATAAGAGCTCAGACTGAAGGAGTTTGCTGCTGCAACTTACAGAGACATTTTTAAGACAGCCATTGAAAGCAGAGTTTTGCTGATGCTTTGGAGGTACTAGCCCAGAGTTTGCCCCAATAGGCTGATACAGAGACATTTTGGAGAACACCATTTTGAAATGCAACCTGGGAGCACGAAGATGCCAGCCACGTGCCTTCCCAGCTAACAGAGGTTTTCCAGATGACAATGGCCTTTCTCAAGTGAAGGTACCCTATTGATGATGCCTTACTTTGGACACTTTATGGCCTTAAGACTGTAACTTTGTAACCAAATAAACCCCCTTTATAAAAGCCAATCCATTTCTGGTGTTTTGCAAAATGTCAGCATTAGCAAACCAGAACAGTGACCATAAGGAAGAATTTGTAAACAAATGGCAGAACTTATGGGAATGAAAGGCACCATATAAGAGATGAAAAGCACAATGGAGACATACAACAGCAGACTTGGAGAGGCAGAAGAAAGGATTACTGAACTAGAGGACAGGACATCTGAAATCCTACACACAAAAGAACAGATGAGGAAAAGAATGGAAAAATCTGAGCAGGGTCTCAGGGAACTGAATGAAAACATGAAATGAATGAATATACATGTTATAGGTGTCCCAGAAGGAGAAAAGATGGGAAAGGGGGCAGAAAGAATAATAGAGGAAATAATCAAAGAAAATTTCCCATCTTTTATGAAAGGCATAAAATTGCAGGTCCAAGAAGCACAGCATACCCCAAACAGAATTGATTCAAATAGACCTACTCCAAGACACTTACTAATCAGATTGTCAAATGTGAAAGACAAAGAGAGAATTCTGAAAGCAGCAAGAGAAAAGCAATCCATCCCGTACAAGAGAAGCTCAATAAGACTAAGTGTGGATTTCTCAGTAGAAACATGGAGGTGAGAAAGCAGTGGTATGATATATTCAAAATACTGAAAGAGAAAAACTGCCAACCAAGAATCCTATATCTGGCAAACCTGTCCTTCAAAAATGAGGGAGAGATTAAAATATTTACAGATAAACAGACACTGAGAGAGTTTGTGAACAGGAGACCTCCTCTACAAGAAATAATAAAGGGAGTGCTACAGACAGATAGGAAAAGACAGGAGAGAGGTTTGGAGAAGAGTGTAGAATTGAAGATATCAGGAGATAGAAAGAGAGTAAAGATGTGGCACTTGATGCTGACGGAGTACAGAATGTTCAATAGGATTGATTGTATAGATCCAGAAATGGATAGCATAATACTGTGTGATGGTAGCACAATATTAAATACTCTGAATAAAGATGACTGTGAGTATGGTTGAAAGAGGAAGGTTAGGGACATGTAGGACACTAGAAGGAAAGACAGAAGATAAAGACTGGAAATGTATAATTTAGTGAAACATTGAGTGATCAATGATTGTGATTAAATGTACAAATTTAGGAAAGTTTTTACATGAGGGAGAAAAATGAATGCCAACTTTGCAAGGTGTTGAAAATGGGATGGTATTGGGGTACTGGGGAAAAATACAATCAAAGCAAACTAGTGTCTATAGTTAAGAGTAACATGTAATATGCTTCCATTAATTGTAGCAAAGGCAATATACCAAAGCTAAATATCTATAAGTGTGGGATATAAAGGAGGGGTATTGGATTCTTGGCATTGGTATTGTTGTCTGACCTTTTTATTGTATTTTATTTTATTTTTATTTTATTTTTTCTTTTTTTCAGTCATTGTTTTTTCTCTTTTGTTTTCTTTTTTTATTTTTCACATCTTCCTCTTTGTGAAAAACATGGAAATGTTCTCATAGATAATAGTGGTGAATGTATAACGATGTGATTATACAGGGAACCATTGATTGTTTACTTAGGAGGGAATGTATGGTGTGTTAATACAATTGTCTAAAAAAATAAACAGAGGAATAACTGTGGGAGAAAATGTGGAGAGAGGGATGTACCTAATCACCATTTGTGGGGAAGTAGAATGGTGCAGACCGTCTGGAGGGCAGTGTGGTTGTTCCACAGGAAGCTAAGCATGGGGTTGCCATATGGTCCTGTAACCCTGTTTTGGGGTATATACTTGGAAGAATTGAAAAGAGGGACATGAATGGGTTTATGGTGGCAGTATTCATGATTTGCAGTGGATGGAGGTGGCCTAAGGATACACTGACTAATGAACAGAATGGCCAACTGTGGTGTATACATATAATGGAACATTGAGATACTACAAGAAGGAATGAAGTGGTGAGGTATGCAACTAGGTGAAGGGACCTTGTGGACAGTATATTGAGCAAAATAAACCAGAAATGAAAAAGCAAACATTTTAATGCCACACTAATATGGAGTAACAATAATGTGCAAACTCAGAATTGAATCTGAGAGCATAGGTTATCAAGGGAAGGTTTATTGTAAACATTCCTAGATTGTAAGCTCTTACAGCTGGTACATCTATTCCTGAGTTGTAATGGCTATATCTAAATTCTGAGATGCTGAGCTTTTTGTGTATAACTTGTTTGGTCCCTGGAACTTTGGGTATCTCTGTGACACCTGAGACTCAGAGCCAGAGTCCAGCAGCTATGAATGTCAGCATTACCCCATACAGCAAAATGTTGGAGTCTGAATAAGAGATCAGACTTCAATTAGAGATGTGAACAAAATGGACTTGGTTAGGACTAAGGTAAATCAGACTTCAGGGTAAAGGACGATATTGTTGGTGTTTTAAAGCTTCAACTTCTATGTGAGCCCAAAGGAAGAGATGTTTATTGGGTACAAAATATATATTTTTTGTAGCACACTATATAATTTAACTTGTATGGTCAGTTTTTTTCAAACACACAATTACATGGAACTTGGAATAGAGAGTGAAATCTGGTTGGTTTGTAAAGTTAGTGTGACACCCCAATACATCCCAGAGTAATTTGGGTAGAGAATAAAAGTATATTTGCAAAACCCCCTTGAGGTCCTGGGAGAAAATGTGGAAATATTAAAGTTCCCCACCTGGGGAATTACTGATATTCTCACAATCATTGGGGTCTAACAATTTAGAAGGCTGAGCCCTTGATCTTGGGCCTTGCCTTTATGAAGCTTGTTACTGCAAAGAAGAGGCTAAGCCTATGTATAATAGTGCCTAAGAGTCACCCCAAGAAAGCATCTTTTGTTGCTCAGATGTGGTCTCTCTCTCTAAGCCATCTCTGTAGGTAAACTCACTGCCCTTCCCCCTACATGGGACATAACTCTCAGGGGTGTAAATCTCCCTGGCAATGTTGTACATGACTCATGAGGATGAGCTTGGCTCTGGCATCATGGAATTGAGAAAGCCTTGTTAGACCAAAATTGGGAAGTGAGATGAAACAAAATGAAGTTTCAGTGACTGAGAGATTTCAAATAGAGTTAAGAGATCATTCTGGAGGTTATTCTTATGCATTATATAGATATACCTTTTTAGTTTTTAGTGTATTGGAATAGCTAGATGGAAATACCTGAAACTGTGGAACTGCAACCCAGTAGCCTTGATTCTTGAAGACAATTGTATAACTATATAGCTTACACAATGTGACTGTGTGATTGTGAAAACCTTGTGGCTTTCATTCCCTTTATCCAGTGTATGGACAGATGAGTAGAAAAATGAGGACAAAAAGTAAATGAATAGTTGTGAGGGATGGGGGTTATGGGATGTTTGGGGTGTTCTTTTCTGCTTTAATTTTTATTTATTTATTTGTGTGTGTGTGTGTGGTAATGAAAATGTTCAAACATTGATTATGGTGATGAATGCACAACTATTTAATGGTACTGCAAACGATTGTACACTGTGTATGACTGTATGGTTTGTGAATACATCTCAATAAAATTGAATTTTTTTTTTAAAAAGGTCCTATTTACAAGAGTTCACACCCACAGAAATGGATTAAGTTTAAGAACATGTTTTCTTCAGGTACATAACTAAAATCCAGCACATCAGTGGAAGCTGGAAGAGGAAGAGGACACCACTATGTACCTTGCCATGTGACAGAATCACCAAGTAACCCCAAAGATTGCTGGCCAGCCACAAGATACTGCCCACAGAAGGAAACAAACCTTCTAGCTTCTGAAACTCTGAGCCAAAAAATTCCTGTTGTTAAATCAATCTATTGTATGGTACTTCTTTTAACAGCTGGGGAATTAAAACAAAGTCTTTTTCATCTTTAGTTAAATTTATTCATAGATATTTTATTATTTTAACTGCTAATGTAAATTGAATTTTCTTCTTGATTTCCTCTTCAGATTGTTCATTAATAGTGTACATAATACTAATATATTGCACATTAATCTTATTCCCAGCCACATTGCTGAATTTTTTTATTAGCTCATGTAGCTTTGTTGTTTGGATTTTCTATATATAGACTTATGCCATCTGCAAAGAGGGGAGTTTTCTTCTTCCTATTCAATTTGGGTGCCTTTTATTTCTTTTTGTTGCCTAATTGCTCAGGCAAGAACTTCCAGTACAATGTTGCATAATAGTGAAGACAGAGGGCAACACTGTCTTTTTCCTAATCTTTAGGGAAAGTTTCAGACCTTAACTATTGACTATGTTGTTAACTGCGGATTTTTCATATATGCTGTTTATCATGTTGTGGAAATTTCCTTCTATTCCTAGTCTTCTAAGTGCTTTTAGCAAGAAAGCATTCTGTATTTTGCCAAATTCCTTTTCTGCATCAACAGAGATAATCATGTATTTTTCCTTTTTTATATTAATGTGGAGTATTACATTAATTGATTTCCTTATGTTGAACCACTCTTGCCTACATGGGATAAATTCCACTTGACCATGGAGTATAGTTCTTTTAATTTGGGATTGGTTTGTTAGTACTGTATTTTGTTGAGAATGTTGCATCTATACTCCCAAGAGTTATTGGTCTATAATTTTCTTTTCTTGTGGTATCTTGTGGTATTGGTGTTAATGTGATATTGGCCTTGTAGAATGAGTTAGGAAGTGTCTACTCCAATTCAAATTTTGGAAAAATTTGTGCATGGTTGTTGTTGATTCTTCTTGGAATGTTAGGTAAAATTCACCAGTGGAACCATTTCATCCTGGGCTTTTCTATTTTGGGAATTTTTTATTACTGATTCAATCTATTTACCTATTATTCATCTGTTGAGATTTTCTGTTTCATCCAGAGCCAGTGTAAGTAGTTTGGGTGTTTCTAGGAATGTGTCAATTTTATCTAGGTTATCTAATATATTGCTTTACAGTTGTTGATAGTATCATCTTATAATCCTTTTGATTTCTGTGAAATCAGTAGTAATGTCTCTCCTTTCATTTCTGATTTTAGTTATTTGTGTCCTTTCTTTGTTCTTTGTCAGTCTAGCCAAAATTTGTCAATTGCATTGGTCTTTCCAAATAAGAAACTTTTGGTTTAGTTTATTTTCTCTATTGTTTGTTTATACTCCATTTCACTTATCTCTGCTCTAGTCTTTTTGTTATTTCCTTTATACTTGCTTTGGGTTTAGTTTGTTCTTTTTCTATATCCTCCCTTTGAGGTTAGGTCTCTGATTTGAGATCTTTCTCCTTTTTTAATGTAAACATCTAGAGCTATAAATGTCACCTTTCAGCACTTCCTTTCCTGCATTTTATAAGTTTGGTACACTGTGGTTTTGTTTTCATTTTCATCAAGAAATGTCCTAATTTGCCTTATGATTTCTTCTTTGACCCATTGGTTATTTAAGAATGTGTTGTTTAATTTCCACATATTTGTGAAATTTCCAGGTCTCCCTGTTATTGATATCCTGCTTTAGTCCATTATGGTCAGAGAAGATACTTTGTATGATATCAATATTTTAAAATTTATAGACTGTTTTGTGACCAAACATATGGTCTATGTTAGAGAATGACCCATATGCACTAAAGAAGAATGTGTTTTCTATGGCTGTTGGTTGAAGTGTTCTATATGTGTGTCTTAGGTCTAGTTGGTTTATAATATAGTTCAAGTCTTCTATTTCCTTATTGATCTTCCATCTGTATGTTCTACCCATGATTGAAAGTGGTGTATTAAAGTCTCCTACTATTAATGTAGAAGTGTCTATTACTCCCTTCAAGTCTTTCAATATTTGCTTCATATATTTTAGGGCTCATTTGTTAGGTGAATATATATTTATAATTGTTTTTTTTTTCTTGTTGAATATACTCCTACACCAGAATATAGTGACCTTCTTTGCCCTTCAAAATAGCTTTTAACTCAAAGTTTATTTTATCTGATATTAATATAGCTAGTCCTACTCTGTTTGGGTAACTATTTGCATGATATTTTTTCCCATCATTTCACTTTCAAGGACTAGTGTCTTTGAATTTTAGGCAAGTCTCTTATAAACACATACAGTTGGGTCATGTTTTTTTTTAATCCATTTTGCCAATGTCTGCATTTTGACGTAAAAGTTTAAAGCAGGCAATGTTATCAAGATGGCAACATAAACAGCTACTGAAACTTCTCCCCAGAGATTCCATGAAAAAAAGGATAATTCTCACTTGCTCAGAACTCTGGAGAAAGGTAAAGACTGAAGAAGGATCCCACAAATGCTGAATCAAAGGAAGAGAAAATATCAGGTAGGAAACTTCCATCCTGGACTGGCCAGTCAGCTCCCCTCCCTCTTACTTGGTACCACACAGCTTGGGAAATGAACAGAAGCAGTAGCTGGGAACCCTCCCACCTCCCACTGGGAACAGAGACTATATAATCTCTCACAGCAGTGAGGCAGATCCCCACCCATATCCAGACACAGACACCCATGCCCACAGAGACCCATGGCAGGACTTAAACCATGAGGGAGGGCAGAATACAAAAGGGCAACAAGGAGGAATTTCCAAAATGGAGGATTAGGGAGGGTACTGAAAAATCTCCCTAAAAGCAGTAACTACTCAGGCAGAAAACACACAAATCAACTGTTTGGGGACCCAGAGGACAGAGGAGGGTACCCAACCCTATTTTGGCAGAAAAATACGGACTACCCAACTGTCAAAACAGGGTCATAAAACAAACCCAGGCCTTGCTGCCCAGCAAAAATCAGAGCACTCCTAGGCTGGCTGCTGGCTGGGGAAGTTGAACCTCTCAGTACCTCAGCCTGAAGTCTTTCCACGTGGGAGCCTGGGAATCACCAAACATATTGTGGGGTCTCAGCAGGGGTACACAGTGCCCACCACCTACACCTTGAGTTGGTGACTTTCAGCACAAACACAGAACTGCAGTCTTGACTGGATTATTGCCTGATTGGATCCCAGCCCAAAATGGCTGCCACAGTCAGTGAGAGGTAGGGTTGTGAGGAAGGGGTGGCCCAAGATCACCATCTGCTCAGAAGACAAGGAAAGTGAAGTCTGGCAAAGTCCTTTTTTGTCCATCCCATAATGGACTTCCAAAAAGGGTTGTACCTCTTGTGTGAGGCCCTGGCCCTGGTTTGGCTGGGAATTACTGACGAATCAAGTGCCAAAGGAGACATTCAATGCAAACCCAAGTAACTACAAAATCATAGCTGAGCAAGAGAAATCAAGTTTCAAATTAACCTTATCAAGATAATCAAATGCCAAGAAACCAGCAAAAAATCACAGAGCACATGAAGAAGCAAGAAGATATGGCTAAGCCAAATACCCCCCCCCCCAAAAAGCTGGAGGGGACACAGAATTTGGAACAACTAATCAAAGATGTTCATACAAATCTCCTAAATAACTTCAGTGAGTTGGCTGAAGAGATAAAAGATATTAAGAAGACACTAGAAGGGGATAAAGAAGAATTTGAAAGAATAAATAGAAAAATAGATTTTATGGAAATGAAAGATACTATATATCAAATTAAAAATATGCTAGAGACACATGAGAGCAGATTTGAAGAGGCAGAAGAAAGAATAAGTGAACTAGATGGCAGAGAAAATGAATTTGAATGCACAAAAGAACAAATGGTGAAAACAATGGAAAAATTAAACTTGCATCCCAGGGAAATGATTGACAACATAAAATGCACAAATTTAAGAATCATTGGTGTCCCAGAAGGAGAAGAGAAAAGGGCTAGGAAGATTATTTGAGGAGATAATTGGGGAAAACTTTACAACCCTTATAAAGACATGAATATGCAAATAAAAGAAGCCCAAAGGATTCCAAATAGAATAAATCCAAATAGACCCACTCCAAGACACACACCTATCAGATGTCAAATGCTGAAGAGGAGGAGAGAGTCCTAAAAGCAGCAAGAGAAAAGTGAATCACCACATACAGGGAAGCTACATAAGACTAAGCATTGACTACACATTGGGCACCATGGAGGCGAGAAGCCAGTGCTATGAAATATTTAAGATTCTGAAAGATAAAAATTGCCAGCCAAGAATTCTTTATCCAGCAAATCTGTCCAACAAAAGTGAGGGAGAGTTTGAAATTTTCACAGATAAACAAATGTTTAGAGAATTTGTTAACAAGAGCCATGCCCTACAAGAAATACTAAAGGAAAGTCTGTCACCTGAAAAAAAGCAGGAGAGAGAGGTCGGGAGAAGGGCACAGAATTGAAGAGTATTAATAAAAGTAAATTAAAAGACAAAAAGAGAGAGGGAAAAAATAGATCTGACAAATAAGAACCAAAGGATAAGATGGTTGAATCAAGAACTGCCTTTACAGTAATAACTTTGAATGCTAATGGATTAAATATCTAAATTAAAAGACGGGGATTGGCAGAATGGATTTAAAAATATGGCTCATATATATGTAGTTTACAAGAGACTCATCTTAGACCCAAAGATGAAAGTGAAAGATTGAAAGTGAAAGTATGGAAAAGGATATTCTAGGCAAGTAGTAACCAAAAGAAAACTGAATTAGCTATACTAATGTCAGACAAAATAGACTTTAAAAGTAAAGATGTCATATGAGACAAGGAAAGACACTACATATTTTAAAAAGGGACAATTCATCAAGAAGAAATAACAAGTATAAATGTTTATGCACCCAATCAAGGAACTCCAAAGTACATGAGGCAAACACTGAAAAAACTAAAGGGAGCAATAGACATTTCTACAATAATAGTGGGAGACATCAACACACCACTCTATTCTACAGGTAGAACAACCAGACAGAGGATCAATAGGGAAATAGAAAACCTAAAAGATATGATAAATTTTCTAGTTTGCTAATGCTGCCAGAATCCAAAACACCAGAGATGGATTGGCTTTTATAAAAGGGTGTTTATTTGGTTACACAGTTACAGTCTTAAGGCCATAAAGTGTCCAAGGTAACACATCAGCAATCAGGTACCTTCACTGAAGGATGGCCAATGGTGTCCAGAAAGCCTCTGTTAGCTGGGAAGGCACGTGGCTGGTGTCTGCTCCAAAGTTCTGGTTTCAAAATGGCTTTCTCCAAGGATGCTCCTCTCTGGGTGCAGTTCCTCAAAAATGTCACTCTTAGTTGTACTTGGGATATTTGTCCTCTCTCAGCTTCTCTGGGGCAAGAGTCTGCTTTCAATGACCGTCTTCAAACTGTCTCTCATCTGCAGCTCCTGTACTTTCTTCAAAGTGTCCCTCTTGGCTGTAGCAGCTTGCTCCTTCTGTCTGATCTTATATAGTGCTCCAGTAATTTAATTCAGACCCACCCTGAATGGGCGGGCCAACATCTCCATGGAAATTATCCAATCAGAGCCATCACCCACAATTGGGTGGAGCACATCTCCATGGAAACACTCAAAGAATTACAATCTAATCAACACTGATAGGTCTGCCCACACAAGATTACATTAAAGATAATGGTGTTTGGGGGGACATAATACATTCAAACTGGCACAATAAATGAATTGGGACTAACAGATATATATAGATTGTTGCACCCAAAATACCAGGATATTCATTCTTCTCAAGTGTTCATGGAACATTCTACATGATAGATCATATACTGGGGCACAAAACGGGTCTAATAATTTTGAAAAGACTGAAATAATTCAAAGAACTTTCTTTAATAATAATGTAATGAAGCTGGAAATCAATAGCCACCAGAGAACCAGAACATTCACAAATATATGGAGGTTAAACAACACAGTCTTAAACAATCAGCGGATCAAAAAAGAAATTGCAAGAGAAATTTGTAAATACCTGGAGATGAATGAAAATGAGAATACAACATATGAAAACCTATGGGATGCAGAGAAGACAGTAGCAAGAGGGAAATTTATAGCTCTAAACACCTACATTATAAAGGAAGAAAGATCTAAAACCATAGACCTAACAGAACAACTGGGGATACTAAAGAGCAGCAAACTATCCCTAAAGCAAGTAGAAGAAAAGAAATAACAAAGATTAAAGCAGAAATAAATGAATTGGAGAACAAAAAAAAATAGAATCAACAAAAACAAAAGTTGGTTCTTTGAGAAGATCAAGATTGACAAACCCTTAGCTAGAATGACAAAGTCAAAAAGAGAGACGATGCAAATAAATAAAATCAGAAATGAGAGGGGAATCAATACCATGGACCCCAAAGAAACGCATGAAACACATGAGCAACCTATACTGACTCTGGAAGAAATAGAAGACCTTGACAAACCAATCACAAGTAAAGAGATCCAATCGGTCATCAGAAACCTCCCTTCAAAGAAAAGCCCAGGGACAGATGGCTTCACAGGAAATTTATCAAACTTTCCAAGAAGAACTAATACCATTCCTGCTTAAACTCTTCCAAAAAATTGAAGAAAGGGAACACTACCAAACTCATTCCATGAAGCAAACATCACTCTAATACCAAAACCAGAAAAAGATACTACAAGAAAGGAGAACTACAGATCAATCTCTGTAATGAATATAGATGCAAAAATTGTCAACAAAATACTTGCAGATCAAATCCAATGGCACATTAAAAGAACTATACACCATGACCAAGTGGCATTTATTCTAGGCATACAAGGTAGTTCAACACAAGAAAATCAATGTAATACAACACAGTAAAAAATTGAAAGGGAAAAATCACATGATTATTTCGATTCATGCAGAAAAGGCATTCAACAAAATTCAGCATCTTTTTTGATAAAAACACTTCAAAAGGTAGGATTTGAAGGAAACTTCCTCAATATGATAAAGGGCCTATATGAAACACCCACAGCCAGCATTGTACTCAATGGTGAGAGATTGAAAGCCTTCCCCCTAATATTGAGAATGAGACAATTATGCCCACTGCCACCACTATTATTCAATATTGTGCTAGAAGTTCTAGCTAGAGCAATTAGGAAAGAAAAAGAAGTAAAAGGCATCCAAATCAGAAAGGAAGTAAAACTCTCATTATTTGTCAATGGCATGATCCTATATTTGAACCAAAGAACAAATTCACTTACACTTCCTGACTTTAAAGTGTATTATAAAGCCACAGTGGTCAAAACAGTATGGTACTGGAACAAAGATATACATATTGATCAGTGAAATAAAGTTGAGAGTTCATAAATAGACCCTCAAATCTATCATCAATTGACTTTTTACAAGGCCCCAAATCCATTGAACTGAGATAGAATAGTCTCTTCAATAAATCGGGCTGGGAGAACTAGATATCCATATCCAAAGGAATGAAAGAGGACCTCTACCTCACACCCTATACAAAACTTAACTCCAAATGAATAAAAGGCCTAAATATAAGAGCCAGTACCATAAAACTCCTGGAAGAAAATATACAGAAACATCTTCAAGTCCTAGTGATAGGAGGTAGCTTCTTGGACCTTATA
Organism: Choloepus didactylus; assembly: GCF_015220235.1. Taxonomy (NCBI): domain Eukaryota; kingdom Metazoa; phylum Chordata; class Mammalia; order Pilosa; family Megalonychidae; genus Choloepus; species Choloepus didactylus. Next base: position 33,255,536 of record NC_051334.1, on the reverse strand, counting down.
CCCGAAGTACAAGCATCGAAAGAAAAAAATATATACATGGGAACTCCTCAAGACTGAACACTTCTGACCTTCAAAGGACTTTTTCAAAAAGGTGATGAGGCACTCAACTCAATGGGAGGGAATATTTGGTAATCATATATCTGATAAGGGTTTGATATCCAGAATATATAAAGAAATCCTACAACTCAACAATAAAAGGACAAACAACCCAATTTTTAAATGGGCAAAAGATGTGAATGGACATTTTTCCAAAGAGGAAATAAAAATGGCTAAAAAGGAAATGAAAAGATATTCATCTTCATTATCTGCTAAAGAAATGAAAATCAAAACCATAATGAGATATCATCTCACACCTATAAGAATGGCCGCTATTAAACAAATAGGAAACTATAAATGTTGGAGAGGATGTGGTAAAATAATAACACTCTTTCACTGCTGGCAAGAATGTAAAATGGTACAGCCACTGTGAAAGACAGTTTGGCAGTTCCTCAGCAAACTAAATTTTGAGTTGCCCTATGACCCAACAATTCCACTTCTCAGTATATATCCAGATGATCTGAAAGCAGGGAAATGAACAGACATTTGCACACCAATGTTCATACCAGCATTACTCAGAATTGCTAAAAGATGGAAACAATCCAAGAGTCCATCAACAGATTCATGGATAAACAAAATGTAGTATATACATACGATGGAATATTATACAGCTGTAAGAAGGAACAACAAAGTACTGAAGCATGTGACAACACGGATGAAATTGAGGACATAATGCTGAGTGAAATAAGCCAAACACAAAAGGATAGCTATTATATGATTTCCCTCACATGAATTTACTGGAAAATGTGGAATCAGAGTTTAAATTGTAGAGGATAGGGTATCTAGAGATAGAAGCCATGGAAGGGGAAGTTACCTAATATGTACAGAATTGTTTATGAGGTTGAACTTAAATGTTTGGGAATGGATAGAGGTGATGGTAACTCGTTATTGGGGTTATAATAATAGTGCCGTATTGTAGGTGAATTTGATTCAGTGTTTTTTTTAAAGTCATATATGTCACTGATTAACACTACAAATATAAATAAGTTCTTGCATGAACTAGTACAAATGTAAAAAAATAATAGCAATAGAGTGTATATGGAAAAAACACCTATTGCAAACTACTTACTATACTTAATAATATTTTGATATTCTTTCATCAACAGCAACATATTTACTACACCAATACTATGGGTCAACAGTGGGGACATAGGAGGATTTGGGTTTTATTTTTTATTTTTATTTCTGTTCTGGAGTAATGAAAATGTTCTAAAATTGATCATGGGGATGTATACACAACTATGTGATGATACTGTGAGCCAGTGATTGTATACTTTGGATGGTTTGTGTGTTGTGTGAATAGCTCAATAAAATTGAAAAAAAAAGTTTAAACCATTTACATTAAATGTAACCATAGATGATGCAGGACTTTCTTTGCCATTTTGTTATTTGGTCTTTGAAAGTTTTATAACTTTTTTGTTTCTCAATTCTTCCATTAATACCTGTTTTATTTGATTTTTGTAACATACCATTTTGAGTCCTTTCTCATTTCCCTCTGTATATATTTTTCAGATATTTTATTTGTGATTGCTCTAGAGCTTATATTTAACATCCTAAATCTATGACATTCACATTTGATTTGATACTAACTTAACTTCAATAGCATACAAAAACACTGTTGCTATAGCCCTCTGCCTCCCCACTTTTTTTTTTAATTATTCATTTTATTGAGATATATTCACATACCACGCAGTCATACAAAACAAATCATACATTTGATTGTTCACAGTACCATTACGTAGTTGTACATTCATTACCAAAATCAATCCCCGACACCCTCATTACCACACACACAAAAATAACCAGAATAATAATTAAAGTGAAAAGGAGCAACTAAAGTAAAAAAGAACACTGGGTGCCCTTGTCTGTGTTTGTTTCTTTGTTTCCTTCCCCCACCTTTCCACTCATCCATCCACAAACTAGACAAATGGGAGTGTGATCCCTATGCCCCCCCCCAATCCTACTGTCCCCCCTCATAAGCCACATTTTTATACAATTGTCTTCAAGATTCATGGGTTCTGGGTTGTAGTTTGATAGTTTCAGGTATCCACCACCAGCTACCCCAATTCTTTAGAACCTAAAAAGGGTTGTCTATATTATGCGTAAGAGTGCCCACCAGAGTGACCTCTCGGCTCCTTTTGGAATCTCTCTGCCACTGAAGCTTATTTCATTTCCTTTCACATCCCCCTTTTGGTCAAGAAGATGTTCTCCGTCCCACGATGCCGGGTCTACATTCCTACCCGGGAGTCATATTCCACATTGCCAGGGAGATTCACTCCCCTGGGTGTCTGATCCCACGTAGTGGGGAGGGCAGTGATTTCACCTTTCAAGTTGGCTTAGCTAGAGAGAGAGGGCCACATCTGAGCAACAAAGAGGCATTCGGGAGGAGGCTCTTAGGCACAATTATAGGGAGGCCTAGCCTCTCCTTTGCAGCAACCGTCTTCCCAAGGGCAAATTCCGTGGTAGAGGGCTCAATCCATCAAACCACCAGTCCCCTATGTCTGTGGTCATGTTAGCAACCATCGAGGTAGGGCAGGCCAATACCCCTGCATTCTCCACCAGCTCCTCAAGGGGGCTCTGCATATATTTTTCCTTGTTTTTTTTTTTTAAACTTTTTTTTTTTTCTAAATCAACTGTATGAAAAATAAAAATAAAAATAAATAAAAATAAATAAAAATTAAAAAAAACATACAATAAAAGAACATTTCAAAGAGACCATAACAAGGGAGTAAGAAAAAGACAACTAACCTAAGATAACTACTTTACTTCCAACGTTTTCTTACTCTACCCCAAGAAAGTAACCTAATATAGCAACATTTCTGTGAACTTGGTCCTACTATACCCATCAGAAATTAACAGACCATAGTCATTCCTGGGCATTCCCAGAACATTAAATTTACCCATGATAGCTTATCTGTTCTTCTTGGATTATTGTTCCCCCTTCCTTAATTGCTCTCTATCGCTAGTTCGCCTACATTCTACATTATAAACCATTTGTTTTACATTTTTCAAAGTTCACATTAGTGGTAGCATATAATATTTCTCTTTTTGTGCCTGGCTTATTTTGCTCAGCATTATGTCTTCAAGGTTCATCCATTTTGTCATATGTTTCATAACATCGTTCCTTCTTACTGCCGTGTAGTATTCCATCATGTGTATATACCACATTTATTTATCCACTCATCTGTTGAAGGACATTTGGGTTGTTTCCATCTCTTGGCAATTGTGAATAACGCTGCTATGAACATTGGCGTGCAGATATCTGTTCGTGTCACTGCTCTCCGATCTTCCGGGTATATACCGAGAAGTGCAATCGCTGGATCGAAGGGTATCTCTATATCTAGTTTTCTAAGGAACTGCCAGACTGACTTCCAGAGTGGCTGAACCATTATACAGTCCCACCAACAATGAATAAGAGTTCCAATTTCTCCACATCCCCTCCAGCATTTGTAGTTTCCTGTTTGTTTAATGGCAGCCATTCTAATTGGTGTGAGATGGTATCTCATTGTGGTCTTAATTTGCATCTCTCTAATAGCTAGTGAAGCTGAACATTTTTTCAAGTGTTTCTTGGCCATTTGTATTTCCTCTTCAGAGAACTGTCTTTTCATATCTTTTGCCCATTTTATAATTGGCCTGTCTGTACTATCGTCATTGAGTTGTAGGATTTCTTTATATATACAAGATATCAGTCTTTTGTCAGATACATGGTTTCCAAAAATCTCCCCACTTTTTTTGTTTTACTTGTTACAAATAATATATATATATATAGCCCAATTTAATGCGTTTGCATTTTAGTATTTGTAGGAAGTGAAAAGTAGAGTTACATACCAAAAAAATGCAATATAATAGTATTGGCATTTATAATTACCCATATGGTTACCTTTACTGGAGGTCTTTATTTTATATGCTGCATCAACACTCTTTCTAGTGTCCTTTCCTTTCAATCTTGCCAGATATAAAACTCTTGGCTGGTGTTTTAGTTCCCTGCCTGCTAAACAAATGCCATATGGTGGGTTGGTTTAAACAATAAGGATTTATTGACTCATGGTTTTGAGGCTAGGAGAAGTCCAAATTGAGGCATCAACAAGGCAATGCTTTCTTCCTGAAGACTATGACATTGAGGCTGGCTGCCCATGACCCTTGGTCCTTGAGTTTTCCATCACGTGATAATGCACAGGACAGCCTCTCCTAGCTTCTCTCTCCATCTGACTTTCATTCTTTCTATAATGGACTCCAGTAATCCGAATTAAAGCCCAACCTGATTCAGCAGGCCACACCTTAACTGCAGAGCATCTTGAAGAGATTTTATTTGCAATGGGTTCACAATCATCAGAATGCACACCAAGACAAAGAACATGTTCAAAATGGAGTACACAATTAAATTCACTAGAATTGGCAATTGTTTTTTTCAGCTTTTTAAATATCTTGTCCCACGTCCTTCATGCTTCCATGGTTTCTTATGAGAAATCTGCTCTTAATCTTATTGGAACTCACTTGATCCATACATAACTTACATAAAATGTTGCTTTTCTCTGGAAACTTTCAGAATGATTTTCTTGTCCTTTGCATTGGACAGTTTGTCTCCTATGTGTCCAGGCATGGTTCTCTTTGAGTTTATCCTGTTTGGGTTTCATTGGTCCTCTTGGATGTGCATATTCATATCTTTTGCTAAATTTGGGAAGTATTCTGCCATTGTTTCTTTGAATATTCCTTCTGACCCTCCCTCTCTTTCTTCTTATGGAACACTTGTAATCCATATACTGGTATGTTTAATGTTGTCACACAGATCTCTTAAGCTCTGTTCACTTTTTTCCATTCTTTTTCCTTTCTGCTCTTAAGCCTGAATCATTTCAGTTGTGTTGTCACATTCACTGATCCTTTCTTCAGCCAACTCCAAGCTGCTGCTGAAACCCTCTAGGGAATTTTTCATTTTAGTTATTGTGGTCTTCAACTCCAGTATTTCTGTTTGGTTACTTTTTTTTTAAATATTCATTTTATTGAGATATATTCACATACCATGCAGTCATACAAAACAAATCGTACATTCAGTTGTTCACAGTACCATTACATAGTTGTACATTCATCACCAAAATCAATCCCTGACACCTTCATTACCAGACACACAAAAATAACAAGAATAATAATTAAAGTGAAAAAGAGCAATACTTTTTTTTTTTTTTTTTTAATCATCATTTTATTGAGATATATTCACATACCACGCAGTCATACAAAACAAATTGTACTTTCGATTGTTTACAGTACCATTACATAGTTGTACATTCATCACCTAAATCAATCCCTGACACCTTCATTAGCACACACACAAAAATAACAAGAATAATAATTAGAGTGAAAAAGAGCAATTGAAGTAAAAAAGAACACTAGGTACCTTTGTCTGTTTGTTTGCTTCCCCTACTTTTCTACACATCGATCCATAAACTAGACAAAGTGGAGTTTGGTCCTTATGGCATTCCCAATCCCACTGTCACCCCTCATAAGCTACATTTTTATACAACTGTCTTCGAGATTCATGGGTTCTGGGTTGTAGTTTAATAGTTTCAGGTATCCACCACCAGCTACCCCAATTCTTTAGAACCTAAAAAAGGTTGTCTAAAGTGTGCGTAAGAGTGCCCACCAGAGTGATCTCTCGGCTCGTTTTGGAATCTCTCTGCCACTGAAGCTTATTTCATTTCCTTTCACATCCCCCTTTTGGTCAAGAAGATGTTCTCCATCCCACGATGCCAGGTCTACATTCCTCCCCGGGAGTCATATTCCACGTTGCCAGGGAGATTCACTTCCCTGGGTGTCTGATCCCACGTAGGGGGGAGGGCAGTGATTTCACCTTTCAAGTTGGCTTAGCCAGAGAGAGAGGGCCACATCTGAGCAACAAAGAGGCATTCAGGAGGAGACTCTTAGGCACAAATACAGGGAGGCCTAGCCTCTCCTTTGCAGCAACCGTCTTCCCAAGGGTAAAACTTATGGTAGAGGGCTCAACCCATCAAACCACCAGTCCCCTATGTCTGTGGTCAGAGCAATACTTTTTAAAATTTAAAACCACTTATTGATATTCTCATATTGTTTCTTCATTGTTTTCCTGGTGTCTCCTTCAGTTCTTCCTCCATGTTTTCCTTGATCTCCTTGAGCATTCTGAAGATTTTTTTTTTAACTCTTCATCCAGTATATCCAAAGCCTGGTCTTCTTCATCGATGGTTTTTGAATTTTTATCATGTTCCTTCCTTTGGCCCATCATTTCCTGTTTTTTGTTTGTTTTTAATATATTATTGCACACTGTATACTTTAAGATTTTAACGTGTTAATCTTGGGATTTGGTCCCTGAGCTGTCTGTTCCTTAATTATCTGTGCAGCCTGTGATATGACAGAGATTTCCTTGAGTGTCAAGAGCTAACAAAAACAAACCAATCAAAGCAAAATAAACCAAACAAACCACCTTTCCCTGTCTTTGCATGTTGGTTTTCATTGGCTGATGTTCTCTTTCAGAGTTCAGCCCTCATATCATGAAGATCAGCCCAAGGCAAAAGTGAATTACAGGGCCTTCTCTGTCTTTGTGTACCTGAATTTTGTCCTGGGCTTCTGCTAGCTTATGGCCTTAGGAATTCCCCCATTTATAAGCATCTAAATGTCTCCTCTACTACCTATGGACTATAATCTGCCCCTCCCCCTTGGGTGCTCTATTGCATGTCTTGAAGCAGGTAGTCCTTTGGCTTGTGCTATTTTGTTTGTTATACTGCTCTAGCTATCCACAAGTTGCTTCTGCCTTAAGGGCCAGTTCTGGGATGGCAAGCCAGAGACAAGTTTTCTGGTTCAGGCTTTCAGGCTGCTGCCTACTTGATTTGCACCAATATACATGCATCCCAGTACACACATGGGGATTACTCTGCTCCCTCCAGAACAGGAACAGGGACCACAATGGGAACACAAGTCTGACTCCACATTGCGCTAGGGAGGGGGGACAGCAAGTTCACCTCCAGCTTCTCCTATCATTTTATTTTCTATTAGAGAAGTTGTAGGTTTACAGAACAACCATGCATAAAATACAGAGTTTCCATATACTGCCCCATTATTAACATCTTACATTGTCATGGTTCATTTGTTACAATTCATGAAAGAACATTTTTATAATTGTATCATTAACTATACTCCATCATTTACATTAGGATTCACTGTTTGTGTTCTGTAGTCCTATGCCATTGTTTTTAAATTTTTTATTCTAGTAACATATATACAAACTAAAATTTCCCCATTTAACCACATTCAATATATAATTCAGTGCTGTTAATTACCATTCAATGACCATGGAATGCTACCATCAACACCATCCATTACCAAAATTTTACAATCAACCCAAACAGAAACTGTACAATTTAAGCATTAACTCCCCATTCCCTATTTCCACCCTGGCCCCTTGTGACTTATATTCTAGGTAGTAAGAATCTATGAGTTTGCTTATTCTAAGTATTTCATATCAGTGAGACTATACAATGTTTGTCCTTTTGTGTGTGGCTTATTTTGCTCAACATTATGTTTTCAAGGTTCATCCATGTTGTCTCATGTATCAGAGCTTCATTCCTTTTTATGACTGAATAATATTTCTGTGCGTATATACCACATTTTGTTTATTCATTGATTGACTGATGGACACTTGTGTTGCTTCCATCTTTTGGCAGTTGTGAATAATGCCGCTATGAACACCAGTGTGCAAATATCTGTTTGAGTCCCTGCTTTCAGTTTTTCTGGGTACATACCTAGAAGTGGGATTGCTGTGTCATATGATAATTCTATATTTAACTTTCTGAGGAACTGTTTTACTGTCTTCCACTGCAGCTGCACCATTTACATTCCCACCAGCAATGAATGAGTATTCCTATTTCTCCATAGCCTCCTCAGTAATTGTAATTTTACACTTTTTTAATAGTAGCCATTCTAATGGGTGTGAAATGGTATCTCATTGTAGTTTTTATTTGCACCAACCATCTACTTTTGAAAGTTATTTTTAAGCACACCAAGCAGACCTATGAAGTTTTAAGTTATAAGTTTTTAAGATGATGATCAGTTTTATAGATTATATCCTGTTCAGTTTACATTTTTTGTACTGTTGATTCAACCACTTTTCACAGATAGCTCTGTTTTGTGGACATGGATCTAGTTACCTAGCTAATGAATACATTTTTTTCACATAACTGCTCTATTTCATTTTTGCATATTTACTTTAAGAAATTAAAGGAGTTGGATTTAAAATGGAAAATTTTTAAAATGGAAATTTATGCTCTGAACATGTTGCAAATGTCACTCTCCTTAAAACTTGTGAAGCTTTGTTTTTAATTATTTGAAAATGTAGACAGATCCAACAGTCAATAGATGTAAAAGGGAAATATTTTTAGCCCAATACTTAGAATCATACATCTATCTAAGCATGAATATCCTTCAATAAATTTGGTCTGGGGAAATTATTAAATGGCATGCAGTAAATTATTTTTATTTTATATTCTTTTTATGCTAGCATATTATTCTAAATAAATTACTCCCATCATGACTGAATCTTTTCAAATCAGCATATGCTGCAATAAAATGTCATATTCCTTTCCGAACAATGTAGTTTGTATTTAATATTTCTTGGTACACAGATTAAAGAATTAAACTAATTGAGAATAAGAAAATTCATTTTATAAAATTATATTTTTTCTTCCTCTGTGTGCTAAGGAAGGTAGGGAAAATGTAGGTAATACTATGAAGTGCTAAATAGTGTCTGTAACATAGTAAGTGATCAAAAATGTTCATTATTATTATCATTGCTTAGGTAATTGAACTGATTCATGTTTCCTTCCTTTTTCATATGCAAAATGTCCTATTGAATGTTTGTGATTTAAACTTTGTGGTAAACTCAGAGATACACCACTCAGATCTTCATTCAAGAAAGAACTTGCTGCCCAGCTGCAAGAATTGTGGTTCATTGATAACCTCTAGCTATTGGCTTTTGAGCTGAGAATATGCTCCTCTGGGGTAGCTGGCTAACATCTGAGTAAAGTTCCAGGACCTAGCAATCTGCCTAATGAGGATCTCCTAACCGAGGAATCTTTGCTTTGGATCTTTCAGTTAAGCATTCAGAAACGTTATCAGGTCTGAATCATATTCTGACAGCTCCTCCTGTTCAGTCCTGCTTCCTCCCGTTTCTTCTCCCAGCTGTTACTCCACAGTGAACATTTTCACACTTCATCTCAGTGTCTACTTCCCAGAGAACCCAACCTGCAGCAAGCATCAAATTTCATTCTGCCTATATCTGATAAAACATGGGCAACATGACTTTTGAAATAGTTGATCTTGCAAAGTTTAATTTTTAAAATATGGACTGGAGATGAATATTTCAACTATTTATTTGTGGGACCTCTAAAACTATCAAGGTATAATTTGCAAAAAGTTGAAAACACAATTCTCATACAAAAGTAAACTAAACATGAATACATTACAAATTTATTTAACTAGCAGGATGATAATTCTGGTTCAAAGAACATTTGAGGAAGTGTATATTTATCAACACTTTGGAATAAAAATGCTTGATTAGATACAGAACTATTTATAGTGTCCCACAGGACAATAAAATTATAACTTTTGAAGTTATTTCTACCAGACAGAGCATTTCTACTAGATGAAAATCTGCAAATTATCATTTAATTTCTTGGATTCTGTGCCTGAACAATAGTAATTAATATGTTAAAAAGGTACATTTCCCTAGAGAATTATATAATACCTTGGGGTGGGGGAGAGGATGCTATTGTTGCTCCAGTGAGTTATTGAAAGATCACATACCCATCCTTTTGTGTTATTTCCAAGTTTTTTTTTTATTATCTTTCTTGATAGATCTATGCAATTTCCTATGTACTCTGCCATTTGTTTTTCCTTTGATTTTAGACAAGCCTTTAATCCAGTTGGAAGTTACACACTTTTTGTATGGTATTAATTCCCATTCATCAGTCAACCCACTTTAGTATGGCTTATAATACTTCTATTCCACTGAAGCTGCTCTGGACAAAATCACCAAAATCCTCCTTGTTGCCAAAACTTAATGCTTTCTTCTCTGTTCTGATCTTATCCATCTCTTAGCTGACATTGCCAGAATTCATGATTTCCTTCTTGGCTTTTTTGTCACCACATCTACTTGTATGCCACTGATCATGCCCTACTCTACATCATTTTTGCCTCCTCTATCCAAACTTTAAATACTGAAATAGTTCCACTGGACATTCTCTACCCACTCTTTCAACCTAAATGATCTTTCCCAAACCCAATGCTTTAAATACTATCTACATTCTTATGACTCCAAAATTTTTATTTCATACAGCCTTCTCTTTTGAGTTCCAGATGGACATCAGATGACCTAATGCGTGTGTGAGCTTCAATGTTTAATATGCCTCTCAAAGAATGTTGAAAACAGAATTTGTGATACACCCCTCCAAATATTTCCTTCTCATTTTCCTCAATCATTATAAATGGTACAAAAATCTAACCCATTGTGAGAGATAAAAATACAGAAAACACTAGGTATTATATCCTTCATTCATTGTCATTCCTCACCCCTTGCATCTCACATCCAATTCATCAGGAAGCCCCAAGAATTTTATCTCTAAAATGTATTTTAGATTCACTCACTTCTCTGTGTCTCCACTGCCACCTCACACGTCCTGGCTACCACTATCTAACACTTGGACTACACTTGCTCCAATTCCATTAATTCTCCATAAAGCAGACTAATAATATCTTAAAGAAAATATCAGATCTGACACTCCCATAATTAAACCCTTAGTACCTACTCATTAACCCAGACTGAAATTGAAAATATTTCATAATTTAACTGTCTAATCTGATTCCATCTTATATCCCCAAACACATCTCACACCATTATCACCTGGCTCAATATACTTCAAGCATATTACTCACAATTATTTCTTGAACACGGCAAGCCCTTTTCCATTTCAGGATTATTGTATTTACTGTTCTCTCTGCCTGAAATACTGTTCACCAATCACTGTGATAGGTTGCTTATTCTTATTTCAATTCAGAAAAGGTTGACCTCTTCAAATAAGCCTTTCCTGACCTCCTTATCTAAATTTCCCTGCCCATGCATGCCCTCTCTATTAAAATTTCTTTCTTTTTACTTACTATACCATGTAATTTTCTTGTTTTTTGATTTGTGTGCTTCAGTGGATATTCCAAAAATTCTGACAAACTTCTACCTGGCCCACCTAATCCATGATCTGCTCTGAGCTTAGTCTACCAGTTTGCTGATCAGATCTCACCCATACACAGGTTATCTGAGAGACTCCATGTGCCTTATCAGCTCAAAGAACAATGCCCCGATAATGCCCTAGCATGAGGAAGTAGCATCCCTCCACACCCAGCCCTTAGAACTGAAGCAATGACTTTGCAACCATTGGAGAGTTCAGGAGGCCTCATGGGCAGAGGAGGCTGCTACAAAGGAAGAGGAAAGTCTTGCAGGAGAATGGGAAGGTCCCATATAATTATAAAAGAAAGATATTTTTGAAATATTTTGTGTAACTTAATGTGGGCTGAATGAAGCTGGAGGAACATATCCCATGTGACTCTATGCTGCTTAATATGTAGAGGGCAGCTGGACAGTAGGGAGCTGGATGTGTTAGACAGCAGAGCCAACATTCTCAAATACTACTTCATACAGTGTTTTGGTTTGGTTTTTTTGCAATTGAATTCAAGATCAACTATTTAATTCATTCCCAAATGCCCAGGTATCTATTATGACAAACCTTTGCCTGCCATACAAACAAGATCACTTAATTTCAGAAGGTGAACTTCATACATTGCAATACAAGTGTTATAATTATGGAGGAGAATATTGTCAGGCCTGACAACTATCATTTTTCTTTGTAATGCTTTGTTTTTATTGCCATATTTCTCTTAATATAAAGCATGTTTTGTGCTTTAATGAGCATAAAATGATAAAACTGGAAAAAATTAACTACAGAATTCCATTACTTCTCTTGTGAGTGTGGCACAGACTGAACCAATACTGGGTTCCCCCAGTCTTCCAGGATGTACAGCTAGACTATAATTCCCTGCTGCTTGCAACTAGGCAAGAGCATGTATTTAGTTCTCACCAAAAGAATGAGAGCAGAAATGACATGTCACTTCAACACCAACACACTGAATGGATGCTATGCTTTCTCCACCTTGTTTATTCCCCCAGATATCCTTTCAGTACAGGATCCCGGAGTACCTGACTATAAAAATCTATGTTGGGCTGTTGTGTGAATGAGTATTAAACTGCTATTTTGTGAAATTACTGATTTTTTTAAACAGCATTTAGGCTATTCTGAAAATGTAGTGTAGATGCATCTTTGTTCTGTATCTATCTCTCCTCTGAAGAAAGGTCGGGTTGAAGGTAAAATGTAAACACTACACTCTATATTTAAAGAGAAATTAATCCTGTCTTGGAAAACCTTAGATAGAAATCATTATATTAAAATTATGTAGTTTTTTCATTTGTTGCTATTTCTGATATTAAGATGCAGAATGATCTAAAGAAGATTTCGAGATAGTTTGAGTGAGTGTGTGTGCCTTTGTGTGTGTGTGTGTGTGTGTGTGTGTGTGTGTTAGCACTGGTTTGTGCATCTACCTCATTGATTCATATGTTTATTTTTTTCTACTCAATATTTTCAGTTTAAAACATAGGGAGGGTTGGTAGTCATCTGGGCCCTGATTCACTGCTACTACTAAGCAATTAACATTAATATGAAGTCTCATCCAAAGTTGTCTTTGTTATCTTCAGCAGTATTCGTTGGGGGCCTCAACTCGACACCATTGAGAGCCTCTTTCTGAGAATTTGGCAATTCAGAATCACAAATTCACATTCACATCCCAGAGTCTCATTTTCAGTGGTAAATGGTAGTATTAAAAAAAATTATAGAAATACAATGTTAAGTCTATTAAATAAAGATGCTTTTCAATGTGCATATTTATATCACTTATATTTTCATCAGGTCCTTTTCTTCATTCAGTGAGTACTATCCCCTTAAGCCTTAGGGGTCAGATGTAAGTAAGCCCATTTTGCAGCCCATGTATCATTTGGAGAAGAGAGATAAAAGGGAGAGACATCCAACTTGGTATTTAGGAATATTAATATTAATACCATGCATCCTCCCTGTTCATCTTGGGTCTGAAGTGGGAGAAACTGTTTCCATAGAAACAAAGCTTTTAGACAGCCTCTTGGTCACTTCTACCCTGCTAAGTGAATCAAGTCAAAGTGGCATTAGGGGTCACTCCCCTTTTGTAAAAACTACCATTAGGAACATAAAATGCAAGGAGAACATGAATTGTGTCAAAACATCAAATGGTTTATACATTTAAAATCTTTATTAACTGAGACTGTATTTTTTTGAAATGTTAGTATTATTTCTTTAAAAATAAAATAAATCACTCATCCAATTCAAATAGTCTAGTTGGATTATGTACAGTAAGACTGAAGAGAGAAGTGTGTTTTCAATATTTCTTTTTAAGAAAATGTGCCATAGTAATTAGCATCCAGAAAAATGAGATAAACATTTAGAGAGCATCACTTAAGTACTAATGTCAGTGTGAAAAAGCCCCTGCAACTAGGTCTCTGGATTACCAGCTTTGATGATAGGAACCCTGTGTTAATCTTTGTGAAAACCCCCCATAATTAAGTTCCCTGGTCCCTAGTGGAGGTAATAACACTTTGTTTTTATCTTTTCTCTCTCCCAGCTGCAGGTGACTTTTTTTGACAAAGGGAGGCTGAATCAATTTGAACAGTAAACAGGCTTTTATCAAAGTTTCCCTGACCAAATGTTTACCCCTATGCATCTTAGTTACAATTTAGCAAACCCAAATAGGAAACTAGATTGCACTCCCTAAACTTTTGATTACATACCCTAAACTCTTAATTATACTCCCTAACTTTTCTCATGTCCTGAAAATCCCTAAATGTCATCTCCCTGATTTACCTTCATTCCTCCCCAAATCTCTTTGATCCAAATAATGCATATAAACCTGGTTCTTGCAGTCCTTAAGGGAGGAAGGTCTTAGACCATGAGGTCACTGTCTTCACAAGCTATTAAATCACTTTCCTTTGTGACTGAACCGGTGTGATGTGCCAATTTTGTGCAGGGCAAGAATCCCAAAGACCTACACAGTCCCCTTCAAGTGTTTGCCTGATAACTGGGAGAAAACAGAAAGCAGAGAGAAGAGGACCCAATGATTTAAAATGTGATGCAAAGATGGATTTTATATTTAGGATTTCCTGTCTTTTGGAACTTCAGATGTGGGGATGAGAACTTTTTGTGTTAATTAAGTAAAGCACCTGAAGGCTGCAGCCTTATTTTTTGGCACCAATATTTCTTCAAAGCTATAGATGGCCTTTGTTCCAGTTTGCTAATGCTGCCATTTTGCGAAATACCAGAAATGGATTGGCTTTTATAAAGGGGGTTTATTTGGTTACAAAGTTGTAGTCTTACGGCCATAAAGTGTCCAAGGTAAGGAATCAACAATAGGGTACCTTCACTGGAGAAAGGCCACTGGCCTCTGGAAAACCTGTTACCTGGGAAGGCAGGTGTCTGGCGTCTGCTTGCTCGTAGGTTGCATTTCGAAACATGGATCTCCAAAAAGTCTCTAAGCTGCAGCTTCTTGGGGCAAACTCTGGGCTAATACCTCCAAAGTATCAGCAAAACTCTGCTTTTTATGGCCGTCTTCAAAATGTCTCTGTAAGTTGCAGCAGTAAGCTCCTTCTGTCTGAGCTCTTATATAGGGTTCTAGTAAACTAATCAAGGCCCAGGCTGAATGGGCAGGGCCATGCCTCCATGGAAATTATCTAATCAGAGTTATCACCTACAGTTGGGTGGATCACAGCTCCATGGAAACAACCTAATGCAAAGGTTCCAACTTAATCAACACTAATACATCTGCCCCCACAAGACTGCATCAAAGAACATGACTTTTTCTGGGGGATATAATATAATATATAAACTGGTACACCCTTGAATCAAAAGTACATAATATCTTCTCATCTGGTTGAGGGCCTATGGCAGTTCATTCCTGAGAGTGGAGTTTTGTTTTGTTTCTTTCCCTATGTCCCAAATCTGCCACACACTGACTTTAGATCAGCCACTTACACACTCTGGAGTCAGTTTCCTGGTTTTTAAGGTGTTGGCCTTGGCCTGGATTGTTTTTAACTTTTATTCGAGCTCTAACACTCTTGGACCCCATGATGAGAGCCAGAAATCCCAGCCCAGTAGATGTATGAGAGAATACAAAAGAGAGAGAGAGAGAGAGAGAGAGAGACAGAGAGACAGAGAGAGAGAGAGAGAGAGAGAGAGAGAGAAAGGGGTGATCGCCACTTACTGCCAGAAGCAGCACTAGCTGTTCCTTTAATTTAACTCTTTGCCACCCCCCAGATAATGAACTTCCTAATGACAGTCTCTCAGGAGCCTTTTACTGGCAAAGGAAGTCATTAAAAATAATAACAAAAACAATGATAACAACAGCAGGAATTGCATTCATTTATTTAGCACTTAATCTCTCAGGCACAGTGTCAAGTGCTTTACATGCATTAAAACCTCTCAAAAACCCCCTATGGCAAATAATTTTATTATTCTCATTTTACAGAAGAGGAAACTGAGGCTTATGGCTGTATTTACCCAAGGCAACCTTTCTAGTAAGTGTAGGAAGTCTTACTCCAGATATCATTGTCTCCACCATTACACCTGTAGGTATAAACCAGTACCCCTTGGCCTGGATTCGTGTGTGTGTGTGTGTGTGTGTGTGTGTGTGTATGTGTGTGTGTGTGACAGAGAGAGAGAGAGAGAAAGAGAGAGAGAGAGAGAATCTCATACCTCCAGCCTAAACACACTGTCTATCTTCCTGCAGTCCCTCTACCTCCTTTTGTGAAAGAATCATTTTGCCAGCTTCTCCCGTGATGGCCTTTGAGTTTGTGGGCCCTTAACTACAATTTTATGAAGTTAGGAAACAGGTAAAGGGCAGGAAGAGTGGAAAGAAAAATACTGAAAATGTTTACTATTCACTCACCAATGACAGTGGTAATATTACTGAAAAGTAGCATAGATTACAATGCAATGCTTGGAGAGGTTCAAGGTCTCAGAAAATAGGTTGGGGGGCACACAAAGATATTACATGAAATATATTGTAAGTTAAAAATCTTTATAAATGCAATTTCTTTAAGGGTTTGGATTCAAATATAATTCTGTTTTATTGGCCTTAATCCACTGCACCCCACCCCCTTTTTTTCTGCTGATTTATCTTGTGTACTCAGGAAACCCTGTGACTTGGTTTTGTTGTGCTGAATCCAATTCTTTTTGGAGATTTTACTATGCAAACTCTAAGTCTTCATAAAGTTTCTAACCAGGTTTTTGTTATTTACTTATCTATTTATTTATTGCTTCAATCCTTGCGTGTTATACCTTCAAACACCCTGGTTTTACTTTTGAAAGTCTCAGAAAAATACTTAGATAACCTCCCCTTCAGGCCTTTGCACAAATTGTTAAGGTGCTAAGGAGCCCATTTTTCAAGTGCCAATACCTCTTACTATCTCAGTAAAATTGCTTCAATTCCCCATTCCGTGCTCCATGTAAACCCCAAACCCTCCTTAAGATTTCAGGAACTGGAAAATTCTCTGAACCAAGTGGTCCTAATGACAACCTCAGTAAACCACTCACCCACCCCTTATGTAACTGTTTAGCCATTTCATTTCCCTGTAAAAGATTTAAATTGTAAATATAATTTTAGTTTACTTTCTCTCTCTTACTTGTTATCTTATGTTTCACAACACTGCTGTAACTAGTAACAATCTATTTGCCCCAGGGGGTCTTTCTTTGTCAGTCCCTTGTCAACTTTTTACTTGTTATCTTATGTTAATTTAACTATTTACATCACTACTGTAAACTGTAACCTAATGCTTACCCCAGCTCTTCAAAGAACCTCTTAGACTTCTGTTAATTCTGTCAACTGTCTATCCCAGCTCTTCTCAGTCTTCAAGCCTGCCTGTACACTCTTCCAATTAACCATAACCAATCAATCAATATCTGTCAGTGTCACTATCTCCCCCTCCCTTTGTCTAATCCCATAAAAAGCCCAAATCCTTATGACTCCGGGAGACAGAGATCTGAGGCCTCTTTGCCACCTGTTTTCCTACACAGCACACTCTGTAATAAAACTTTTTTTTTCTTTGAAATCCCGGTGTCATAGATTGGCTTATGTGTGCATCAGGCAGAGAAGCTGGTTCCACAACATTACTATTTTCTTCCAGTGCTTTTCCAATAACCCACCCCCATCCCTTAAACAGCTTGCTGTGTCATTGAAGTTGAGTTCCACTCTCTCTCCCTGTGCCAGTTTAGATGTATTATGTCCCCCAAAACACCATGTTCTTTGATGCAATCTTGTGGGGGTAGATGTATTCGTGTTGATTAGGTTGGACTCCTTTGATTGTTTCCATGGAGATGTGACTCAGTCAATTGTGGGCAAGACCTTTGATTGGAAAATTTCCATGGAGGTGTTACCCCACCCATTCAGGGTGGGTTTTAATTGAATCACTGGAGTCATATAAAAAAAGTTCACAGACAGAAGGAGGTGGTACAGCCAAGAGGGAAACTTTGAAGAAGGCACAGTAGCTGAGAGTGGCGCTGGAACGCAACCTGGAATCAGCAGATGCCAGCCACGTGCCTTCCCAGCTAACAGAGGTTTTCCGGATGCCATTGACCTTCTTTCGGTGAAGGTATACTTGTGTTGTTGCCTTCATTTGAACATTTTCATGGCCTTCAGACCATAACTTTGTAACCAAATAAACCCCCTTTATAAAAGCCAATCCATTTTTGGTATTTTGCGTCACAGCAGCATTAGCAAACTGGAATACTCCCCCACCAAGGTAGCCATGAGCAAAGTCATCCTGGCCTTTTTACATTGCCCAGGGAAGTTTTGCCTTTGATTATATTCTAAACCTACTTTTGCCCTCCAGGCTCGACCACCTAAAAAGATTTCATGAGGGTTAGAGGATGGTTGTGCCAGATACTGGTTAGATGAAAAACTGACATTATAGAACCTCAAAATAACTGAATATTGTAGATGCCTCTGGGGAAATACCACTGATCACAAATGCCCCTTAGCATCACAATAGACTCCTATGTTTTCAGGAAGCTACCCAACCCTGTTTCTTTTTGAAGCAACTAAAGTCTGGTGGTGTAACAAAGAAGTTAGGATTTAAGGGATGGCTATGATTACTGAATCATTATATAGATATTCCTTTTTACTTTCTGGTATATTAGAATAGACAGAGGGAAATACCTGAAACCTGAACTGTAATCCAGCTGCCTTGATCTCTGATAAGGATTGTATAGCCTTTATCTTGTGCCCTTGTGATTGTGAAACCTTGTGACTAACCTTTAATTGTAACCATTTATCCAGTTTTGTGACTTTAGACTCGTATGATCACTAAAGACAGCCTCTAATGTTTATTAATGAAGGGTCTTGGATCAGCCCAGAACTAACCCACCCCAAGTCCAAAGTTATCTTGATAACCAAAGCTGGATCTAACCAAAATGGGCCTGCCTGATATGTGCAGTAGCTTAGACTTTAACTTATGCATGACTGATACCTCATTATAATACTAAAAATCACATCAATCATCATATTAAGGTCACCAATTTCTTACATATGCTCTGTGTCTAAGCATGTAAGCAATCTGCATGCTCAATAATTAGGTCACCTCTAATTACATCATCTGGGTCCATTGTGCTCATTATCCTAAAAATTTCCCATCTTTGATACTCAAAAGCTATCAGAATTACTGAGTTTGTAGAGACAGATCTTTGGTCCAAAAGGCCATTTGATCTGCTTTGTACCTAGCAACAAACTCTTTCTCTCTTTGAAATCCCAGTGTCTCAGGAATTGGTCATTTGAGCGCATTGGGCAGAGAACCCTCCACCTTGGTCCAGGAACAGTGGCATCTAGGGGTGTGCCAGTTTGAATGTATTATGTCCCCCAAACGCCATTATCTTTGATGTAATCTTGTGTGGGCAGACCTATCAGTGTTAATTAGATTGTAATTCTTTGAGTGTTTCCATGGAGATGTGACCCACCCAACTGTGGGTGATGACTCTGATTGGATAATATCCATGGAGGTGTTGGCCCACCCATTCAGGGTGGGTCTGAATTAAATTACTGGGGCACTATATAAGCTCAGACAGAAGGAGCAAACTGCTACAGCCAAGAGGGACACTCTGAAGAACGCCCAGAAGCTGAGAGAGGAGCTGCAGTTTGAAGACGGCCATTGAAAGCAGACCCTTGCTCCGGAGAAGCTGAGAGAGGACAAATACCCTAAGTGCAACTAAGAGTGACATTTTTGAGGAACTGCAACCTAGAGAGGAACATCCTGGGAGAAAGCCATTTTGAAACCAGAACTTTGGAGCAGACGCCGGCCACATGCCTTCCCAGCTAACAGAGGTTTTCCAGATGCCATTGGCCATCCTCCAGTGAAGGTACCCGACTGCTGATGTGTTACCTTGGACGCTTTATGGCCTTAAGACGGTAACTGTGTAACCAAATAAACCCCCTTTATAAAGGCCAATCCATTTCTGGTGTTTTGCATTCCAGCAGCATTAGCAAACTAGAACAAGGGGTCTTCAGCTTCAAGGTAGAGAGTGGGTTTATCAAGTTACAGCTCCAGGACTGACTGAGGGAAAAATAGCACTTGCTCTCTGAACAATTTTGGGAAGCAAGGGGGATTCTTAAACATTCCAAGTAAGTTGGGAGGAGAGTGGGGGAGCAGAGGAAGCAAGACTTCTTTCTAATTGGGGCTTCTATGGACTGCTGTATTGTACTTGTGGGTGAGAGAGGGTTAAATATTCATACCTAATTTTAAATTGGTACATAAAAAAATAGCAGACACAAATAAAATGGCATACATTTAACAAAATGCATCAAATTGCATACCTAAAATTGATGAAATTTGTTGTATGTAAATTACACATTGAGAAAGCTAATTTTTAAAATGGCATGCAAATAAAAAAAAATATTGCTGCAAAACCAAGATAGGAATTGTCATGGCCCAAGAGGGCTTTTGCAGCTGAAGGACTAAAGAAAGCACCGGACACGTTCTGAGACATGAGCTTTTATTTTGGGGCTTACCTACAGGGTGGGAAGTCAGTCACATTGCCCTGAATTCAGGAGCTTCTCTGAATGGATTCAGAGCTGCTCTGAATGGCGGCAAATACAGAGCACAACGTGAAGATACTCTGTACTTTGGGGGTGGGGGGTGGGGGCTGAATAAGCTGGTTATAAGGGCTCGACATTCCAATGGGTATGAGAGCATAAGGTGGGTGTGTGGGGGGGTCCTTGCAATGTAGGGAGGGATTGATTGTAATCAGCAGGGAGGAGGGGAGGATTATAGATTATCTTGTAGATAACAGTATCTCAGGGAGTTTCAGGGAGGAGGTAGTTATAGATTACATTTAGTACTAGAGGCCTGATTTTACAAGGAGAGTGGGTCAAACATTAACTGTCCTAGGTCAAACAAACTGCTGTGTGCAGTCTTCAAAGCACTTGGGGAAGCCCTGGGCCCAGGGCTCCCACAGGAATGAATTCATTCAAACCCAATTTGAATTTTTCCACTGGTTGGGAATAATAAGTGGCAAGTTCAAAATTCTAAGAGAAATCATAGGGATGGTATGTGGAAAACAGGACACAAATAAGTCAATCCTTTGTGTCTATAAGAGTTACAGGCAAAATGGCTGGCATAATTGACAACTAACAAGCTTTTTGCTGTGGTAAAAGCAATATTTGCACAGTCTAGAAAGCTCCAAAAATTATAAACAAAAAGTTAAAAATCTTCCATTACCCATCATTTCTGAGATAACTAGTTAATATCAATTCCTTCCTGATAGTGTTTCTTATAGATTATCTTAACTGTATTATGTATTTTCACAAATATTATATTGTAAACATTTTAAGTAACTTAAACATTTCTAAAATGCAACTTTTGTGGTTGCATAGTGTTCCACTTTGTTGATAAAAATGTATTGGCAGTTATTTTATTTTGGTCATTGTGTTTGCATTTAAAAAAAAATATTACAAGCAATGCTGCAATCAAATAATCATGTTATATAAATTTCATGTGTATATATGTTCATTTCTTGATATCTAGACATTGATGCATCACTGGCCATGAATATCTTTTATAGTACAGGCTGTGGATTTCCAGAGAAGTTTACAATTTATATTCCCTGCTGCAGTGTATACAACTGTCTATATTATCAAAGTCTCAACAGTAATGACTATTACATTTTTTTTAAATTTGTAATTTGATTTCTTGGAATGATGACTTTATTTCCTTTTTCATTTCCAGTTCTTTAATTGTTTCAGAGTTTAAAATGTGTTCACATATTCTGATGAATAATAACATTGAATCATAGAATTTTAGAGGTAATTTTGTCTAAACTCCAATGTAAACATATATACAATTCAAATTTGAAAACTTCCAGTGATATCAAGCTCATTACTTCCTTTAATATGAGAATTAAATGGAATAATTAGATCTGGAAAAATATTCAAATTAGGAAACCTCCACCATTAAGAAAAATGTACTCAGCAAAAAATGGAGTCTTCCAAAATTTAAGATCAATATCAGTGATGCAGGATACCTGGTGCAATGTCTATGCCCTTCCATGTACAGATTCAGTGTGAGAAGAAATAGTCAAAATGATTATAATAAACATATATAGCCATTGCATCAAGTTAAAAAATCAAGAATTTGTTACCTGATTTGAAAGGGACTGCTAAAGGAGAATTAAATCTCCAGTGTTCAGTAATCTCATTCAGAGAATAAGTTCACCAATCTTCCATGTTGTGCTACAAAATCATAGCTCACTTGAGAGTATTTTAAGTGCTGAGTGAGGGCCCAGGCTCCTAACATCATAGAAAAAGTACACTCATGTTAGAATCTGGCAGTCCTACACTTAAATCCTGCTCGTAAGACTATAATTTCTCTGAATAATAGTTTATTTTTCTATAAAATAGAGATAATACTAGTTCCTGGACTACTGTTATGATTAAAGGATGACATACAAATATCACAGTG
This sequence comes from Choloepus didactylus, assembly GCF_015220235.1. Lineage (NCBI taxonomy): Eukaryota > Metazoa > Chordata > Mammalia > Pilosa > Megalonychidae > Choloepus > Choloepus didactylus. The sequence continues at coordinate 33,233,299 of NC_051334.1, read as the reverse complement.
CCTGGTTTATAATAATTATCTAATAAATGTTTGTTCCCCTCTTTCCCTCTCTTCCACTGTCCAGAAACACCATTTGTTTTTCAGATACTTTCTGAACAATTTGGCATTCTAGGGTTTTCTTTTGTTGTTCCTTTGCCTTCCATACATATGCAATTGCACTCTCTGACAGACCTCAACAAAGGAGTGGATTGTCTTCTGCATTTCTGCTCATGGCCTCTGACCTTGCTTTTTTTCCACCTTATTTCTCCTGCTAGGAGAGATGTTTAGTCAGTCTAGATTCCTCAAGAAGCCCACCATAACCAACCGAATCTGAAGATCATTTCTTCTGTATTTTAAGTTTGTTCAACACCTCTCTACTTTTTTAATGAGTTGTCATAAAATGTTGTCCTGTATTCCAAGATCTTCTCTCCTTGGATTGTAACTCATTGAGGGCAAGGATTCAAGTCAACAGACATTTCTATTGAGAACATTTTAGTCATCATTCAATAAGTTCAGTGGTTTAAGGGATAGAAACACGAATATATATCACCTTACATGCAACAACTAACAAAATTAGGGGGTCAGATAACAAATAGTTTACATTAACAATTAATATAGGGGTGATGTCATCAAAATGGCAATGTAAGACAGCTACTGAAAATCACTCCCTGGAGATTCAGTGAATAAAAAGGAAATTTTCACTTATTCAGAACAATAGAGGAAGGTAAAGACTAAAGAAGGATCCCACAAACAGTGAATCAAAGAAAGAAAAATATCAAGTAGGAAACTTCCATCCTGTATTGGGCAGTCCTCTCCCTGCCTCCCCCCCGACTCAGTCCCATATATCTCGGGAAGTGCCCAGAGGCAGCAGCCGGGATCCCTCCCACCTCCCACTGGGGACACAGACTATAAAGTATCTCATAGTAGTGCGACAGATCCACACCTATATCCAGACACAGACATCCAAGCTCACGGGGACCTATGGCAAGACCTAAACCATGAGGGAGGGCAGAATACAAAGAGAACCAAGAAGGACTTTCCAAAATGGAGGATTAGGGCAGGAATTGCAAAATCTACTTATTTCCCCATAGCAGCAAGTAACCATGCAGAAACTGTCTGAATCAACTGTGTGGGGACCTAGGGGTCAGGGGAGGACATCGCAATGCCCAGGTCAGTGAGGGACAAAGAGTCTGAGAAAACGTGGACAGAGACTGTGATTCAGCCTTGGGTCCTGGTGCCTATACCCCACCCTAGAGGGAAAAAGCATTGGGTGGCCCAGTCCTTGCCTGGGGATGGCTGCAGACTGGGGCAGCTGGGAAAGTCTTCCACCACAAGTACAGAGGGGATTACAGTCCCACGCTGAACCAGAGTTTCGTGAAGTGAGGAAACAGAAACCCCACAGTTTCAGCCCTGCCTCATCAGACCTTGCAGGGTTCTAGAAGGCAATCAGCTTCTGAGGATGGTTAAGTACCAAAGAGCACCATCTGCTGGGCAGGCTGGAAAGTGCAGGGGAACTGCTGGGCTTTTCAGAGCCTCTCCAGACCCTATCCCAGGCACATTGGAGCTGGTCTACACCCCAAACATGGGTTACAGACCCTTTTTTGGCTGAGAAATACAACACAACTGTCAAAGCACTGCCCTAATACAAGCCCAGGCAACAACTAAATCTTACAAAAGAGAGAGAAACTGACATACAGAATAGACCCATAAGATAATCAGGTGACCAGATATCAGCAAAAAATCACAAGGCACACTAAATCTCAAGAAGAAATGGCCCAGTCAAAGGAGCAAATCAAAAATTCAGAGAAGACACAGAATCTGAAACAACTAATCAAAGATGTTTAAACAAATCTCCTGAATCAATTCAAAGAGATGAAAGAAAATGTATATAAAGAGATAAAGGATAGTAAGAAGACACAAGAAGAGCATAAAAATTTTGAAAGAATACATAGAAAAAAATCATAGACATTATGAAAATAAAAGACACTGTGGATGAAATTAAAAATATACTGGAGATAAACAGACGATTTGAAGTAGTGGAAGAAAGAATCTGCAAGCTAGAAGATAGAACAACCAAATTTGAATGGACAAAAGAACAAATGGAGATTAAAAAAGGAAAAATTTGACCAGGGTCTCAGGGAAATGATTGAAAACACAAAGCACACAAACATATGCATCATGGGTGTCCCAGAAGAAAAAGAGAAGGGAAAAAGACCAGGAAGAATATTCAAAGAAGTAATGACTGAAAATTTCCCAACCCTTATAAAAGACATAAATATGCAAATATAAGAAGCTCAATGTACTCTAAAGAGGAAAAATCTGGATAGACCTACTCCAAGATGCATACCAATCAGACTGGCAAATGCCAAAGAGGAGCAAATTCTGGAAGCAGCAAGAAAAAAGCAATTCACCACACACAAGGGAAGGCAAAAAAGACTAAGTGGTGATTTCTCATCAGACACCATGGAAGTGAGAAGGCAGTGGTATAATATATTCAAGTTACTGAAAGAGAAAAATTGCCAGCCAAGAATTCTCTATGCAGCAAAGCTGTACTTTAAAAATGAGGGAGGTGGGGCAAGATGGCGGACTGGTGAGCTGTATGTTTTAGTTACTCCTCCAGGAAAGTAGGTAGAAAGCCAGGAACTGCGTGGACTGGACACCACAGAGCAATCTGACTTTGGGCATACTTCACACAACACTCATGAAAACGTGAAACTGCTGAGATCAGCGAAATCTGTAAGTTTTTGTGGCCTGGGGACCCGCACCCCTCCCTGCCAGGCTCAGTCCCGTGGGAGGAGGGGCTGTCAGCTCCGGGAAGGAGAAGGGAGAACTGCAGTGGCAGCCCTTATCAGAAACTCATTCTACTGATCCAAACTCCAACCATAGATAGACTGAGACCAGACACCAGAGAATCTGAGAGCAGCCAGCCCAGCAGAGAGGAGACAGGCATAGAAAAAAACAACACGAAAAACTCCAAAATAAAAGCAGAGGATTTTTGGAGTTCTGGTGAACATAGAAAGGGGAAGGGCAGAGCTCAGGCCCTGAGGCTCATATGCAAATCCCGAAGAAAAGCTGATCTCTCTGCCCTGTGGACCTTTCCTTAATGGCCCTAATTGCTTTGTCTCTTAGCATTTCAATAACCCATTAGATCTCTGAGGAGGGCCTTTTTCTTTAATCCTTTTTTCTTTTTCTAAAACAATTACTCTAAGAAGACCAACAAAGAAAGCTTCAAAGACTTGCAATTTGGGCAGGTCAAGACAAGAGCAGAACTAAGAGAGCTCTGAGACAAAAGGCAATAATCCAGTGGCTGAGAAAATTCACTAAACACCACAACTTCCCAAGAAAAGGGGGGTGCCTGCTCACAGCCATCATCCTGGTAGACAGGAAACACTCCTGCCCATCGCCAGCCCCATAGCCCAGACCTGCGCCAGACAACCCAGTGGGACGGAAGTGCTTCAAATAACAGGCACACACCAGGAAACTGGGCGTGGACATTAGCCTTCCCTGCAACCTCAGCTGATTGTCCCAGAGTTGGGAAGGTGGAGCAGTGTGAATTAACAAAGTCCCATTCAGCCATCATTTCAGCAGACTGGGAGCCTCCCTACACAGCCCAGAAGCCCAGAACCGCCCTGGGGGGACGGCACTCACCTGTGACATACCACAGTCATCCCTCAACAGAGGACCGGGGGTGCACAGCCTGGAAGAGGGGCCCACTTGCAAGTCTCAGGAGCCATACGCCAATACCAAGGACTTGTGGGTCAGTGGCAGAGACAAACTGTGGCAGGACTGAACTGAAGGATTAGACTATTGCAGCAGCTTTAAAACTCTAGGATCACCAGGGAGATTTGATTGTTAGAGCCACCCCCACTCCCTGACTGCCCAGAAACATGCCCCATATACAGGGCAGGCAACACCAACTACACACGCAAGCTTGGTACACCAATTGGACCCCACAAGATTCACTCCCCCACTCACCAAAAAGGCTAAGCAGGGGAGAACTGGCTTGTGGAGAACAGGTGGCTCGTGGATGCCACCTGCTGGTTAGTTAGAGAAAGTGTACACCACGAAGCTGTAGATCTGATAAATTAGAGATAAGGACTTCAATTGGTCTACAAATCCTAAAAGAACCCTATCAAGTTCAGCAAATGCCAAGAGGCCAAAAACAACAGAAAATTATAAAGCATATGAAAAAACCAGACGATATGGATAACCCAAGCCCAAGCACCCAAATCAAAAGACCAGAAGAGACACAGCACCTAGAGCAGCTACTCAAAGAACTAAAGATGAACAATGAGACCATAGTACGGGATACAAAGGATATCAAGGAGACCCTAGAAGAGCATAAAGAAGACATTGCAAGACTAAATAAAAAAATGGATGATCTTATGGAAATTAAAGAAACTGTTGACCAAATTAATAAGATTCTGGACACTCATAGTACAAGACTAGAGGAAGTTGAACAACGAATCAGTGACCTGGAAGATGACAGAATGGAAAATGAAAGCATAAAAGAAAGAATGGGGAAAAAAATTGAAAAAATCGAAATGGACCTCAGGGATATGATAGATCATATGAAACGTCCGAATATAAGACTCATTGGTGTTCCAGAAGGGGAAGAAAAGGGTAAAGGTCTAGGAAGAGTATTCAAAGAAATTGTTGGGGAAAACTTCCCAAATCTTCTAAACAACATAAATACACAAATGATAAATGCTCAGCGAACTCCAAATAGAATAAATCCAAATAAAACCACTCCGAGACATATTCTGATCACACTGTCAAACACAGAAGAGAAGGAGCAAGTTCTGAAAGCAGCAAGAGAAAAGCAATTCACCACATACAAAGGAAACAGCATAAGACTAAGTAGTGACTACTCAGCAGCCACCATGGAGGCAAGAAGGCAGTGGCACGATATATTTAAAATTCTGAGTGAGAAAAATTTCCAGCCAAGAATACTTTATCCAGCAAAGCTCTCCTTCAAATTTGAGGGAGAGCTTAAATTTTTCACAGACAAACAAATGCTGAGAGAATTTCCTAACAAGAGACCTGCCCTACTGGAGATACTAAAGGGAACCCTACAGACAGAGAAACAAAGAAAGGACAGAGAGACTTGGACAAAGGTTCAGTACTAAAGAGATTCGGTATGGGTACAATAAAGGATATTAATAGACAGAGGGGAAAAATATATATGACAAACATAAACCAAAGGATAAGATGGCCGATTCAAGAAATGCCTTCACGGTTATAACGTTGAATGTAAATGGATTAAACTCCCCAATTAAAAGATATAGATTCGCAGAATGGATCAAAAAAAAAGAACCATCAATATGTTGCATACAAGAGACTCATCTTAGACACAGGGACACAAAGAAACTGAAAGTGAAAGGATGGAAAAAAATATTTCATGCAAGCTACAGCCAAAAGAAAGCAGGTGTAGCAATATTAATTTCAGATAAAATAGACTTTAAATTCAGGGATGTTTTCAGAGACAAAGAAGGCCACTACATACTAATAAAAGGGGCAATTCAGCAAGAAGAAATAACGATCGTAAATGTCTATGCACCCAATCAAGGTGCCACAAAATACATGAGAGAAACACTGGCAAAACTAAAGGAAGCAATTGATGTTTCCACAATAATTGTGGGAGACTTCAACACATCACTCTCTCCTATAGACAGATCAACCAGACAGAAGACCAATAAGGAAATTGAAAACTTAAACAATCTGATAAATGAATTAGATTTAACAGACATATACAGGACATTACATCCAAAATCACCAGGATACACATACTTTTCTAGTGCTCATGGAACTTTCTCCAGAATAGATCATATGCTGGGACATAAAACAAGCCTCAATAAATTTAAAAAGATTGAAATTATTCAAAGCACATTCTCTGACCACAATGGAATACAATTAGAAGTCAATAACCATCAGAGACTTAGAAAATTCACAAATACCTGGAGGTTAAACAACACACTCCTAAACAATCAGTGGGTTAAAGAAGAAATAGCAAGAGAAATTGCTAAATATATAGAGACGAATGAAAATGAGAACACAACATACCAAAACCTATGGGATGCAGCAAAAGCAGTGCTAAGGGGAAAATTTATAGCACTAAACGCATATATTAAAAAGGAAGAAAGAGCCAAAATCAAAGAACTAATGGATCAACTGAAGAAGCTAGAAAATGAACAGCAAACCAATCCTAAACCAAGTACAAGAAAAGAAATAACAAGGATTACAGCAGAAATAAATGACATAGAGAACAAAAAAACAATAGAGAGGATAAATATCACCAAAAGTTGGTTCTTTGAGAAGATCAATAAGATTGACAAGCCCCTAGCTAGACTGACAAAATCAAAAAGAGAGAAGACCCAAATAAACAAAATAATGAACGAAAAAGGTGACATAACTGCAGATCCTGAAGAAATTAAAAAGATTATAAGAGTATACTATGAACAACTGTATGCCAACAAACTGGATAATGTAGAGGAAATGGACAATTTCCTGGAAACATATGAACAACCTAGACTGACCAGAGAAGAAAAAGAAGACCTCAACCAACCCATCACAAGCAAAGAGATCCAATCAGTCATCAAAAATCTTCCCACAAATAAATGCCCAGGGCCAGATGGCTTCACAGGGGAATTCTACCAAACTTTCCAGAAAGAACTGACACGAATCTTACTCAAACTCTTTCAAAACATTGAAGAAAATGGAACACTACCTAACTCATTTTATGAAGCTAACATCAATCTAATACCAAAACCAGGCAAAGATGCTACAAAAAAGGAAAACTACCGGCCAATCTCCCTAATGAATATAGATGCAAAAATCCTCAACAAAATACTTGCAAATCGAATCCAAAGACACATTAAAAAAATCATACACCATGACCAAGTGGGGTTCATTCCAGGCATGCAAGGATGGTTCAACATAAGAAAATCAATCAATGTATTACAACACATTAACAAGTCAAAAGGGAAAAATCAATTGATCATCTCAATAGATGCTGAAAAAGCATTTGACAAAATCCAACATCCCTTTTTGATAAAAACACTTCAAAAGGTAGGAATTGAAGGAAACTTCCTCAACATGATAAAGAGCATATATGAAAAACCCACAGCCAGCATAGTACTCAATGGTGAGAGACTGAAAGCCTTCCCTCTAAGATCAGGAACAAGACAAGGATGCCCGCTGTCACCACTGTTATTCAACATTGTGCTGGAAGTGCTAGCCGGGGCAATCCGGCAAGACAAAGAAATAAAAGGCATCCAAATTGGAAAAGAAGAAGTAAAACTGTCATTGTTTGCAGATGATATGATCTTATATCTAGAAAACCCTGAGAAATCGACGATACAGCTACTAGAGCTAATAAACAAATTTAGCAAAGTAGCGGGATACAAGATTAATGCACATAAGTCAGTAATGTTTCTATATGCTAGAAATGAACAAACTGAAGAGACACTCAAGAAAAAGATACCATTTTCAATAGCAACTAAAAAAATCAAGTACCTAGGAATAAACTTAACCAAAGATGTAAAAGACCTATACAAAGAAAACGACATAACTCTACTAAAAGAAATAGAAGGGGACCTTAAAAGATGGAAAAATATTCCATGTTCATGGATAGGAAGGCTAAATGTCATTAAGATGTCAATTCTACCCAAACTCATCTACAGATTCAATGCAATCCCAATCAAAATTCCAACAACCTACTTTGCAGACTTGGAAAAGCTAGTTATCAAATTTATTTGGAAAGGGAAGATGCCTCGAATTGCTAAAGACACTCTAAAAAAGAAAAACGAAGTGGGAGGACTTACACTCCCTGACTTTGAAGCTTATTATAAAGCCACAGTTGTCAAAACAGCATGGTACTGGCACAAAGATAGACATATAGATCAATGGAATCGAATTGAGAATTCAGAGATAGACCCTCAGATCTATGGCTGACTGATCTTTGATAAGGCCCCCAAAGTCACTGAACTGAGTCATAATGGTCTTTTCAACAAATGGGGCTGGGAGAGTTGGATATCCATATCCAAAAGAATGAAAGAGGACCCCTACCTCACCCCCTACACAAAAATTAACTCAAAATGGATGAAATGTCTCAATATAAAAGAAAGTACCATAAAACTCCTAGAAGATAATGTAGGAAAACATCTTCAAGGCCTTGTATTAGGCGGCCACTTCCTAGACTTTACACCCAAAGCACAAGCAACAAAAGAAAAAATAAATAAATGGTAACTCCTCAAGCTTAGAAGTTTCTGCACCTCAAAGGAATTTCTCAAAAAGGTGAAGAGGCAGCCAACTCAATGGGAAAAAATTTTTGGAAACCATGTATCTGACAAAAGACTGATATCTTGCATATACAAAGAAATCCTACAACTCAATGACAATAGTACAGACAGCCCAATTATAAAATGGGCAAAAGATATGAAAAGACAGTTCTCTGAAGAGGAAATACAAATGGCCAAGAAACACATGAAAAAATGTTCAGCTTCACTAGCTATTAGAGAGATGCAAATTAAGACCACAATGAGATACCATCTAACACCGATTAGAGTGGCTGCCATTAAACAAACAGGAATCTACAAATGCTGGGGGGATGTGGAGAAATTGGAACTCTTATTCATTGTTGGTGGGACTGTATAATGGTTCAGCCACTCTGGAAGTCAGTCTGGCAGTTCCTTAGAAAACTAGAAATAAAGTTACCATTCGATCCAGCGATTGCACTTCTCGGTATATACCCGGAAGATCGGAAAGCAGTGACACTAACAGATATCTGCACGCCAATGTTCATAGCAGCATTATTCACAATTGCCAAGAGATGGAAACAACCCAAATGTCCTTCAACAGATGAGTGGATAAATAAAATGTGGTATATATACACGATGGAATACTACACGGCAGTAAGAAGGAACGATCTCGTGAAACATATGACAACATGGATGAATCTTGAAGACATAATGCTGAGCGAAATAGGCCAGGCACAAAAAGAGAAATATTATATGCTACCACTAATGTGAACTTTGAAAAATGTAAAACAAATGGTTTATAATGTAGAATGTAGGGGAACTAGCAATAGAGAGCAATTAAGGAAGGGGGAACAATAATCCAAGAAGAACAGATAAACTATTTAACGTTCTGGGGATGCCCAGGAATGACTATGGTCTGTTAATTTCTGATGAATATAGTAGGAACAAGTCCACAGAAATGTTGCTATATTAGGTAACTTTCTTGGGGTAAAGTGGGAACATGTTGGAAGTTAAGCAGTTATCTTAGGCTAGTTGTCTTTTTCTTACTCGGTTGTTATGGTCTCTTTGAAATGTTCTTTTATTGTATGTTTGTTTTCTTTTTAACTTTTTTTCATACAGTTGATTTAAAAAAGAAGGGAAAGTTAAAAAAAAAAAAGAAAAACAAGGAAAAAAAGATGTATTGCCCCCTTGAGGAGCCTGTGGAGAATGCAGGGTTATTGGCCTACCCCACCTCAATGGTTGCTAACATGACCACAGACATAGGGGACTGGTGGTTTGATGGGTTGAGCCCTCTACCATAGGTTTTACCCTTGGGAAGACGGTTACTGCAAAGGAGAGGCTAGGCCTCCCTATGGTTGTGCCTAAGAGCCTCCTCCCAAATGCCTCTTTGTTGCTCAGATGTGGCCCTCTCTCTCTGGCTAAGCCAACTTGAAGGGTGGGATCACTGCCCTCCCCACTACGTGGGATCAGACACCCAGGGGAGTGAATCTCCCTGGCAACATGGAATATGACTCCCGGGGAGGAATGTAGACCTGGCATCGTGGGACGGAGAACATCTTCTTGACCAAAAGGGGGATGTGAAAGGAAATGAAATAAGCTTCAGGGGCAGAGAGATTCCAAAAGGAGCCAAGAGGTCACTCTGGTGGGCACTCTTACGCACACTTTAGACAACCCTTTTTAGGTTCTAAAGAATTGGGGTAGCTGGTGGTGGATACCTGAAACTATCAAACTAGAACCCAGAACCCGTGAATCTCGAAGACAATTGTATAAAAATGTAGCTTATGAGGGGTGACAATGGGATTGGGAAAGCCATAAGGACCACACTCCACTTTGTCTAGTTTATGGATGGATGAGTAGAAAAATAGGGGAAGGAAAGAAACAGACAAAGGTACCCAGTGTTCTTTTTTACTTCAATTGCTCTTTTTCACTCTAATTATTATTCTTGCTATTTTTGTGTGTGTGCTAATGAAGGTGTCAGGGATTGATTTAGGTGATGAATGTACAACTATGTAATGGTACTGTGAACAATCGAAAGTGCGATTTGTTTTGTATGACTGAGTGGTATGTGAATATATCTCAATAAAATGATTAAAAAAAAATGAGGGAGAGTTTAAAATATTCACAGATAAACAGAAACTGAGAGAGTTTGTTAATAAGAGACTGGCCTTACAAGAACTACCAAAGGAAGTTCTGACTGAAAAGAAGATAGGAGAGAGAGGTCTGGAGGAGGGTACAGAATTGAGGAGTATTAGTAAGGGTAACTAAAAGGATAATAAAAGAGAAAAAAATAGATCTGACAAATAAAAACCAAAGGATAAGATGGTTGCAGTAAGAACTGCCTTTATAGTAATAAGTTTGAAAGTTAATGTATTAAAATCCCCAGTCAAAAGGCACAGATTGGCAGAATGGATTAAAAAACATAATCCATCTGTATGCTTTTTACAAGAGACAAATTTCAGACCCAAAGATACAAATAGGTTGAAAGTGAAAGGATCGCAAAAGATATTCCACATAAGTAGTAACCAAAAATAACTGGGGTAGCTGTACTAATATTGGATTAAATAGTCTTTAAATTCAAATACGTTATAAGAGATAAAGAAGGACACTATATATTAATAAGAATATAATTAATTCATCAAGAAGAAATAACAATAATAAATATTTATGCTCCTAATAAAGGTGTCCCAAGATACATGAGGCAAACACTGGCAAAACTGAAGGGAGTAGTCAACCTAGTTTTACATTACTGAAATAATTTTCCAGGTATGCTTTCTGCTTATTGTTTCAATGTGAAAAAGTGATTTATATGTTTTCTTGTACCACAACTTTTTTTCACTCAGAAGATAATCTTAATGAATTTGTTTACATTTTTTGTATTTTCTACAAATAATAATTTTATGTCTTTATTTTGGTTTAACAATTTTTGTCCAGAAATAATTTTATAATTTATAGTGGTTTTATATTTCACTATTAAATATAATTCCATTTGATATATACTTAAACACAAGGAATACTCATTATAGAAATTGAAGCTTTTCAGAGAGGGAAAAGGAAAAAAGATATTTCCATCAACTTTTGGGATTTAATAAAGCACTCCATTAAAAAAAAAAAACTGAAGGGAGTAATAAACAACTCTACCATAATAGTGGGAGACATCAACACACCACTCTCTCCAATAGATAGAACACCTAAACAGAGGATCAGTAAGGACATAGAGAACCTAAATAATGTGATAAATGAACTAGACCTAACAGACATTTATAGAAACTTGCACCCCAAAACAGCAGGATATACATTCTTCTCAAGTGCTCATGGAACATTCTCCAGGATAGACCAAATGCAAAGGCAGTGCTGAGAGGGAAATTTATAGCCCTAAATGCCTATTTTTAAAAGGAAGAAAGAGCTAAAACCAGTGATCTAACTGAACAACTGAAGAAGCTAGAGAAAGAACAGCAAACTATTCCTAAAGCAAGCAGAATGAAAGAAATAACAAAAATTAGAGCAGAATTTAATGAAATGGAGAACAAAAAAAACAATACAATCAATAAAACCAAAAGTTGGTTCTTTGAGAAGATCAATAAAATCGACAAACCCTTAGCTAGACTGACAAAGACAAAATGAGACAATCTGCAAATAAATAAAATCAGAAATGAGAGGGGGGCATTAGCATGGATGCCAAGAAATAATAAAGATCACAAGAGTTTACTATGAACAGCTGTATGCCAACAAACTAGACAACTAGATGAAATGGACAACTTCCTAGAAACAGACTAACAACCTACGCTGTCTTGGGAAGAAATAGAAGACCTCAACAAACCAATTGCAAGTAAATGGATTGAATCAGTCATCAAAAACCTACTAACAGAGAAAAGCCTAGGACAGGCTGGCTTCACAGGGGAATTTTACCAAGCATTTCAAGAATTAATAAAAATTCCTACTCAAACGCTTCCAAAAAACTGAAGAAGAGGGAACACTATCTAACTCATTCTATGAAGCCAACATCACCCTAATACCAAAGCCAGACAAAGATACTACAAGAAAAGAAAACCTCACACCAATCTCTGTAATGAATATAGATTAAAAAATCCTCAAGAAAATGCTTGCGAATTGAATCCAACAGAATATTAAAAGAATTATACACCCTGACAAAGTGGGTTTTATGCCAAGTATGCAAGGGTGGTTCAACACAAGAAAATCAATTAACGTAATACACTACATTAACAAATCCAAAAGGAAAATCCACAGGATCATCTCAATTGATGCAGAAAAGGCATTTGACAAAATTCACCATCCTTTCATGATAAAAACATTTCAAAATGTAGAAACTGAAGGAAACATCCTCAACATGATAAAGGGCATATATGAAAAACCCACAGCTAACATTGAACTCAATGGTGAGAGACTAAAAGCTTTCCCTCTAAGATCGGGAACAAGACAAGGATGCCCACTGTCACCACTCTTATTCAACAGTATGCTAGAAGTTCTAGCTAGAGCAATTAGGCAAGAAAAAGAAATAAAAGGCATCCAAATTAGAGAGGAAGAAGTAAAGCTGGCACTATTTGCAGATGTCATAATCCTATGTTTAGAAAATCCTGAAAAATGACAACAAAGCTACTTGAGCTAATAAACAAGTTCAGCAAAGTGGCAGTAGACAAGATCAACAAGCAAAAATCAATGATGTTTCTATATATTAGTAATAAGCTATCCGAGGATGTATCAAGAAAAAAATGACTATGGTTTGTTAATTTTCGTATGGTATGGTAGGAGTATATTGGAAGCAATGACGTTATTTCAGGATATTTGGTTTGTTTATTCCTTTGCTTTGTTTTGTTTTGAATTTTTTTTTTATTTTTTGATAAAGTTAATAAAAAAAGAAAAGAAAAAAATTCCATTTACAATAGCAACTAAAAGGATCAAATATTTAGGAATAAACTTTACCAAGGATGTAAATGACTTGTACGTAGAAAACTACAAAACATTGCTAAAAGAAATCAATGATAAGACCTAAATAAATGTAAAGACATGCCATGTTCTTGGATTGGAAGGCTAAATGTTTTTAAGATATCAGTTCTACCCAAATTGATCTACAGAGTCAATAAAATACCAATCAAAATTCCAACAGCCTTCTTTGCAGAAATGGAAAAGCTAATTATCAGTTTTATTTGGAAGGGGAAGGGGCCTCAAATAGCTGAAAACATCTTGAAAAAGAAGAATGAAGTGGGAGATATCATGCTTCTTGACTTAAAAGCATATCATAAAGCCACAGTGATCAAAACGGCATGGTACTGGCATAAAGACAGATATGTTTATCAATGGAGTTGAATTGAGAGTTCAGAAATAGACCCTCAGATCTACGGTCAATTGATTTTTTACAATGCTCCCACGTCCACGCAACTGGGACAGAACAATCTCTTCAATAAATGGTGTTGGGAGAACTGGATATCCATAACCAAAAGAATGAAAGAGGACACCCATCTCACACCCTATTAAAAAATTAACTTAATATGGATCAAAGACCTAAATATAAGAACCAGTACCATAAAACTCCTAGAGGAAAATGTAGGGGAGCATCTTCAAGGTCTAGTTATAGGTGGTAGTATCTTAGACTTTACACCCAACACACAAGGAATGAAAGAAAAAATAGATAAATGGGAACTCCTCAAATTCAAATACTTCAGTGCTTCAAAGGTCCTTGTCAAAAGGGTGAAAAGGCAACTGACTCAGTGGGAGAAAATATTTGGAAACCACATATCTGATAAAGGTTTGACATCCAGAATATATAAAGAAATCCTACAACTCAACAATAGAAAGAAAAAAAATCCAATTAAAAATGGGCAAAGGGCAAGAATAGACATTTTCCAAAGAAGAAATATAGATGGCTAAAAAGCACATGAAAAGGTGCTCAGCTTCACTAGCTATGAGGAAAATGCAAATCAACACCACAATGAGATATCATCTCACACCTACTAGAATGGCCGCTATTAAACAAACAAGAAACTACAAGTGTTGGAGAGGATGTGGGGAATTTGGAACATTTATTCACTACTTGTGGGAACGTAAAATTGTACAGCCGCTGTGGAATTCAGTTTGGCAGTTCTTCAGGAAGCTAAGTATAGAGTTGCCTTAGGACCTGGCAATCCCTCTACTTAGGCTATACCAAGAAGATCTGAAAGCAAGGATGCAAACAGACACTTGCACACCGATGTTCATTATTCACAGTTGCCAAAAGATGGAAACAACCCAGGTGTCCATCAACAGATGAATGGATAAACAAAATGTGCTATATACATATGATGGGATATTATTTAGCAGTAAGAAAGAATTAAGACCTGACATATGCAAGAACATGGATGAACCTAAGTAAAATGTCAGACACAAAAGGACAAATATTGTATGATCTCACTGATATGAACTTATTATACTATGTACACTTAGAGACATGAAGTCTAGAATATAGGTTACTAGGATATTGAATGTAGCTTAAGAATGAGGACCGATTACTTAATAGCTTAATATGTGCAGAATGTTTAACTAGGTTGAACATACATGTTTGGAAATGGATAGAAATGACAGTAGTATGTTATTGTTAGACTAATTAACAATACTGAATGATGTGTGAATGTGGTGGGAAGGAGAAGTTTAAAATCATGTATATCACCAGAAGGAAAATTGGAGATTAAAACATGAGAATGTATAACACAGTAAATCTTGTGGTGGACAATGTCTGTGATTAACTGTAGAAACATAAAAAAGTTCTTTTATGAACTAGAACAAATGTACAACACTATTACAAGGAGTTAACAATAGAGGGGTATATGGGAAAAAATGTACCTATTGCAAACTGTGAATTATAGGTAGCAGCAATATTTTAATATTCTCTCATCAACAGTAACAGATGTATCACACCAATACTATGGGTCAATAATAGAGGATGATAAGGGGCATTTGAGGATGTGGGTTTTCTTTTTTATTTTCTTTATTTTCTGGAGTAATGAAAATGTTCTAAAATTGATCATGGAGATGTATGCACAACTATGTGATGATACTGTGACCAGTAATTGTATAGTTTGGATGGTTTTTATGGTATATGAATATATCTCAATAAAATTGCATCAAAAATTAATATAAATGCCATAAATGAGTTTAAAAGTAATATGAACATTCAAAGAAAGAAAAATTATTACTCACTGTTTTCATTTGACATAAGCCTTCAAAAGAGTTAAAGAAAAGAAAAAGCCCATTCCCAGTTGAAACAAATTTTCATGTAAAGGAGAGAGCATAAAATGACTAACATTTTTGGGGGGCTCAACTTTGTTTGATTTTTAGCTCTTTTTTGTCCAAAAAGAAAGTGATTGTTTAGACTGACTCTAAATCATACTGCTTTGCACCCTGAGTCATTGTGGCAAAAACAGACACGCAAATGGTGATTTGGGATTTTTTTAAGGGGAAAAAGTAGATCCTTCCCTTGGTGATGAATGAACATTGTAGTTAGCTTATGAAGCTCAAAGTCTTGTTAGAACAAAGTGTGAGCAATGGAAATTTCAGAGCCACTTGCTAATCAATGTTTCAGACACCCTGTTGCTTATGAAAAAGTAACTGCCATTACTTCTGTAATTTGGCAAAGATTGTAATGGGAAAGCCTGAGTATAAAAATAAATCTAAATGATTGCTGTTTGGTTGTGCACATTGAACATCTAGTTAAAGTGGCATAGAAACAAGAGGAGTTCCTTTTTTATAGGTTTTAGAATTGCAGGGTAGCACCAGTAAATACAGTCAGGCCATGGATCCATCTTTCAAATCTAGTAAGAGTTAGACTACAAGTCAAAATTAATTTCATTGTTTAAACAAGAGAGGAGTCATTTTTAAAAGAGAACTATCATCTGGGAATGTTTTTAAATCATATATATATATATGTAACAGTTAAGAATATTTAATTGTAAGTCACAAGTTCTATCTTATTAAAATGAATTCACTGCAATAAAACTCTTGCAGAAATTATTTGAAAGGAGGGTATAATAATTTCCTATTGCTGCCATAAAAAATTACCACAAACTTAGCAATTTAAGGCAACGCAAATTTATTATCTTACAGTTCTGTGCATGAGAAGTCTGACATGGGTCTCACTAGGCTAAGATCTAGGTGTCAGTATGACTGCATTCCTTTTTGGAGGTTCTACAGGAAAGCCTGTTTCATCGCTCATTCAGGATGTTGGCAGAATTAAATTCCTTGTGATTGCAGGATTGAGGTTCCCTTTTTAATTATGGCTTCAACTGAGGGGCATTTCCAGTTTATAGTAGCTGCCACATTCCAAGGCTCATGGTCTCCTTCCTTCACCTTCAAAAACAGTAATGGTGGGTGGATTCTATCTCTCACATTTCAAATCTCCCTGTTCTTTCTTCTATGGTTCCATCTCTCAGACCTAGTCTTCTGCCTTCCTCTTCCACTTTTAAGCACTGGTGATTAGGTTAGGCCCATCCAAATAGTCCAGAATAATCTTTTCATCTCAAAGTCCTTAACTTTGATCACATCTTCAAAGTCCCTTTTGCCAAATAAGATAAAATATTTACAGATTCCTGTGATTAGGGCATGGACGCAATTTTTTTTTTTTTGGCTGGGGGAGGGGGCATTATCCTGCCTGCCACAGGAAGATAAAAAGATGCCTGATGTCCTCCCTTGTGGTTTTCCTGAATTGCTAAATGGCCATTTTAGAAGTTTTATTGGTCACATAATTGAGGGTATAAGTAATAGCTTGGAAACAACTGAATTGTCTTATTCAGGATGGTTGACATACAGTTGACTTTTGAATATGAAACCATCTTCTCTAGTGTTTACATTCTCAGAACCAGGGTTGAGTTAAGGTGTGTGGGAGGAAGCAGGGAGAGATGACACTGCATTTCTTAAAGCTCTAAATTCAGGATATTACTTTCCTTTCTGTGAAATTCCCCATATTCAGAGCAAATTAGGAAAAAAATGCTTTGATAGAAATAAGTGGTGTTTCAATGTGTTTGTGTTAGTGTGTATGCAAGGTGGGTGTGGAGGCCAATAGGATTTGACAACTTTAGGTTCAGATATAGTATTTATGGGTCTAATAAACCAGCTTTGTTTTAAAAGTTAAAAATATTTCCACTTCTGAACATGTGTCACTAGTTGGGAAGCAAGTTACATATGTGACTATCTCCGTCTTCAAGATAAAGCTTGATTTATAGAGTGGATTCAATAACACTCTATGCAAATTTACATTAGGAATGAATATTTATATTGCAGTAGAACTTGACAAGGGCTTATTTATTTTCCCAAGTTTTCTACTGGATTTGGGTACTAAATTGTAATACATTGTCAGCTGTTTAGTCTGTAAAGAAAGGTAGTTTTTGCATGCATGTTAATAGTCATTCACTGGAGAAAGTTTGTTTCCTCTATAACAAAAGCAATTTTATCTTATTTATGCAGTGTGCTTTAGGGGCAAAAAATAGTTAAAGGGTTGTGCTTTGTAATCTCTAGTCAAAAATTAGTTATAGTAAGAGATTACATTCATTTTAGAAAAAAAATTTTATCTAGTACTTAAACTTGAGCAGGGATTTTGCAAAGGATATCTGTAGTGAATCCTATTTCAACACATAGTGGTATTGGTAAAAACGGATAGAATTACAGTCCTAAAGTAGTGATGAGAAAAAGAAGACTGCAGATATATTATGCCTCAGAAGTAATTTCCCTGGATCATCTAACTAAAAAGAAAAAAAAGGGAAAAAAAGCCACAGGAATGAGCTCTCAAAATGCTTTTTTTTGAATCTGAGTAGAGTACAAGATTGGATTTCCAGAACCATTATGTTAATGCTAGTTAGTCAAATGACTCATTTTGGGTTGTTCTCTTACTGACAGAAAGTTAATCTGGCTAGATAATTGAACTTCAAAGACAATTGGTCCTCAGAATGATAGCCTAACTTTTTTTCTTCGTCAAAGAAAGAAAAAGAGAAGAAAGAAGAGGATATATCCAATATGCAATGCATATTATGAACTATGAAAAATGGCTTCAGAATAATTCACTTCCATACTTCTTTGAAACATGCCTTCTCTGGAAATTCCAGTTCAAGAAGTTCCTTGTAATTGTTATACAAATGGAAAAGCTGTTGCTAGCTGATGCTTAGAGACATATTATCTGGATAAACATTCTTTACTCCTTGGCTGAGATCTCAGCTGAGATATCAAACTTTGAGATCTTTGAGTTTTTTCTCTTTTTAAAATAACTAAAGACAAATGACTTTTAACTTGGTCCAAACCAAAATATATGCTTTGAAATATTTGGTTCATGTACTTATTGTAGTCCCCAGGACCCCTAAGGATCTAATTCTAATTTTCTTTGAAAATACGTAGATAAGTTTGACATCCATTTTCATTCAGATAAAAAATGAAACAAAAAACTTCTTTACTTTACTTGGCATTCCTTCTTCATTATTTGTGATGGTTAATTATATGTGTCAACTTGGCTAGGTTATGGTGTCAGTTCTTTGGTCAAATGCTGTTCTCTTTGTTACTGTGGAGGTGATAGCATCTACAATGAACTGACCTTAAGTAAAGGAGATTACCCTCCATAATGTGGGTGGGCCTCATCTAATCAGTTGAAGGTTATAACAGGAAGAACTGAGGGTTCCAGAGGTCAGAAGAAATTCTGCCTCAGGACTTCAACATCAACTCTTACCAAAATTTCCAGCCTGCCAGCTTTCCCTAAAGAATTCAGACTCAAGAGTTCAACATCAACTTTAATGGAAATTCTAACCCGAAGCTTGCTTGCCCTAGGGAATTTGGACTACCCCGACCCCACAATCACCTGAGCCAATTCCTTTCAGTAAATCTCTTTCTACTTCTATCTATCTCTAGCTCTATCACTCTCACCTCTATCTATCATCTATTGATCCATCTATCTATCTGATCTTCTATTGGTAGTTTTTCTGAAAAAGAAACTGATACAGTTTCGGTATCTGTTGAATTCATTATAATTCATTATAATTAGTATAATTCATTATAATTATAATTCATTATAATTAGATATTTGTATGGATTTACCTGTTAGTGTAATTGCAAAGATTTCACTCATAAGTAAACAAACATTTACAATAAGATGGTAAACTAATTTGCTTAAAATATGCATTATACTTAAATATTCATTAAAAAAAAACTAGAGCCGCCCAGTCCTTTCAGCCTTTCTCTACTCATTTAAATAGGCCTGGATTTTAATTAAGCTTACTGGAATCCAGGGTGATTTTCCTATCATATGGTAGTTAACCTATAAATCTTTATGTAACCATGTAGCCGCTATTGTTGCCAATTAGCCCATTTCCCTTTGGGACCCCTCCATTGGTACAACACTGCTGTAATCTGTAACCTAATGCTTACACTGGCCCTTCAAAGAACTTCTTAGATTTATGTTAGTCAAACTATTTATAGCACTGCTATAAACTGTAACCTAATACTTACCCCAGCTCTTGTCAGTCTTCAGGCCCCCGCTTACACACTTCTAATTAACCATTACCAATCAATCAATATCTGTCAGTATCACTATCTCCACTTCCCTTTGTCTAAATGCCCTAAAAACCCTAAACCCTTTTGACTTGGGGAGATAGATCTGAGGCTTTTTGCCTCCTCCTGTTTCCTTACACAGTGCTCTGTAATAAAGCTCTTTCTCTCTTTGAAACACCAGTGTCATAGATTGGCTTTTATGCACTTCGGGCAGCAAATTCAGTTCAGCAACATTTATGAACAGAAATAACCCTTACAAAAATTGGGAAATCGGTGGTGTTTTTTTTTTAATTCTCTTACTGATGTATTTTTATTTTAAGACTTTATTCTAAGTGCAAATGAAACTGTAAATGAAAATTTGGTATCTATTAATATAAGTTTATACATGAGCAAGTGGATAATGAGAACTAGTTGGAAGTAGCTTTTATAAATGCATGTTCTATGTATGTTTTGTGGGAGTCTCTTTCCTCTAAAATCACATGACTCTGATGACCATCTATTTCACATAAAAGAACACCTTAGTAGCTGAGGAACTTCATGAACCATGATGGCAAAAAATAATAATGTCATGAAAAGAGGAAAGTATGAAGGTATGGGAGTAGGAACTTTTCTTATCTTAATAAGTCTTACTGATCCCAAATATAAGCATGCTGATCTATTTTAACTTAAATTATATCTTATGTTGTAATACCTTGATTTTGTTCCTACTTTGTCCCAGTAAGTATGTCACAGCAGTGATACTTAAAACCTGAAACAAAAATTTTTAAAAAGCATCTACAAGATGTTTCTGGTTTTCCAAATTTGTTGAATGCCCATAATCATGTTGAGGGCTTTTGTCATTACCACATTTGATTTTCAAAACTTTTGCCTTGAAAGATGTACACCAAAGCTCATAATTGCAAAAGCCAAAACCTTGGAAACTAAATAATCTGTCATTGTTTATTTTTTTGCAAGGAAGAATTCAGATTATTGGAGATACAAGAGTATCTCATACACAGTAATGAAATATTTTCATGCTGTAAATCATTATGTCACTTAAGTTACCCAAAATAATCTTTTTCATTCTTGTGACTGACTATAACTATGTGTCATGAGAACTATGGA
This sequence comes from Choloepus didactylus, assembly GCF_015220235.1. Lineage (NCBI taxonomy): Eukaryota > Metazoa > Chordata > Mammalia > Pilosa > Megalonychidae > Choloepus > Choloepus didactylus. Next base: position 33,212,447 of record NC_051334.1, on the reverse strand, counting down.
AGGCAAGATGAATGACCTAAGAAGGGACAGATAGATGTAAACACATAAGCTGTTGAGTTTTGTTGTTTTGTTTCTCTCTTTTTAAAATTCATAGGCAAATCAGTTTCCTTTATCTCAGCTCACATTTTCTCTCAGAAAACTAGGTAATACAATGGGTTTATGTTTTTAAGGCACTCAATCATTTTCTTTTAAGTCAGCCTGCATTTTTCCTCAGAAAATCAGTTACTACAATGGGTATATGTTTTTAAGGCAATACTCACAATTCTATTTCACAGACTATAGAAACAAAATTTCAATTTAAGTAGTACTTGAATGGGAAGAAAAACACTCAGAGTTTCCAATTGGGATGCCCAAACCTAATATTTCAGTATTGAACACCTCACTGTGAAATCAAGGGTCCCACCCCCCTGCTTTGCACCACTTTTCTAAGCTTCAGGACCTCCATGAGCATTGAGCAAAAAGAATGGAAAAAGGTCATGAGTCAAATACTTAGGGACTGGGATTTCTTGTCAGTTCCTGCTCATTGTTTTTATTTTTCTATTCTATTCTATTCTATTCTATTCTATTCTATTCTATTCTCACATTCACTTGTTTATGATCCCAGAACTCCTATTACCTACTTCAGCTTTCATTTTATCTACCACTGGTTACTGTTCAAGTGTTCTCTTTTCATCTAGAAAGTAGGCCACAGAAGAGCATCACAGGTATCTCTTGAACACACGCACACACAAGCCTATACAATCACTGTTCTCCTTTCCATGCAGCAAAGATACAACTCTTTTGCAATATTCTGATGATATTTAATCCTAGGGACAAAATAAATAGAGAATAGGTGTTAGAAAAATAACAAAAAGGAAATAAAGATTGTCAGAGCTCAAATGTGTAAAATATTATTCCCCTGGTGTTATGATAATGTAAATGAAAATTGTCCAAATGCTATCTCTAGCATATTACCTTCATTCCATTTCCCTAAATCTCATTTTTACTCTCCTGATTTGGCCCTGCTTTTAGTTCTGGAGTTACATTTCTTGGTTCCCTATCTTCAATAAGTGTATTGGTGCTACAGAGAGAATCCGGTTTACCTAAGAGTGAGATTCTGACATATTTGGGGGAAGAAACCATTGAGATTTGGGCTACTTCTGTTAACTGAGGGTCCTAGGGAAACGTGTTGCAGAAGGAGGACTATTTTCTGTACTGTTCACAAACTCTTTTAGCAAAGGGGAAAATTTTAATACCTTTAGAGTCAGGAGTAGTAGTGCCACCAAAAGGCGTTTGAACGTAATAAAATAACACTGTTTGGCCAAGCAAATTCATCTTGTGGTTGGCCTGGCCAATATCAGTTTGTCAACAATCAGTGTTTCTCAACCTTTTTTTCATTATTATCTCCCTAAAGCAACTTGTTTTGCCATTTGCCTCCCCCCCCACATAACTCCCCCCATGTAATTTTAATATCACAGATGTATGATATATCTTTTTATGTACTGTATGTATGTATATTTGTATGTATATTTGTGCTTTATATATAAAAATAGTAAGTTTTTTTTTTGCTTCCATCCCAAGGTGCAATTTTTGCCCCCTTGGGGGCAATATCACCTCTGTTCAGAATGCATGGATTGAAGTAAATCCACTTAGGTGATGACGATGCATTGGTAAAAGTCTTTGTCAGAGCAAAAGACTGATGGTTAGTATCCAGGATGGCAGATAAAGAATTTGAATAACAAAGGAGTTTGAAAATAGATCAACTGTTTTGGATGTTTGCTCTCTCCCTGAAATTTCCCCACCCCTTCTACCACATCACTTTTGCCTTACTGCAAAAGTAGGAGGTAGAAATGAGGTTCTGCATCCACTTCCCTGGTAGGATACATGCATGCTGTGAATCTGTATGTAAGGAGCAGTAATATAAATAATACAAAGTAAGATCCCAAAGATAAACACATCTATTCAGTAAAGGTAAGAGATCATGCTTTGTCTTAACCAGTGTTGTGAAATTGTCATAAAATGACCCCTGAAACAATTGCAAATCAAAAGTAGATTTGTTCAGGACTATAGTTTTGATGCTCAATGCAATTTGTTTGTCCACAACCTGCCTATACAGCTAATACGCAATAACCAGGATAAGGACACAACACATTTAAAGGTCAAGGATTCCAGGGTCTCTAAATCCATCGGCTGGAGGGCTGACACAAGGACGGCTGGTACTTTTTATGAATGGTCTCAGAAGACACTCTGGCATGGCATCAGTAGAGGGTCCAAAGCTGTCAGTGGGAGGCACTGGTCGAAGTTTGGCAAGGACAGCAGCAAGCCTTGCAGTGTAACCGAGAAGCTAGGATTTAAGGACTGATTAAGATTACTGAATCATTATATAGATATTCCTTTTTACCTTCTGGTATATTAGAGCAGACAGAGGAAAATACTGAAACCTGAATTGTAATCCAGCTGCCTTGATCTCTGATAATGATTGTACAGCCTTTATCTTGTGCCCTTGTGATTGTAAAAACCTTGTGACTAACCTTCACTTGTACCCATTTATTCAGTTTTTCGACTTCAAAGTTTTATGATCACTAAAGGCAGCCTCTAATGTTTATTAATAAAGGGTCTTGGGTCAGCCCAGAACTAACCCACCCCAAGTCCAAAGTTATCTTGAAAACTGAAGATGGATCTAACCAAAATGGGCCCACCTGACATGCACAATAGCTTAGACTTTAACCTACAAGTCACCTATACCTCATTATAATACTAAAAGTTACACCCATCATCATATTAAGGCTGCCATTTTCTTACATACATTCTGTGACTAAGTCTGTATTCAATCTGCACATGCTCAACAATTAGAAAACTTCTAATTACATCATCTGGGGCCACTCATTATCCTAAAACCTGCCCATCTGTTGATGCTTTAAAACTATCAGAATTACTGTTGTTCCAGGAGACATATTTTGGACCAGTAGGCTGTCTGTTTTCCTGCTTTGCACCTAGCAATAAACTCTTTCTTTGAAACCCTGGTGTCTCAGGAATTGGTCATCTGAGCAAATTGGGCAAAAGAATCCACCCCGTTGGTCTGGTAACAGCAGCACAGGACAGGCATTTTTTTTTCAGCCAGGAGTCAGAGTGACTGGGTATCAATCTGCTTCTACCTGATGCTCTCTGGAGTGGCGTCTGCACTGAGTTTTTTTGCCTCCGAGTTCTAGTGGTTAATGTCCTTATCAAGGGAGTATTCTTCTGGCAGGCATCAAGCCAGACCCTGTCATATCCTTGCACGAATGTCTGGTTACCACTTGTTACAGAAACATGTTTTACTCGATTTGCTCACATTCTAATTGTGGTCAACCTGTTTACAATATTTTTGGGATTCAAGATCATTAATATCATTTCAATACACAGCAACCAGTCTATATTATATTTCAAGAAGTGGATGAAAAACACCTCTCAGGCAGGCCAAGGGTATTTGATAGCACAGATAAATTTAGAGTTTCTATTTGTTGCAAGCTGATCTAAACCAATTTGGTCATGCATAGCTCTTAGATATTTATGGTTGAGAAAAGTAGCCACCAAAGAAGTTGGAGGTTGGTGGGGGTTGTTCCTCTCCCAGAATTCTTTACTAGGTTTCAATGAAATAATGTCTCAGACAAAATCCCACATATATACAGATATTAAACAAATATTTTATTTGTTTAATAACTTAGTCTAGTCTGAGAGCTTGAACTCTCAGGTGTTCCAGCTATTCCTTGCATGAAGGGGTCATTTGAGGCCCATGAACTAAAATTTCAGAGGCAGGATTACTCTTAGATAACCACAGTCCTCTTGGACACAGGGCCATCTGGGAATTGTGTCTCAGGCACCATCTTTTATAGTTATGGACCTCGCTACATTCTTCTGCTCTGTTTATGTTAACACTGGGGCATGCTCTAAAATATTTTCACTAAACCACATTTCATGAATATTTGTCATTTCATCAGTGAAACAGTCACCAGGTTAATTATCAAGGCTTTAATTTTGCCAGTGAAAACCCATATTGAAATTCAGAATGGAATGCAGCAAAATGCCTGATGTTGGTCAAGACATGGATAACAGCAGTGCTTATGGTAGCTACCACTGGAGTCAGACTTTTCTGATACAATATCAGCTAGGCCATACTGGAGGGTGAGTTTTCCATTAGGAGAAATGATTGTGCACAGCATTGAAGCTTGAACTAATTAGTGAATGCATAGTGTTCCAGTTTGCTAATGCTGCCATTATACAAAATACCAGAAATGGATTGGCTTTTATAAAGGGGGTTTATTTGGTTACAAAGTTACAGTCTTAAGACCAAAAAGTGTCCAGGTAAGGCATCAATAACAGGGTACCTTCACTGAAGGGTGACTGATGGCATCCGAAAACCTCTGTTAGCTGAGAAGGCACGTGGCTGCTTGCTCCCAGGTTGCGTTTCAAAACGGCATTCTCCAAAATGTCAGCATCAGCTTCCAATAGCCATCTTAAAAATGTGTCTCTCAGCTGCAGTTCCTCTTCAGAATGTCACTGTAAGTTGCTCTAGCAGTGAGCTCCTTCTATCTGAGCTTTTATAAGGCTCCAGTAAACCAATAAAGATCCACCCTGAATGGTTGGGGCAACACCTCCATGGTAATAAAACAATGAAAGTTCTCACCCACAGTTAATTGAGTCACATCTCCATGGAATCACTCAATCAAAGGATTCCAATCTAATCAACACTAATATGTCTGCCTCCACAAGAGTGCATCAAAGATAATGGCATTTTGGGGGCCATAATACATCCAAACTGGCACACATACTATAATAGAGTCTATGATTAAATATTTTAAATTTAATTATGGTTATCAGAACAAGTATGACCTATGGAAAAGCACATGTATAAATATGTGAAGTCTCAAATCACCCTTTTTTCTGTTATCAATGGGTTATTGCTGAAAACAAAATTGAAATACTCTGGCACATAAAACAATTATTTCTACAAAAGGAAAGCCGATAAATCTTGACATTTTATACAAATAACAGTTTCTCAAAAAATAAAATTTTAATTTAGGAAACTTGCCTGTGCTCTATATTTTAGTACTGTTTGCAATAATCCATCATAAATTGCTGAGAAGAGACATTTTTGATCATGTTTTAAAGCCCCCTACTCATCCCCTCCACCAAATTGGTCAGTTACTAAGCCCAGCCCTATAGAAAAGGTGTAAGGGACATTTAGTTATTAAAGATCCATGCATTTTGTGACACAGGCCCAATTATCAATTCTACTAGGGAACTGGGTCAACATGGAAAGCCTCTACTGTGCAATCAGTGAACATATTAAGAACCAAGTGTTTGAACAGAAGAACAATAACAATAAAAAGACATAAAAGGTTAAGATCAGGAAGTCATCATAGGTCAATAGCTATTTAAATAAATAAAAATATTAGACATTGAATTTATCTCTATAGTCTTATATTAAATTCTTTTTTATTATTTTGCAATTGCCAATGCAATAGATGAAAAATACATTTACCATGGATTTGGTGGTGGTGGTGCTAAATATTCTGAAAACACAGTGATTTAGTTATAATTTAACTTTTTGCCCTTCAATGAAATGTTTACAAAATAATATACATATTTAGTAGGGTCTTCTTCTTAAGGCAACAACAAAAAAATATCTCTCACTACATTTTCCCTTATCATAGAAATATTGATGCCATAGGAACCCTACTTTAAATTCTTTATCTCATTGTATTCAGCTACCCAGCAAAAGATATAAAATATGGAGAAAACATAATATGATGTGTTTGCATGTCCAGCTTCCCTTTAATAGGGATGCTGATCATATATACATGGAGTGTGAAAAGAAAGGGGGTGGTAGGTTGACTTTATGTACCCCAGAAAAAAAACATGTTCTTAATGTTAATCTCTTTCTTGTGGATGTGAACCTATTGTAAATAGGACCTTTTGAATATGTTATTTTAAATTAAGGTGTGGCCAACTGAGTAAGGATGAGTTTTAATCCTATTACTAGAGGCCTTGTAAAGAGAAAGCCATGGGGTGGAGCCAGAAGCAGGAAGTAGCCAGAACCCAGCCAAATGCTAGAAAAGTCAAGGAGTCCAAACATTGCTGTACCAACCCCAAGAGGAAGCAAGCCTTCTTCTGGCCTCTGAAACTGTGAGCCAATAAATTCCTGTTGTCTAAACCAATCTATTGTGTGGCATTTGCCATGGCAGCCTGTAAACTAAGACAGGGGTTGTTGTAACAAATAATATTAACCCCCAACTCTTTGGGATGAAGTCCCCCTGAAATGACAGACATCAAGTTAGTTTATTGTCTAGTCCATTCTTGGCAGTAGATAACACACATAGAAAAATCCTTGGGTTCTGGTGAATCCTATTGCTTAATTGAAAGTATATTCAACATATATGGGAACTTGTTTTGGTTGTTATTTAGCTTTACAATCACATTTTGAAAATGCTTTAAGACTTCTTATCTTTTATTTATCCTTGAAATAATTTTACCCTGGGATATTTCTGGTAATATAGTATAGATGATCTTTCTGGGTCATCTAAGTTTTAATTGGTCAGAGCCATTACCAAATTTATGCATGACATGAGACTTGAGGGGTTTTTGTTTGCTTGTTTGTTCACCCTTTGAATAACTTCAGACAATGGAGAACACGAGTGGGTAAGATGTACTCCTCTAAGCATCACTTTTCCATATCCCTTATCCTGAAGAACATGAGGTATGCCTTACATGCTATCTTTGTTACTAAGAGGTACATATTTTAAATATTGATATGTCATGTTAAGTATACAACAATGTAATGATTTTGCTTATTTTACTTTTTCAAATTCATGGACTATTTGCATGTTAAATAATGAAGCAAGTCTCTAAAGCAAGTGGGACACAACCATGCTCAAATATAACTTATATTTCTGAAGGGGACCCTGCAGGTCTTTGGGGTCCTTGTCCAGTGCAGTGGAATTGACACATCACACTGGTTTGGTCACAAAGGGAAGTGATTTAATAGCCGACAGAGGCAGGGACCTCACGGTCAAAGATCTTCCTCCCCGAAGAACTGCAAGAACCAGGTTTATATGCATTATTTGGATCAAAGAGAACTGGGGAGGAACAAAGGAAAATCAGGGAGATGACATTTAGGGATTCTTCGGGAAATGAGAAAAGTTAGAGTATAATCAAAAGTTCAAGAAGGGGCAATCTAGTTTATGATTATGTTTTGCTAAAGTAACTGAGATGCATGGGGTAAACATTTGGTCAGGGCACCTTTGATCAAGGCCTGGAAGTCTGTTTATTGTTCAGGTTGATCAGTTGATCAGTCCTCCCTTTGTCAGAAAAGTAAGTGCAGCTGGGAGAGGTTAAAGATAACAGTACAATGTTATTACCTCCTCTGAGGACTAGGGAACTTAATTAAAGGGGACTTTTACAAAGATTAATGCAGTGTTCCTATCATCAAAGCAGGAAACTCAGAGACTTAGTTGCAGGGGCTTTTTCATTTCTATTTAGAAATATAAAAGAAATGTACTTTCTCATTATTTATTTATTGAAATATAAGCTTCCACACAAAACAGTAAAATAGCTTTTAAGTGCTCCTGTTTGTTTATGCACTTTAAAATAAATTCTTATATTCCCCTGAATTTTTATTATTAAGCTATTGTTAATGAACAGTTTTGTTCCAAGAGCTTGAAAGACTGAAATGTGTTTTACAGATTCTGTTTTATTCTTATTGCTTATTGGTTTTGCTTTTTTTTCGTTGGAGTCTTTTATTTATTTACTTTCTTGGAACTGGTTTTTATTTTATAATCTCACATTACATTATCAAATTATGCCTGTGTTTCCTAATGCATTCTCTTTTTATAAAATGTAATTTTGTCAAGATATATTCACACACTATATAATCCAGCCAAAGTATACAATCAATAGCTCACAGTATCATCATATAGTTGTGGATTCATCACCACAATGTTCAATTTTAGAACATTTTCATTACTCCAAAATAAAGAAAAAACTGAAAATAAAAAAAGAACTTCCAAACCTTCCCATACCCCTTATTCCCCCTATTATTTGTATATATTTTTGTCATTATTTTCTCCATCCTAAGTGAATAATCAATAGCTCCCAGTATAATCTCATAGTTAGGCATTCACCACCACAGTCTATAGGAGAACATTTCCATTTCTTCCACAAAGAAAGAAGAAGAGGAAAAAAATAAAAGAATAAAGAATAAAAAAGGAGAAACAATAACAACAAGAATCTCATACTCCTCCCTTGTATCCCCCTCTATTGACATTTAGCTTTGGTATATTGCCTTTGTTACAATTAATGGCAGAATATTACAATGGCACTGTTAAGTATAGACCCTAGTTTGCATTGATTATATTTTTTCCATATACCATCCCATTTTCAACACCTTGCAATATTGACATTCATTTGTTCTCCCTCATGTAAGAACTTGCTTATATTTCTACATTTAATCACCAATATTGTCCACTCTATATTTTGCTAAGTTATACAGTACCAGTTTTTATCCTCTATCTTTCCTTCTGGTGTCATACACGACCCTAGCCTTCCTCTTTTAACCATACTCACACTCAGCTTTGTTCATTATTCTAACTGTATTGTGCTACCATCAGATAGTATCATGCTATACATTTCTGGATCTTTACAATCAATCTTGTTGAACATTCTGTACTCCTTCAGCATAAAATGCCCAATCTCTACCCTCTTTCTACCTCCTGATAATCTGTATTCTTAACTTGAACTCTCAGAGTTTGCTCATTATAGTTAGTTCATATTAGTGAGACCATACATTATTTTGTCCTCTTGTTTCTGGCTAATTTTGCTCAACATAATGTCCTCAAGTTTCATCCACATTGTTGCATGTGTCATGACTTGATTCTGTCTTACAGCTGCATAATATTCCATCATATGTATATACCACAGTTTGTTTATCCACTCATCCATTGCTGGACTGCTTACTGGTTTTAAAAAGCGGGAAATCAATCTATAGGGACTATGCAACATGTGTGAATTTACTATGTAAAGCTGTTATTTTTCATTTTAAAACAATTGGTAAATTGTTTTACCAATTTGGTAAATTGCCTAATGTTCTTTTACATTGCCAAATTCTAAGTTTTGAGCATTTGGGGAATTGTAGTAATACCATAAAATGATAGCAGAAAAGACACCACTTGGGTATTTGGTTTATTGATTACTTTTTAGTTAAGCAAGAACATTGTCTTTCTTTCCTTTCTATCACTGCTAATGATTGCCATTTTATATAAATTTGTAAATAGTCTAGAAAGATGCTCACCTGTGTCTCAGAGGCAGCCCGCATGGCAGCCTTTACAATTTAAGTCCTTTAACTGTGTGAACAGCTGGATGAGAATTCAGAAAATAGCAAGCAGCTACTTCTTCCCTTTGAAGCCCCACTGAAAACAACATCGCAGCATTGAGGCGAAAGTAGCAACTGCAGATTTGTTCTATAGCAGACAGTTGCTGTTCAAAATCTTCCAAGTGTTCTTTCTGTTATTTACTTCTTCCCAAATTTATTTGCCTCACCTATAAATTATTGCTATTTTGGAACTGTATTTCTGGTCTGTGCCTTAATTCATCCCATCAGGGCACTTATTCTTTGAAAATAGTAGGATGCCTCTCACCCTAAAACTAATGAAGATTTTTCATGTTATTGGAGTTAGAAAAGTGAGAAATATGTACCTCAAAACTACTATTGCTCTCTGCTAAATTATCAATTTTTACTTTTGTGCATCTTCCCTCTTTCCCTGCTGAAATTCTGAAGCAATCCTTTAAAATAAACTGAATATCCTATTAATAGATTCACCATCAAGTCTCTATTTTTTCAAGCCTGTTAAAGATAATAAAATGACTAAACAAGATTATTTTAATTCACCCTAAAAATAATTTCAGATTTACAGAAATGCTGCAATTTCTGTACAAAGAATTCTTGTATATACTTCACCTAGATTCCTCAAATGTTAGTTTATTACTACATCTCTCTCACTTGCTCTCATTTTACAGACATGATGCCTCTTTATTTCTAAATATTTCAGTATTTCCTAACAAAAAACACTTTCTTATATTACCATAGGACAATCATCAAAATCATCAAATTATCATTGATATGCTACTATTATCTAATATACAAGCTTTTCCAAATTTCACCTACTGTCCCAATGTCCTATAGCAAAAATTTAAAAAAAGACAAAAGACATTTTTTTTTTCTGGTTCAGGATCCAGTCTAGGATCACATGCATGTAGGTGTTATGTCTCTTTTAGTTGGGAAGAGCTCTTCAGTCTCTCTCTGATTTTTTTTTTTTCTTTCATGATCTTGGCATTTTTTGAAGTTGGCAGACTAATAATTTTGTAGAATATCCCTCAAGTCTTTTAATCCACTACTCTAGAATAGAAAATTATAGGATAACCAGGTGTGTAAACTTTTATTTGGATGTTTGCTGTCAGTTCTATTAATTTACTATTTGTGAACTTTCCTTTAAGGCTTGGTTTATATAAGTAGCTTACACAACTGTGCCAAAAAATTTTATGGTGTGTCTACTATGTGATAGACATCAGGGGTAAATACAACATGGTTACTGCACTTGAGCATAACATGGCTACATACACAAGTATATTTTTAACTGTGGTGCATAATATAACTCTTCCCTTCACAAAGTTTGAGAAGATGTGCAATTCTTTTGTGTTGTTTATTTGTGTTGTTAGTTAACTTTTTTTTTTACCTTAACATCAATCTTTCATGCATAAAAAAACAACAGGAATTCTCATAGTAATTTAATGGGCTGGATATTCTGCTATGGAGGAAGTAAAGTAAAATCATTTAATCAGTATCCATATTTCTTCAATAGATTTTATCAGTTTTAAGTTTATAGACAAACATTGTGTTTTATTCTATATACTTATATTGACACATCTTTTCCTCTTTATTTTGAGTGATTAAATATATGGTAAAGGGAAGAGATATCTTACAAAAATTATAATATTAACTAAAGAAAATTCATGTTAGTTACCTTTGAAAGCTGAGTCACATAAATTCCAATGGAAATGATCCTACATATAAAACAAGTTTATATACTACTTGGTTTAAATGAATTTTTATAAATAGGTCATCCCATTGATGTCTGTTTTGATATTCCATTAAATTTTCTCTAAAATCTTCAATGTTTTGAAATTCAATGTCAATATCAATTGTTTAAAACCTTAGATAAAATTTTAACAGATATGAAAAAAGGAGGACTATTATATAAAAGAATAACTAAGCAGATGTGTTTTATATATTCAAATATAAAGATATAAATATAAAGAAGGTCAAATAGATATATATTCAACTATGTAGATAGAAAGATGGATGGATAGATGGATAGATAGATGCATAGATAGGTAGATGGATGGATAGATAGATAGATAAATGTTTCATAAAGCAGATAAATGTGGAACACTTTACCAAGTAGAATGCATTTTATAGCAAAGAGAAAAAGAGTATCTGAGCACTAATGGGAACATTGTCTTGGTTTTCCTGTTTACTAATGAAATTTTCCTCCCATCAATAACTCATACAATTTAATATAACTGAGCAGCAAGACTGCAAGAATACAGAATATGCTTAGACAATGCTCCCCAGTCATTAAAAGAAATTACTGCTGATCTCTTGCAGCAGTAATTTTCAAAACTATGACATAAGATCCCAAACAGTAAATCATATTTTAATTGCTACAGCAATTTTAAGGTAATGAGTCAAAAGAAATCTAAATGTGATTAATGTGTTTAAACATGACTTTCTATTCTGAAAGAAAAAAAGTAAGAATGTATCAGCTGTCATGCATATTCTAAGTTCAATGTTTGTTTCTTAAGTTGGTGATTATTAAAGCATTGATACATTTCTTAGTATTTTTTAAACATTTTCTAGTGGAATTGAAGAATCTTTACCACTGTTTAGTGCTAAGATTTTCTCCTTATCCTTGATTCTGAATTTAAACTCAAAATTCTAGGCCAGTTTCATTTTATCATTTCTCCTGCTCTGTACATAATGAGTTCTTCCAGTAGCAGGACCCATGTCTACTTTCAACTCTGGGAACTTTTCATTCACGATTTCTTCAAATGTGTTTGCCCATCATTCTTCCACCTTCTCATTCAGAAACCTTAATAGAAAAAGGTTGCAACATCTGGATCAATATATGTCTCTAACCTTTTTCTTTCACAGCTTTCATTTTATATTTTTATTGCTTTTTGATCTGTTTTCAGATAACCTGACTCTCTGGCCTACTAATTTATTCTTCAGCTGTGTTTATTAGATACAAACTTGTGTCAAGGCTTTTACTTTATTCAGCACTGTTTTTTTTTCCAAAACGTCAAATTGGTTTTTCTTCATTATTGTGTTTCCCATTATGTGTTTCCTGACTCTTCCCTTTCCATAATTTCTGACTAACCTGAAGGGCATGATTTCCTTGGTTTTGAGATTATTAAATATACTTATTTTTAGGTCTGTACAGATTACTTGAGAATTTCTAGTACCTCAGTATAAATTTTATCATTCGTTGGGGTGTTTCTCCCCAGGGCATTGGCCTTTTCTCGATAATTGGACTATTGGATAATTGGATTCTAGATTAAGCACTTAACAGTTCTTTCTCCTGCCTCTTCTTATGCATCCTGGATTGTGATTGTCTCCAAACCATGTTATTAGCATCAGATCCAGCTTTATGGAAGGCATACTGGCCCTGTTTCTCAGGGAGACATCAATCCCTGCTTCAATTGAAACTTTGTAATGCTTTGGTTTCTTTCTTGCTTTCATTATTTTATTGGGAGGGTTTATAGAAATGTCTTTCCATTTCCTTTTCTTGTTTTGAGTACAACTCTGTGTGTGTATGTGGAGTGTAATATATATTGTATCATATATACGAACATTAGGATTTTCTCAGTCTACAAACTTGAAATGTGAACCATGTTACCTTTGATAGAACTGCGTTGTTTTACTCTCAGATTTCAGTCTAGAATTGTCATGACAGCATACTCCGTGACTTGTGCAATTTTTACAAAGTTATTATTCATAACAGCACTTACCTTATTTTTCCTTCCAAATTTCCTTGTGGCAGCCTCTCCCTAACAATGAAAACAATATTCTATAGTTTGCATCCATTTTCCCTTAGAATAGCATAATCTGAGAAACAAAGGATCTGGCTTATAGCCTAGGTGTTAGGGAAGTCACGGACACCTGTTAAGTGGCCATCACCCAGCCCTCACCTCCCATCACCTTCTTCTCTGGGGAAGTCACAAACCCACGCCAAGAGGCCAAACACATGCTAAGAGGCCATCCTCTGGCCTTCTGCTTCCCCCACCTCCTTCTCTATTTTGTGCACTTCCACAACCTAAGGGAGATATTAAGTCTAATGAAAAGGCACAGCCAAACTTTAAACTTGGAAACCAGGAACTACCAGCCCCAGATGCTTATCAGAACAAGAATTCTCAGTGGCAGCCCCTGCCCCCATCCCCCAGGTGAATACAAACCACACTCAAACAGTACAGTATAACACAGTCTATTATACTCTTCACCCATGTAATGTGAAGTGTTTTCCCTCTTCTGGTAGAGGTGGGAGTATTATATTTACTCTTGCTTGATTTTTGGCATTTCACTTTTTATGATGTTTACCTCAAATATTACCTCAAATACACATATAACCCATATTTGTGTGCTCAGCATTGTTTTTGAATATCTCTATTTTCCTTCCTAATCTGTTTTTCATACTCTGCTCTGGCTCAATGAAGGGAAGGGAAAGATGCTCCTGATGGGGATGTCTTTTGTCTGAGATTGCCTGCCTCCCTTGGGGATCTAAAGGCAATCCAAGTTCCGCTCTGCCTCTCTAGTATCAGTATTCAGACTCGCTGCTTTAGTCTATGGCCTTTTGACAGGTGATCAGAATAAATAAAAGAGGGGGGAGAGGGAACCATAAACATATATGTTCCAAACAAAGTTCTCTGATTAATCACACTGATGTACACTCTGTAAGACCCTCTTCCATTCCTTGTATTGTGGATGAGGCGCCCCCCCCCCCCCCGTCCAAATCTGGGTTCGTTGCTCGGCATGCCTTAATGCACAAACACACCAAATGGGATGTGGAGGAAAAGAGGATTTATTTACACTGGTAGGAGAGCAGGGGAAACTTCCCAAATATGCCTCCCTGTAGTGATTTCTCCTTTGGCTTTTATACAAGTTAGAGACAAAGAAAGATAATCATCTTGGGTAAAAAAGTAATGGGGGTCTGTAGAACTTCATTAGTTCCTTATCTCAGTTATTTATGCTTCCTTTAGGATTTACATACTCTGTGACACCTGGGGCATGGTGCCTCCAAGTCTGGGGCAATAGATGAAAGCCTATTCATATCTGGATGCAGACTTTACATATTGCTCCTCTGTGAGACTAAAGCTCAAAATCACAGCTTGCTTACAATTTTAAGATAATATTTCAAATGCTAACCCTACAGTATGGACTAATTCTGAGACTGGAGCTTCCATAGAACCAGTCTTGTCTAAGCAGCCACTTTGTATATATTGAGTTCTGATTACCTCAGTCAATGATACTCTATCTACCTTCTACCTTTTAGAAATCTATCCACATTTCTGGACCACTGGTGATACCTTCTTTATTTTCCAATGCTTTAGTTATTTTTCCCCTGCAAGATATTTTTCCCCCATTTCGTGAGAGTCCATCTGAGTGGAAAGTTATAAATGCGTGCTCAGTTCGCCATCTTGTTCTCAACCCTATTATTCTATTGGATGATTTTTTGCAATTTTTTCACCAGCCTACACCCCTACCCTTTTGTCAAGTTTTGTCCATAATTAGTAAACATTTTTCTGATAAGAGATAATGGTAGAATTTCCAGAACCCACTTTGCCCAGAAGTGCCTACAAAATAATGTCCTTCACCAATCCCATCCCA